>NC_065526.1:28842335-28872327 GCF_006386435.1 Epinephelus moara | reverse complement strand
GAATTGTTGATACTCCCACTCGGAACTGGTAAGAAAGGCTCCTGAAGCTTTCCCCTGTAAATATAATCAGAAATACTTTATTGATCCCCGAGGGGAAATTATTTGCGTTACAGGTGCTCCTTGCAAGAGTGGAAAGATAAGTGAAAATATAGAAATTTACCGAGTATTTACAAATATATAGTTAAAATAAACAGGGCTATTAACAAAAAGTAAAAAGCACACATTTCCTCTCACGCATGCGCAGAACTGGCCGTTGGCCGTTGGATGTCGTCTGTGCAGTGTGTTCAAATGTACTGACACAGGGCGACGTGAGGCGACGTAGACGACGGAACAGTCGGCTTCGTCGCCGCTAGTTCCTTTGCCGTCGGGTTGGTGTGTCAGGGCCTTAACACTCACTCCAAGCGCAAAATAAGGCTGCTGGATTTAATTTCAATGATAACGTGGATCTAAGGTGGATATAGCGTGACATTAAATTTGTGTGAGACATCAATAAAAATCTGTCGCCACTTCCCAGTGTCTTCCAAAATGTGCGCACGCATGACTCAGAGTTTGCTTACAGGTGCGCACATTCTCCCGCCAAGTTTATTTTTATAAATCACAACCTTTGCGTGGTAAGTGGCGTACGCCACTTTCAAGCCCCATTTTGTGCGTAAGCAAGCTTTATAAATGAGGCACCTGATATTTAACAGTCCGCATTTAATTCTCGTGTTTTGTCTCTGTCACAGAAGAGGTTTTAATTTTTATGAGGCTGTTATGCACAACTCCTATGTTTAATTTTAGATTTAAATAATTTAGTCGGGGGACAGACACCGTTTGTATAAAACTATGAAAACTATGGGTGGGATGAATGCCGTCTCTCATAATAAGACCAGGTTTTCCCCAGAAAGTTTGCCAATTATTAACGAAACCCACATTGTTTGCTGGACACCACCTGGACAGCCAGCGATTAAATGATGACATGCGGCTAAACATGTCAGTGGTCAGATTTGGGAGGGGTCCAGAGAAAACTACGGAGTCCAACATCGTTTTTGCATTTTCACACACCGAGGCAATGTTAAATTTTAGTGACCTCCGATTGGCGTAATCGGGTGTCATTGCCGCCAACGTGAACAACAATCTTACTGAATTTACGTTTAGCTTTAGCCAGCAGTTTTAAATTTGACTCAATGTCACCCGCTCTGGCCCCAGGGATACATTTGACTTTGACTGCTGGTGTTGCTAACTTCACGTTCCTCAGAATAGAGCTGCCAATAACCAGAGTTTTGTCCTCAGCGGGTGTGTCGCTGAGTGGGGAAAAGCGGTTGGAAACGTGAACAGGCTGGTGGTGAGCCGTGGGCTTCAGCTTGGAGCTGCGCTTCTCCCGGACAGTTACCCAGCCTCCCGGCTGAACGGGTGTTACCGGAGGACCGCTAGCGGAGGCTATGCTATGTGGCTCCGTACCGGCTACAGGGGGCTGGCTAACTACCACAGCTACTGAATGATTTTTCATGGTGCGGAGCCACGCTTCTAATTCACTAAGCCTCGCCTCCAACGCAGCAAATAAGCTACACTTGTTACATTTACCACTGTCGCTAAAGGAGGCAGTGGCATAGCTAAACATTTGGCACACTGAGCAAGAAAGAGCAGAAGGAGAAGCCATCGCTAACTATTAAGCTAATGTAGCTACCAAGGCTAGTAACGTGCAAACAGCTAAGAGATTAGCAGGGAAGTCGTAAAAAGGAGGAGAGTGATAAGTGCTTAAACAGAACTAGTGTGGGTTAAGATTTAAAGTAGATGTTAAAGCAACTGAAGTGAGAAAGCAGAAAGCAGGCTAGTAGAATTCACTAGAGCAGTACAGATACGCTGTCACAAACACCGGAAATGACAACTTGCTTACTGCAATACGTCAGCGTCATACAATTACATCAACATAATACGTTTCTTTAGATTTGTTTTCTTGTCAAACACCTCAAATTGTGCATCCTTTGGCGGGAAGCTTGCCCATGTTTTCAGGTATTGTATTTCAATTAAGCCAACTTCATAAGGTTTTGTAAAGTGCAGGGGTTTTGCCAGCTTTCTTCTAAACTTTGCTGTTGTATTGTTAGGGTAAAATTCTGCAGAATAATTGCTTGGCAGTGTCAAACAAAAATCCTTCATCCATTTTGCCCCCCAACTGGAAATGTATGAAACGCACCCTATAACGCTACGGTAGATTAATGAGTTCTTTTTCAGAAATCCAGGAATTAAATTTATCCAGCCATCCAACCCATCGACATCAAAAGGAGACTGGGAAGGAGACTGGCCAGAGCAAAACACAACAACAACGATCGCAAGCAGTTATTCCTTAAAGGAATCTTTGATATGTATGATGCAACGATCCAAGCCTTAGTTACCATAGCTCAGGACATGAAAAAAAAAAAAAAAAAAATCATGTCTGACCAACATAGTATTCCAGAAGCATTACTTGAGGCTATTAACGAATTAAATCACGACTCTGACCAGCACAATATAGTTCCATTTACATTACATGAAGCTGTAAAACATGTTGAACAACTGACTGAACATAACCCTGAACATAACCCTGAACATGACCCAGTCCAACTTGTAGAAGATGCCCTCCATCACGTTCGTCAAAACCTTCAAAGTTTTCTGGCTTCTCAACAGCAGCAGCAGTGTGAACCTTCATTAGAGTCAGATTCTCAATATCAGAATGGGGGGTCTCTGGCAGTGACAGATTCTTAAAATCAGAACTAAACCATAACACGACGCGAGCGTTTTAACAATCTGGAAATAAGACGCGTCTTTAACATTCCTCCCCTCGGAGATGTACCTGATCTTGCTCAATTTTATTTAGACGTTGTGCAGAACCTTACAGATGTACAAATGCCTCGGCTGTAAATATGTCATGCCGCAAGGAGGAACATAAGTGCAGAGCTGATAGATGTAGAACCTGTAGGGGGAAGCTCAGGGACTCTGAAAATCCCTCCGGCCAGCACCTGTGTTACATGCAACCTCTGGCGATGGAAGACAGATACACCGACACTATATTCTTCTACGATTTTGAGACATACGTCTCCCCACAAGGTGTACACGTACCGTATCTGATATGTACAAAATCGCTCAGTGGTGAAGAGTGGAATGCATATGGTCTAGACTGCGTTGAAAAGTTTGTCAAAAATTTCAGGCGGGTCAGACACAGAGAGGCTATGTTTATAGCACACAATGCTAAAGGATTTGACAGCTACTTGGTCCTTAGTTACCTGCTGGGAGAGGGTATGACTCCCTCTATAATCATGCAAGGTAGTAAAATTCAGCTTCACAGAATCCGATTTCCAGTTAAGGTTCATCGACTCTCTTTCCTCACCATGCATCTCAGCGCTATGCCCAAGGCATTAGGTTTTGAGGATAAATCCAAGGGTCATTTTCCTCGCAAATGCAGCTCACAGGAGAGGTTAAACTACATAGGTCCTTACTTGCCTCCCTCCGACTACGGCGCAGAGCGCATGTCCTCCGCTGAGCAGGAAGAGTTTAACAGTTGGTACAGAGAGGTCTCTCAAGGTGTTTATAACTTTGAAAAGGAGTCTCTGTACTACTGTCAAAACGACGTCAATATTCTGAGGGAAGGTTGCAAGAAATTCAGAGACCAGTTTATCAATAAATGCGCGTGGATCCTTTTAACTGCATTACCATAGCCTTAGCGTGTATGAAAGTGTTTCTTACCAATTTCCTGCCCAAAAAAAACTCTGGCCATACCTTTGACTGACTATAGACATTGGTCCAAAAACATACTGAAATGCATCCATCCAATGGTTGAGTGGGTGGCACATTCTCAAAAAATCTCCCTTGATCATGCTTTAAACCAGGGATTCTTAGCTTTGGCCGCGAGCGCCACCTAGAGGGCCGTGAAACAAATTCCGTTTTGCACCTGTGGGCCGCATAGTTATGTTGACACACTCAGTTACAATACAGCCTCCCACCACTTGGTGGCGGTAATGCGTCAGTTGTTTAACTGTTAAACAACTGACTGACGCATTACTGCCACCAAGTGGTGGGAGACAGTATTGTAACTATTATTTTGAAGTTATTTATCACCACATTTTATTTGTCAAATTTCTAATTTTTCTTATCAGTTTTTTGAGAGGCCATCCTTTTTGCTGTAACTTGAGCCTTTAAAATTGTTGTTAAATATGTTCTTGTAGCACATTTGTCCCATGAATTGTTAGCCTGTTCGGCATCTTGACGGAGGTGTAGATTTATATCCACATGATAAATAAATGTTTCTGTGATGATCACATTGTATCATGTAATTTATTTGATACGTTTTTAGCTTATTAATTGGAAGTGGATTTGATCTAGTTATTGAATACAAATCAAACCAAGAGTAAGAGCAATTAAACATGTTAATATCTGAATGGGCCCCGGGCCACATTGTACTAGAAAAGTTGGGCCCCAAGGTCAAAAAGGTTAAGAATCCCTGCTTTAAACTGTGGGGAACATTAGATCGGACCATACTTTGTAGACGGTTATGTGGTGAGATATAATGAGCAATGGGTCTGGGAGTTCCAGGGGAGTTTCTTTCCCCACAGCTGCCCGACATGCTACTGGCCCAATGAAATCTGTCCTCTGATAGACGCTCCCTTTGGAGATCTGCACGTGGCTAATGAGGCGAGATTGCAGGAGTTGAGGTATGTTTAGTGATGGAGGGAGCACGTGTGGACAGAAATGAAAAAAATCAAATGAGGCGGTAAAAACGTTCATGAAGAGCTACGTTTCTCCCGAACCTCTCCCCTTGCTCGGCTCTTTACGGAGGTCGAACTTCAGCTGTGAGGTTACGGTACGGTTTTGGGCTGATCTGAATACTATGTATTCACCTTGGGGGTCTTTTTCCCCATTTGACCTTATAAAACGTCTCAAGATAAATTAGTGTTTACCCTCAGCCGCACCTGCACCGAAATCAATTATCTGAGCGGTTCTTGCACTCATGACGAGGTGGCCAGAGCTCTGACAGGGGTCTGGGTGACCATCGAGTTAAACAAAGCCTTACAGTTGGGGTACAGGGTGGGTAAAATCAGGTGTGGCATTTTGAGCAAAGTATCAGCAGTATCTTTGTTGACTACATACAGTCTTTTCTAAAAAAGGTAAGCAGGAAGCTTCAGGTTACCCTTCTGACGTAGAGGATTATGAGGCTAAGAAAAAAAAAACAATACATCGCAGAGTACAAGAAGCATCAAGGCATCTGATTAGACCCTGAAAAAAAAAAATTCAGGTAAACCCTGCCAAGAGGCAGGTGTCTAAATTGTGTCTAAACAGCTTTTGGGGTAAGTTTGCGCAGGAGAACCAATCAGGTATAAAACACTCATCAGAACCCCAGATCAGTTTTTCAACTATGCATTTTCGGGTCAATACAATCACAGACACGTTTCTTACTGAGGAAAAAGAGGGTGATATAACTCTGATTCAGTGGAGGTATAATGAACACAGCATCGTATCCTCCAGTAAGTCAAATAACATCTTTATAGCAGCATTTACCACCGCCTACGGACATCTAAAGTTGTACAGTTATTTAGAAAAGTTGCTACAAAATGTATTATATACTGACAGACAGTCTGATCTATGTACAGAAAGATGGAGAGACCCCTCTGGAACTAGGTAATTATTTGGGGGATTTGACGGACGAGTTGGGGCGTGACACAATTCAGGAATTTGCAGCAGCGGGTCCCAAAAGTTATGCCTACCAAACCAGAACAGAGAAAAAAGTCGTGGTGAAAATTAAAAAAGGTATAACCCAAACTCGTGAGTGTTGTGAAAAGATCAACTTTGACAGTGTGAGAGGGTTGGTGGAAGGGTACCTTGATGGTATGAAGGAGGCGGTGCTTGAGACCCCTCAGCACAGCACTAGAAGGGATAAAAAGGAGTTTCTGTTGAAAAACTCTGCATTTCAGAAAACGTTTCGAGTGGTCTATGATGAAAGAGGCCTCTTCCCTGATAGTACAACTCTGCCTTTTGGTTATTAGACTTTTCTACAGAAAAAAAAGGGGAAATGTCACAGCTTGCCATGATGGAAGTTGAATTTGACTCTAGACTGAAAGTGCCTTTTTCATGTCTTATAGTGGGACCCAGTGGCTGTGGGAAAAGTTATTTTGTAAAAACTGTACTGGAAAACTTTACATGTGATGAATACTGTGCCTCAGAAAATTGTGGATTTTTACTTCATTCCAGCCTATGTATGATGAACTGCAGAAAATGAATAAAAAGATTAAATTTATCAAAGGACTGCCTGATTCTTTTGAGGAATTTGTAGATCCTCCTACTGTTCAAGCCTCTGGTCATCCTGGACGATATTGTTCAAGCCTCTGGTCATCCTGGACGATATTGTTTAAGCCTCTGGTCATCCTGGACGATATTGTTCAAGCCTCTGGTCATCCTGGACGATATTGTTCAAGCGATATTGTTCAAGCCTCTGGTCATCCTGGACGATATTGTTCAAGCCTCTGGTCATCCTGAGGTGGTTAACATTTTCACACAATACCATCATCATAAAAATACGTCGGTCATGAGGTTGACTCAGATTGTATTTCATCAGGGTAAATACAGCCGTACTCAGTTTAAACAGCAGATATGGTGTTGTTTAAAAACCGACACAAATTACAGATTAATGTTCTAGCTCGTCAAATTTTCCCCTCACAAAAAAAAAAAAACATTTTTCTTGGAAAGTTTTGAAGATGCCACCAAAGATCCCTATGGGTATTTAAACCTGGATCTCCCACCATCCTGTCCAGAACAATACAGATTGGAGTGGTTTACTTCCTGACCAGTGGCCCGTCATCTACCTGCCTAAAGTCAAGAAGGTCATCATGTCCCAGCGTATAATAAAAAAGGAACGCCGTCTTACTAAAAGCTTTGTACCACGCCACGCCTCAGAAATGTAAAGATATCGTAGCCCACTGCTCCCGACTTTCTCCAGGCGCTGTGCAAGGTAGCTTTAAATCTATTAGAAGGGCAACATTCCCCTAACTACTTCAACACAAAAAAGTGAAACATCAAAAAAAGATCAGACTGCTGGCCGATAAGAAAACTAGTTTGAAATGTAAACATCATGTTTTGAAGAAACAGATTGCGGGATTTATTTTTCCTCTGCTGACAGCCGTACCTCTCATAGGGAATCTTTTAGGAGGCTTGATTCAGAGAAAATAGACAGAAATATGGCCAAGGTGAACAAAATGTTTCTCATTACACCCCATGAGATGAACAGGCTAACCTGCAACGAATCCTCCTCCTCCATCAGATGGCTGAAGATGATTTGGATGAAAGAATGAGAGGGATACTCAATGAGAAGGGGATGAGTCCCTATAAAAAAAATTGAGGTATGAAGCTTTGCTGCACAGATATCTCTCTCATGAGACAAGGTCAGAATGAAGAACGTAGGGTTACTCTCCACCTGCAGCCTGAACACCTGCGTGATCACTTGCTTGAATCTACCTCCACATCTGTCCAGACATCTGACAGGACTGTGCCTGCATCTGCACAGGCATTGGATCCCGTATTGGAATCATCACAAGATGTCCGATTGATGGCTGCCGCCAAGCAGACAGGTCCTGTGGGGATACTCCAAAAACCTACTAAAGCCATCAGAAACCCTCTTTTTTCTACAAACTTTTCTTGGCTGGAGATGTTAAAGTGAACCCTGGCCCAATATCAATGGACGTACATAGCCTGGACATCACACAGCTCGCCCGACTAGCCCAGCTAATGCAGCTAGCCGAGTTACCTCTACAGCTAACCGGGGTACTACCGCTGCTACCAGTGTCCAGACTGCAAGGGGTTATGCTACAACAAACTGGGATAACACAGCGGCTGATTTGGCCACCAAACACGCTGCAACGATATACAGCACAATTAACATGGTCACTCCAACAGCCAACACAACCACTACAACAGGTAACCTGGCTAGCACAACTACCAACCGGGCCTCTACTCACCGCTAACCTGTTGCTCCAGGCTAGCAGCATATCCAGCTCTCCGGCTCTCTCAGTGGCAGATCGTTCAGCTCTTCCAGCTACCTGCCGGCACACCACCAGATACCATCCTCCCAGCGGGGTCGTGCTTGCAGCGATGGGCTCGATGGCTGGTGGCTCCATCCATCCACCCTGTCGTACCACGACAGCAGCAGACCGGCAGCAGTGGCTCCACCAGCGGGGTCGCGCTCACAGCATCAAGCTCAGCAGCTGGTGGCTCCATCCATCCTGTTGTACCATGAAAGCAGACTGTCATGGTAAAGTGACTGCCTGGCTTTTCTTTCCAATAATAAAGCTTTATTGCAGACACAGGTCCATATAACACAACACACAGTATAAATAGTATAAAAAAGGAAATACAAAAAATTGTGCATATTATAAAATATACAGGCTATTGCACCAATGCCGTCTCAGCCTAGAAGTGAATCTATAGCAGCTTTTCAATTATGTGGTAATGATGGATAAGAGATTTTGATCTCAGCCTTTACCCAACACTTCAATTTAAAAAAACAAAAAAAAACAAAACTATCCAATAAGTCATCTGCAAATCATTCAAAAATCTCGACAGCACTGAAAATTATTTCAGTTTTGTGAAATGCACTGTGCTATCACCAATCAACTTTTTCCAGTGACACTCTTGGCCGCACTGAGTAAAGCCATGCTGCAACTCTGTTTTTATTGTCAATTTAGACATGCTGAGCCACCCCAAGCCGCGCTGGAGATAGACCCTCTGGAGTAGGTCCAAAAATTTAACCTCAAGCAGGTAGCTGTGACGTCAAATGAGCGTTGACTGCCTCGACTTTTGGTCCCATTTCAGCGGCAGTTTAAATGCTGCCAAATGCCAGCACATACTTTGTCAATTTCTACTGTTTGAAAAAAGAAAAAAATAGAATGGCAAGCACCTGGTCCACTGCAGAAACACAAGCCCTGCTCACTCTGAAGTGAGAAGACCATTCAAGGGGACCTGGCTGGCACGACCAGAAAAAGGTCTATCAATTTATTGCCTGCAAACTGGAGATGGGGATCCAGCATTCCTACGTGCAGCGCCACAAGAAAATTAAAAAACTCTGCCAGCAGTACAAGAGCATAATTGACCACAATAAGACCAGTGGGGAAAACAGACAGACGTTCCAGTGATTTGACTATCGACGTAGGCCAGGATTCAGTCAGCAACTTTCCTCCTGGATACAAAGTACACTGAGTCTGAAGAGACTGGTAGATTTAAAGATACATTTTAGAAAGATGCTGATAAATAGTTTGAAGCTCCAAACACACCGTGGCCGAGAAACGAAATTAGTTATATGTACGGCGGTCAAGTAAACAACGGCTAACTTTCTTGCTGCATGAGCCAGTGTTTACATGGTTCTTCGTACATTACCTAGCTAACCAGCAATTGATTAGTGGGCTAACTGGAAAAGTTGAGTGCTTGCTTTGTTTGGAAGCTGATGCTGTACATATGGCATTTGTAACATCACTGTTTGTCCAGTTTACTGTCTGGCCCTGAAATCAATGCAACAAGTTATTAACAGTCTGCGCCACACTGAACTGTCAGTATGTTAACTCTGTCACAACATATGGTGTTGTCCAGTCATATTCAACTAATGTGTTTTTTAGTTATTGAGACGCAAGAGGAGAAAGTCACCAGCAATAGCTGGAGCCAGATGGCATCTGAGGAGGAGGATGAGGATGATGAGGATGATGAGGTCCCACTCCTTCACAACCGAGAGGACTATCACCCCGTCAGAGCAAAATCAGAGTCACTTTCGCTTTAAAAAAAAGGTCTGGCATTTTTCCAACAGTACTTACATGTTGTTTAAGGAGTGTCAAAAAAAATTCTGAAATGCAAACAGGAGGCATTCGGTTACCCCCAACATGTAAAAAATCCTGCGGATCAGCAAAAATACATTGCTGAGTGTTGTGAAATGGAAGGCATCAGGTTAGATCCAACCAAGATCTGTGTGAACAAGGTGGTCAGGAGTTGTAATAAACTTTTGAACTGTCTGTGGGGAAGGTTCAGCATGAGGAGCAACATGCCATCATGCGAGCAGATTACAGATCCAGCCAGTTTCACACAGCTGATATTTAGCGATCATTATGATATGAGGCAGTTCTGTTTCATCTCTGACAACGTGGCCACGGATCAGTGGCTTCATGCTGATAGTAGGGAGATCCAAGGTAAAGGATGTGAATGAGTTTAGGCGCCATGACTACCGCCTACGCTAGGCTCATGTTGTATGACCTGTTGGACAAGCTGCAGTGCCGTGTTTTGTTTTGTGACAGACTCTGATTTTTATGTCTCAACCTGGGAAGTGGGGTCCTCCCTTGGGTCCTTACCAGGGGGTTTGACTGATGAGTTAAATGACGGGAGTCTTGGAGAGGAATATATATCACAGAGTTTGTGTGAGGGGGCCCAAAGTGCTATACCTGTCATACAAGACACGGGAAGACGCAGGTTAAGTGCAAAAACTTATTGCTGTAGATGTTAAAGTGGTCACCCATGAGTGGCAGGATTAGTTCGCCCGTTTGTAGCCAACCATAACGCAGACTCATTTGACAGCTGTATCTGATACCATCAAAAGCAGTAAAAAAGGTTTCATCAAAAAAAATTTAACAGTCGTTAGAGAGGTCAAGTAGTGTACAAAAGGTGTTGCCTGATTACACAACTGTTACACATCTTGTTGATGATGCTGGTGTAAAAGGATCTGGTTGTGGAGGAGGTTTTGAAAGACATGCCCAAAAGCAGCAGCAAACGATTCATAGCACATTGGCAGCATTGCCCTGTGCATCAAATGTAATGTCGTGGAATGACCAGGGTGAAATCATTATTAACAAATGACCAGAGGCTCACGTGTAGGATTTTATAAAAAGCATCACAGCCACACATGGTTTGATTTTTTTAAGACCTGGAGTTTTAAAAAAACCCTGGCTGACTTAAATAAGCTGTATAGGCTATCCTAAACACACAGGTGTGCCCGGTTATTGCTGAAGTTAAAAAAGGGGGATCAGGACACAATCAGTGAACCGTTTTATGACACAATAAATCTGCCAACAAGAGGAAGGCTGACTCACAGGTTTCACACTTCTTAGGACACCTGGGTCCAAGGGGTTTAGGTCATATAGATCAGACACTGATGACTGGTTAGATTATTGATATTTGTTTGTGCCTGCATGATTGTGAATTTCTGTTATGCATTTCTTTATTCAAGTTGAATGTATTCTCTTCTTGAGGCTGGAGCTGTCAAGATGTGAGGGGCGGATCTGACTCAAATTGCTTAAATAAAATGTAAACTGGTGAGTTCTATAAAAATTCACCCCCTGAACAGTTGTCATGAAGGGGGAAATTAGCTATAAACACCCAAACCATTTTTTGTACCAGGTTGTAAACATGTTTCTCTGCTGCAACTTTGGGCATTTTAACATGGATGTCTATGGGGATGATATCACTCTCAAAGCCAGCTTCAAGCAGCCATTAAAATAACTGCAATTTCTGGCACATTTTTCAGCCTCAGAGGTTGCCACTTGCATGAAACAACAGGGTGAAAATGCACAGGGCAGAGTCTCCAAGATTAAGTTTTAGTGTGCCATCTTTCTTCAAACACAAATCTGTGTTCAAGGTTTAAAACTGGAAAAGGAATATAACAGCGTTAAACTAAATCCGAGCCAAGCATCTCTGCCAACACCATCGACAAACAGAAGTGGGTGTCAGGAGCAACTTTATATACAGCTTTGCCAGATACATACAAAGCATTCTATTGGATGAATGCCTCCCTCTGTAATCAGGCTGTCATCTGTGTCACCTGTAGCTCCACCTGTCTTCACTTTGCAAGTAATCAGTGCCATCTTGTGCTCCATCTCACTGTGGCTTTTGTAATGCATTTCACATTAAATTGAAGAGGGTTAAAAAAAAAAATACATGCTATGAATCAATATCATACATTACCAAAAAAATAAAAATTACATAACTTACCTTTAAAGAAAACACCACAAAACAACGCAAACATGTAGAGTCCATGTGGTAATGTTTAATTTTTGTATTCAAAAAATCCCCAACAATTGTTGCTTAAATCTGCATAATACTTTTTACATAAAAAAAATACACAATACAGAATTCTTTGTAGAAACAAATGTTCAGCATACCAGCATAGGTATAACTCTTAACTGTCACGAAAGTTCAAAGACAGGATTCTTTTGGATTTACATCCGTCAGTGTTTGGTGGCCAAAATTTGGAATCTGTATTCACTGTGTTCAATATCCATGACAAAAAGAAAATCCTCATGTCACAACTTTCCTTCAACAGTTGTTATTGTTATCAGGGTTTTGGGCAGGCCAGGGGCACAATGGAAATAATGTATTTTTTAGTGTTTAATTTTCTGTCATACTGTGTTAAAACATAATTGGTTTGTCTTTTACAATTTATTTTATTTCCTTTTATTTCATACTTTGACTTCACATGCTCTGTAGAGCCTCATTTTTGTGACTATGTGGATATTTTTTATGACAGAGTATAACCAAACCAAAGTAACCATATTGCTGCTATTTTAAAGTTGATAGTGACAAAGTCATTTTTTGCATTGAGCAGTATTTATATTTTATGTTTATATTTTTATGAATTTTACTTTCCTGGAGAGTTTAATGCTTTAAAATTCTTTACATCTAGGAAGACCATATATGGAAGAAACAGGAAGTGTGTCAGGTGCCTCATGTGCTGATTACTAATTGGGAACCACACCTGTGGTAGGTGAAGTCAGGTCTATAAAGTGAAGTGTGTCAGTCAGTCTCTGTTTGCTCTGAGACAGGTCTGACACGGCGGTCTCTTGACGAACAATTTTTTTACAAAAATGATGGAGGCATAGTTCAATGTAGTGGTGAACTTTGGAGGGAAACGATCATTGTTTACCTCCACACCAATGCATGAAATTCTTTTTTTTTTTTTTTTTTTTTTAAACATCTCTCTACACTGAAACAGTGAGAGAAAACAAAAAAATCATCCCCCAAAGCAAACACTATCAATAATATAAAGGTTCTTTCAGAACAACATGGGAACTTATCAGAGTGAAATGAGAGAAAACAGTTTGTCATTAAGAACTTAGTGATTTAACATATTGAGGGATTTAATGAAAATGACTATATGAAAGGATATTTCCTGTTTACCTTGTTAACTGTTGATTGCTGGTAGTACACAGAATTCAACGTGCAGTCTAAAAATAGTAAAATCCAATTCCTTTCATGTTTCACAGCAATTTGTCCACCTTACTTATGCATCTCATCCAGAGTGGTTTAACTTTGTTTTACCTTCATCCACCACTTAATATTAACTCATTATCTAAAAAATGGATTTTGACTCCTGTTTGTTCCGCCCCTTTCTCTCAGCTACACAATACCCTGTTCAGCTTTGTTTTGTTTGAAAAGAGATCTCTGGGGTACACCTGGGAGGGAAAACAACAACCTGAGTTTGCTGTGGGCTTTTCATGCTCAGTCACGGTGTGGCTGAATACACACCAACACAACAAAGCAGCTTGTTACATCAACCTCTACGGCCATGCCTCATTGTTCAACGGCCCTACTGTGGTTTGACTGTTTTCTGCTGGTCTCAGGAGTTTTGATAAGAGCTGGCACGGCTGAATGCTCCTCAGGGTTTTCACGGCTCCAAAAACAGTTTGATAGGAGCAGAAATATGACAGCAAGATCAGAAATATTTTGTTTCTAGAAAATTCTGTACTGGGGAATCTTGAGGGATTTTAACTTGTATCAAGGGAAAACTGTGCAGGATAGAAAAACACTGCAGATATAATTACTAACCCACCCAACATAAAATGTTACTTACTTTCACACATAGCAGGAATGTAGCTTTTGTTAGAAAAAAAAATCCAGTGTTGTGAGCATCTGGTTTGTTGATTGCCGTGTATTAGGTGGCAATACAATTTGTGAAAGCCACTTCCCTGGGAGACAGAGTTGTCAGCTTAGAGGAGAATTTATTATTTTCTTAACCTTCTGGGGCCCAGCTGCGAGTGATGCTCTCAGGTGACTCCCAAGGCAATGGTTCGCTGAGTGGATAGAGGCCTGAGAGCAGGATAGCCCAAAAGTTTCATATCAGAGCCAGCGGCAGCAGCTTTTGTCTGAGAGTCACTTGTGGTTCACCTGATCTCAGAGAGGGCGACTGTGTTCTTGATTCCATGTGATTACGGCTGAACGTTAAATAAAATAACCCTGACTACAAACTTTGGTCTACAAAATGCAAAGACGAAACCGACTTCTCAGTTGACACTGAGGTTTTGAGGCTTGTTTAGAAAAAATAAATGTGTAGGACTTCAAGCGAGAAACAAAAGAAATTTTAAAGCAGTGGTTCCCCTCTCGTCCAGCCAGCCACAGGGTCCAGATTCCTCCATAGGTATGAGTTCAGGGACCACACAGTTTAATTTATTCGGTGTCATACTTGCATTTGGCCATGCCGTTTAACTAGTTTGCTGTCTCTGTTAAGTAGCTGTCTGTTATTTACTCTTTCTACAGCAGAAAAAGGGAATTTCAAAATAAAAGCTCTGTGCTGGAAATTTACTGTACTTCAAATTAAAGTGTTTTTTACTCACACAAGACGTTTGTGGTCTGTATATATAACAATAACAATAACAATAATAATGATAGATAGATAGATAGATAGATAGATAGATATTATTTATAACGCACTTTACATTTGAATACAAATCTCAAAGTGCACATATCCAGAGCATCACATTGCTCCAGTACGACCTCTGGTGGGACATCTGCACTTGTCTTGTGTGTCTGTTACCATCACTCTGCTCTGTAACACCCAATTTATGGCAGAGTAAATGTTTCCCTCGGTCTCAGTGTGTTCAGTTTTTTTCTAAAGCAACGAGGCAGTTATAGTCTAACACACACTGTATAACACCACTGGTAAATCTTTACAGGCCACTTAAATCCCCCTCACTGAAAAGCCCCTGTGTTAGTCCATACTGTCACCGGCTCATTTTTCCATCTGCTCCAGACAACCAGATGAAAGGCAATCACTCTGCAGCCTGGTGGTCTGTGTTTTCAGGTGAGAAGGTTTCATTATGTTGATTTCCCAGGAGCCTCACATCTCCTCGGTACGGCCCTTTGTTGGGTCATTTCTGTTCGGTTTCTCAGACCTTCTCATTACTCTGCAGCCCAGTACCAAAACGTATGGATCAACAAATGATGCTGCAGCTCCATTTATTTTTCTCCAACAATACCTGTTATTTTTCTGTTCTAATACCTGCTACCTTTCTGCTTCTCCTACAATATCACTTACTTTTATATTCCTCACTGCTGTTAAACCACCAGCAGCCATAATCATGACTCTCCAGTGCTTTCCTCATTCAGCCTGCAGTCTGTCGAGGCTGTCTCTTCTTCCCAGAAGGCCACTGGCTCACAGCTTGTTACTGTGTCAACTCACTGACCGCCCACGACTCTGTCTGCATGTCTTGGCCATGGGTAATGGGTAATCATTCATCCAGTGTCTGTGTAAACAAGCGTCATTATTCATCGTTTCATATTTCAGCCTTACTAAGACCCTAAATGCACTCCCACTCAGTCTATAACTGTTTATAATTAGAATAAACAGTTCCTGCTCATAATTCTCTATTTGTCCAAAATGGTTATTTAAAGGCTCTCTCCAGTCTGGAGGCAAGAAATTGATAAAAGTAACACTGTTAGCTTGTGCAATGTGTAGACTGAATCCACTGATGTAAATACGCATGGTGGAATATGCTTAATTTTAAGTTTTCACCTGGCCCCTCTGTGCCACTGAGCAGTACTTACAGATCCTACAAACGGTCAAAGACGAGTGGGTTTAATCTCTTTACCTTTTTGTAGAAGAAGGAAGAGCAACAAGTGAAGATCATCTTGTAGTTCAAATTTGATAATCACCACATCAAGCTTGAGGTGTTAGTCACTTTTTTTGTTTTTTAATGGACTTCTCATGACATGACATATGCACAGATGTTTCTAGTAATCTGTCAGCTCCCCTTAATTTATGTCTATTTTGGAAGTGTTGGTGGTGCTTTTTGTGGTTGGCATTGGACAGTGATGGCATGTTGCTTCGAGTGACTCATCAGGATGAGGAAATCAACTCATCAGTCCGTAAACTCCCCTCTTGCTAGTTGGCCAGAGCAAAGTTTTCAAATGTAAAACTTGAGGAAAAATGCAGATCCTGCTAATCATTGTACAGGCGTTGGATACTGAGCTAGACCACCTCTGAGCCCACATCAGTTTCCAATGAATATTGGGAAATGTGGTGTCCTTTGATTCACTGAAACTGGGTTAATGAATGAACACTCTTTATCACTGGTATGCACTATTCAGGGGCATCTCCAGAGCTGCACTGCCTGCATTTGGAAGGGGAGACCATGCGGCTATCTTATTGAAATTGATATGTAAACAAACTACAATGCATCCCGCCCCAGTTATGTGAGAGATGGAGCCAATCTGAGTCTGGAGCACATTCCAGGCTCCTCCACAGCTCCACCCTCTTGTCCAAATATAGTCACCTCCTGGCTCCAAAAAAGGCAAATTTTTCTAACTGTCTTGAGGGGGTGTTTTAGGAAGTGATGTCGTGTCCGGGGCGTGGTTTTGTCACTGTTTTATATAGTCCCACCATGTGTCTGGTATTGTAATAAACTTCAACTGAGTACACTATCTGTGATTTAAACGCAAGGACCATATACAGCGGGTGCTGGGGTAGCCTGAAGCCTCCTGCTTTCTTTTGAAGAAAGGTTTTTCACATATTCCTTGAACAAGTCATTAACCTTTTCTTCAAAATGCCACACCATCTATTGTAGTGACAATGTACCCCTTCTCAACACCCTTCTGTAATTCAAAACTGACCCTGTCTCCAGAGAGTCCTGGCTAAGAGACCTGAGAGTGGTTACACTCACTGGTCTGGTTCTGAATCTCTGCTGTTCGACATAGAGGGAACATCAGCTTGTTGTTGCAGCGGTATGGGAGAACAGGATGATACAAACTCTTGGACAGTGCAAAATCGTTGTCTATTATTTTGGGATGACCTACTGGAAAACTGTTGCGAGCTTGAACTGTCGGATACAGTGATGTAATGTATTTTTTCGCCAGGGGCTGCTTTGTTCCTGTAAGTGTTGGTACGACCTCCAAACAGAGCTGTTCATGGGTCAAGTCTTTCAGGTATGCTGTGAGTTTTCAAAAAGTCCTGCAGTCTCTGATCTGTTGTCTTGGCTGTTTCCCACTCGCATTCCCACATTACCATCACATGCAGCTTGTGCGTTTGTCAAAGGACATATTCAATTTTTCTTTGAACTGTCTGTAAAGGATGCCAAATGCAATATTCACAGGATATTTATGCCCTGGGCTGTAGCATTATGGACATTTGTGCCAGAAACAACCGGCAAACCCATATGTGGTGCGTATATTACCATTCTCACAAAAACCGCCAACATAATATGGACCAAATTGTTTCTCTCTGTGATTCAATGCGTGAGTGATTTGTGTTTTTGTTTTTGAGTGACTAAAATTCTGGCCACTGTATAGAGGCATTGGAAAAAGTTTTGTGTTGGCCAATGTACGCGCTGTCATAGATCAATGCCAGTGTGTCAGGGGGCAGAAATTGTGTTTTGAACACAGCCATGCAACATGATGCAAAAGTGGTATATTGAAAGTGGTCCAGCTTTGTACACTCTAGAAATGCTTCACAGTACACAGTACAAGCTTTACGCAACACAACAACCTCATTGATGCCATACTGGCGTAGCTGCAGCTGAAGATCAAATACCCCCTGACGCACTGTATTGTACCACTTAATAACCTCTTCTCTCTTTGTCAGACATGTTGTTGTACCCATAAAAGCAGGGTTCAGGGTAGGATGCAATGTAATTTTGGTTAACAATTTGTGTTGAACAAGTGCGGGAAATAACCTTATTTCAGATCCTCAAAACCTAGGGCTGCAGGGGTCTTTCATAGGCGCATAGGTAGAAAACTGCAAGAATCAAGCCACCTGTTTGTACACATTGTGATACATTAATAAGACTTTACTGCCATGCGTAGCTAATCACGGTGTGGTGCCTTGTTTGGTGATGTAGTTGAGCATAATGTAATTGTCGAATCCTGAAGCGTTATGTGCTATGAATGTGCTGACTTTTTTACAACTATTCATAATGGTTAACAAAACACCCTGCCAAAGGACTGCAGTTGAAAATTAGCCTAATGACTAACATTGGCATATATACAGAGATGTTGGTTGATGTGCAATGTCCTTTTTAAATAAATAAATAAAATGAATGTAGTTTCTGGATTTTGGCCACCTAAACTGTTTGACAAAAAGGTCAACGCATGATTTTCCTGATGCCCACCCTTTATTCTTTTCAAAATCAATGGCACAGACAAAGTTGGCCTCATGTTTGTAATTCTGTGTCTGGGTCATAAAGATATTAGTCTGGGGCTCGGATGCTTTTTCAGGCTGGATGTAGCACTGATGATGTGTGTCAGATTTTAAGAGATCGCCACAATGTCTGCATTTACCTTTGACACAAATATGGCCCCCAGTTTTTGTTCAGTGACTTACTGAGTACAGACGCCCACAGTCATCGCAGTACTTCGTGCGATTACAAGGTCTTTATTTTTAGCCTTGGTTAGTTTCTGCCAAGTCTTTGTGTCTGTAAAAACATTGTACAGATTTACAAATGTGTCTGCAATCTTTACAGCGCATGGGTTTTCAGTGAGGATATTTAAGACAGTCTGTAGACAGGTATACATTGCAGAAGTACTTGCATTTGTGATACGCCTGGCTTGCATAACCCTTGCATCAGTACTCACAAATATAGGCGCTCCCAAAAAAGGCTGTTTTCGTTTTAATCAAGTAGTATTACTCTAAGTATAAATACAGCCAAATGATTTTTGTCATAGATGATGAGGAAATCCCAACAATTAGGGAAAAGTCAGTAAAGAGCTTAGGTAGGTGGTACAATGTGGAGTTGAATGATGAGGAACAGGTGGTGAAATTTAGGAAAGATGTGGCAGAAGGATTGGATAGAATAGATAAATCTGAACTTCCAGGAAAGTTGAAGTTGTGGTGTTTGCAATTTGGGCTATATCCTAGGTTAATGTGGCCATTGTCAATTTATGAAATTCCAATATCCGTAGTGGAGAGAATTGAAAGGTCGGTTAGCTCCTATATTAGGAAGTGGTTGGGTGCTCCTAGGTGCCTAAGTAGTGTTGCATTGTATGGAAAAGGGATACTTCAGCTGCCAGTATCTAGTTTAACAGAGGAATTTAAATGTACCAAGGTCAGGACAGAGCTGTTGTTATCTGGGAGTAAGGACGTGGTAGTTAGGAGTGTGGTTCCAAATCCAACCAAGGGGAGGAAGTGGAACCCAAGATCGGCAGTTCAGGAGGCAGAGGCAGCTCTTAGGCATGCAGAGATTGTAGGTAATGTTCAGTTTGGCCGGGGAGGCCTGGGGCTTGGCTCAGGCAAACCGGTATGGAATAAAGCAGGTCTCAAAGATAAAAGAAAGCTGGTTGTAGAACAGATACGTAGACAGGAAGAGATGCTAAGGGGTGCAAAGGTAGTGGCCCAGGCTAAACAGGGACAGTGGTTGAATTGGGAAAGTGTAGAGAAGAGGAAGCTTAGTTGGAGGGACCTGTGGAGTATGGAGGAGAATCGTATTAGATTCCTGGTAGGGGCTACATACGATGTGTTACCAACCCCCCAGAACCTAAAACTGTGGGTAAATGAGGACCCATCATGCCCATTGTGTTCACGTACCGCAACCTTAAAGCATATTTTGTCAGGCTGTAAAGTTAGCTTGTCACAAGGCCGATATACATGGCGACATAACCAGGTGTTGAAATGTTTAGCTGCAGGCATCGAAGGGAAACGAAGACAGGTGAATTCAGAAGGTGTTAAGGATAGGAGTTTAGTAATTCAGTTTGTCCGTGAGGGAGAGAAATACAGAAGGGATAAGTTAGTGAGGAGGCAAGGGTGTGGCCGCCTAGAAGGTGCTTGTGATTGGGAAATGCAAGTAGATTTAGGGGGAAAGCTTGTTGTTCCCCAGGAAATAGTTTGTACCAGGCAGAGGCCTGACTTAGTGTTGTGGTCAGTGAGTCAACGGATAGTTTATTTCATTGAGCTGACAGTTCCTTGGGAAGACTCAGTGGAAGAAGCCTATGAAAGAAAAAAGCTTAGATATGCAGACTTAGGAGCAGAAGCTGAGCAGCGAGGATGGAAGACTAGGATTTGTCCAGTGGAAGTGGGGTGTAGGGGATTCATAGCAAGATCAGCTGTCTCGCTCCTGGGGGAACTCGGAGTGCGGGGACAGAGTTTGAGGAAGACAGTGAGGGAAATGTCAGATGAAGCAATTAAATGTAGCCAGTTTATCTATAAGAGAAGAAATAATGTCAGTTGGGGGCCAGCAGGGGGAACTACTAAACAGGGCACATAACTCCTTGAGATCAGGTGGAGAGATCCACTTCCTCTCAGGAGGAAATCCAGGAAGAGGAAGTATTTAAGTGTGGGAGTGGCCTATTTGAATCCATTTTGTTTGAGGCCATGCGGCAAGGTGAGTGTGCTTGCTGATCCTGTAAGTTCATTTAGCTCCTTTAACTTTAGCTTATATTGTAGTTATGCTATGTAGCGTGTGAAATAGAGTATGGTGAATGTGCTAGGAAAGGTAGTATCAGCCCTGTTTCTACCTGGAGCTCGCATGTACGGAGCCTGGGTTTGGTTGAAGGTGGCAGTGCTGTTTGGGCTGAGAAAGCCATGCGTAAGTAAGGTAAAGGAGGTTATTGGGTTGGTGCAGGGAGGGGAGCAGTGAGACCTGGCATTAGGGGAGTGTCTCTGGGACGCTAGAGATCACTGTCTAGCCTCCTGGAGGTGTCGTGGGACCAACTAGACGAAACACTGGTGAAAGGAGGTTCCCACCCGATGACCCCAAAGACATGCTAGTTATCACTGCTCATTAGTTTGTATAGTTAAGCCTTGCCATATTAGCTTATCATAGGGCTTAGGTTTTTCACTGAGTGTTGATCCTTTCTCTAGAGCACAAACTTCTTGTGTTTATTTGAACTGGATGGGGTTGCTCACGAGTCTGGTACAGATCCAAGTTTTTAGTACTGTGATTGTGATGGAAAAACAAGAACCTTAATACCCATGCTATGTTCAAATTCAGACACATCTGAGAGCGAGACTTTGTAGTTTGACTCAAACCCTGCACTTCTGTGTATTTGCTGAGCCTGTTCTTGAAGTTCATTCTCAAATGTGCGGATACAAATATTGCACTACACACGGAGAAACACAGGTTATTTTCTGTGTTCGTAGGAACATAGAGACAGGTATTCTTCTTTTGTAAAATTTGGTCATATGGTTTGTTTCCTAATTTGCGGCGTACACTTGTTTAGAGCAGCTGTGACAAGTTCAAGCATGTCATCAGAGGTCATCCTGTCATTGCTCTGCATCACCTGTTCAATTTCATTAAGAAATGATGCAGCATTATAATTGTCGCATGCTTTTAACACTGCGCACACATCACTGGACCTGACAGGACCTCTTAATACAATATTTAGAACACTGTCTGGGGCCGCTAATTTTGTTGAAAAATTAACAACGTAGGTTAATCTGTGTTTTAGATTATCCAGAGCCCTGTTCAAATTGTTATATGACGCAGGTGTAGGGGGTGCCTAATTTCAACTCCATTCAATTTTTTTTCTTTTGGTAATTTTAAAATCGCGCATCCCTCCCACCCATCTAATGGGTTCAGACAATTCTGCACTGTATTGTGGGCTTTGTTTTGGGGGTCTGGCATCATTACGTCTTGGTTCTGCCGCTTTTGGTTGGGGTGGATTGCCACTAGTTTGAGGTGTTCGGCATGTCAAATCAGACTCAATAAATTCAGAAGCATCCCTCTTCAGGATACCCCAGTCTTACAAAAGATTAAGACTCTGTTCGGTACTAAACTCCTCAACATCCTCCTTCAATAGTTTCAATTTCATCATCTATATTGGATATGTTTTGATATTTATGGCTATTTTCATCATTCCCATCCTCTAACAAAACATCAATTTCATTTTCTATATTGGAATAATTTTGATATTCAAGCTGATTTTCTTCACTTTCTGAATCTCTAACATTTAATCAATATGGGGCTGGATGGGTTTGCATGTTCTACAGATGATGAATACCACAGTTCTGAGATTTCAAAAAGATATCATACCAAATTTTATCAATGTTTTGTTTAAATACCAGAAATCAAACAGACTCATAAATATAATGTTATACCTGTATCAGTCCAGTCTGTATGTGCTGCTATTTTGGTCAAAGATTTCTTCCTTTTGGTCAGGGATGTTTGACTCCCTTTCTCTGTGGGGTTTCATCAAACAAATGCCTAAATGAAAATGAAAATCACATGTTTAGTGCATAAATAAAACACTAAGCAACAAAATGCTTCTTAAAATAACATAGACAGCAGGCATGGGAAAACCTTACCTAAGAATACAGGCTGAATAAAGCCTGAATTTTCCTCTTCCTGTCCTCCTCTAGGAACTGTTTAAAACACTTTTAAAAAAAAAAAAAAAAAAGAAGAAAAAATGATCAGACAAAAACATTTTTTTAACAGTTTAATTCTATTTGTTGGATACTCACCAGAAACAAGAGCCATTTTCTTCAGAAAGTGATTCTTGTTTTCAGACCATCACCCCCCAAGTGGAAGTTATCACCCCAAGTTGTCACCCCTCAAGACATACCAACCTGTCGCCCAATTTAATAACCCCCCCCCACACACACACACACACACACACACACACCCCAAAACCCCTTTCCATATTTGGGTTATTTCCTGTTCACACACATATCTGCGCGTGCATGCCAGAACAGTGTTGGTTATTTACTACTCACATTGTTTTGATCCAATTCATTATGAGGCAAACCCCGAAAACACAACTGTCTGGTTCGTGTCCTGACTTCTGAAACCCACATTAAATTTCAAGAGAATCTAATCACCACTTTCCAATCTTCTGAGCTCCATGTTTACGCTGGCTGCAGAAAAGACGAAGATTGGGTCTTTGTACCACTATGAGTGCAAATGAATCTGAGCAGCTTGAAGTGATCCTAATCAATGCAGCCAAGCATTTTCTACAAACACTTTGTTATCAAAGCAGAATGTGGATCAACTAAAACAGATGACATGATAATGTTGGCTTTTCTGTGATGAGACTAAAATGTGATTCCTGCAGGAAATGTGTTATGTCAGCACAGATAATGAGTCTGTAAAAGAATTCTGGAAACAATGGTTAAAAAATAGAGAGAAAAAAGGAAACAAGCCAAACACGCCACCACAAATGATGTAGACATTTTAAGTTGAGGTCTAGTACAGTTGTCAAATGATGTTTAATAATAGTGTAGATGGGTGAACGCAGCCTATTTGTTTCTGGTTTTAACACAAGGGAGACACAAACAAAGGCAAGTTATGTGAAAGGGGGGGCCCCACGCTACCCCTCGCTGAACAAATGCTTCTGTGTGATAAAATTGAAATGTATGTTGCAAGTGAGATTATTCTTTTTGTTCCTCTTTGTTGGCCGTTTGACATGTCCTGACTTGTAGACGCACATAATCATGTTTTATCTGAATGATACTTTGCTTTAACCCTGTTAAAACAAAAGATTGATAAGTTGCAGAATTCAATATTAGTTTCAACTCTATCATGTAGCCATACTGCCATCTTGTGGCGGAGTTAAGAAGAGTTACCGCTAGGAAGTCAACTTTATATATTTTGAATGAAGATATAATTGGGGATTATTAATCAACTTGTTGCATGAATACGTGCTCCTTCATTTTGTTTTTCATTATATATTGTCATTGAGTTAATCTAGAGTGTGTGTGTGTGTGTGTGTGTATTTGATGTAGGCTAGCTGATATCACGGCATAAGTGTATTTTGATTTAATGTTAATCTGTATGTTTAATTGGATGTTAACAATCAATGTTGACCATAGTAGGAAGAGTATGCGTCCCTCGCATGTAACATATCAAAGTATACGACCTCATATCAGGAAAGCATTAAAGTTTCCTCTGAGTATATCCCATGGTGATATATTTTTCATCATGAGAGAAGCCTCCCTGATCAAATCCACCCACTTTTTGGCCAGTCAAATACCCGTGCGCTCGGCGCGGCTCAGTGTCGTTCTTTTCGTCTCTTGTTCTTTTCAGCTCATTCTAGCAGTGTCTTTTTCTGTTTTAGTTATCTGCTCTTTTCTTTTTGCCCTGTGTCTTTTGTTAGTTATTCCCTGTTATTCGTACTGTGAGTTCTACCGTGCTTATTCGTATTTTACCTTCTTGTCGTGTGCAATTTCCTTTATTACACTTAACTCTTTTGTGCTCACGAGCAAAGCTATTTTGAACTTTTAAATTTTATCGATCCAGTTTTCTTATCTCCAGTGTTTTCAACATTTTTGCACATAATAACTTTGACAGCAATATCGAACGACCAGCGATATTGTTATCACATTATTATAAGTGAGTAGGCTAACCAGAACGAAGTAGACTGCACCTGCCGACCAACCTCTTCGCTCCAGATTCATCAGAACCGGCTGCCAGCCACTTGCCACAGTGGTCCTCCTTCCAAGGCCCAAAGGCCTTCTGCAGCGTGAACCAGCCCAGTGGGCACCCACAGGACATCGCAAATTCAACCGCTCTCCTGCTGTGAGACAGCTGTTCCATTCTGCTGGAAAGTCCGGGAGCTGTGGCACGACAGTCCAGGGGCCGTAAAGTAGCTTCGCCTTTGATCCCCGCTGCTAAAAGTAGGCCAAAACTTCCATAACTTGAGTGAGCCACTGTGCGGTGAAGAGTGAGGTCAAGCAGGAGGTTTAGTTAATTATCCTGATTTTGATTTAGGTTTCATTAGGCCTACGGGAATGGTTTTGCACATTCCTGCGTTCCTCATTTATAACATAGGCTATTTTAATATACTCTCCCACTATCGCCAAACTAAGTAACTTGCACGAGTGTTACATCTCATTTCATTCATTTATATACTGTTAATTTTGTATTATGTCATATAATCATCATTTGCTATTCATTTATTCAGTTGTTACCTATTTAACTTAAATAAATCTTCATTTATCGCCAAGTCGTTGTCTGTGTATATATCTTTTGGACAGGAGCTGAGATCACTTTATAGAGAAATCATAACCCAGATATTGAGATTGATTCATTATTGATAAGCGTGCTGACGAATTAATAAGTGATTTACGGAGTTATTAATTTGATTAGTCGCTTCCCTCATTAGGAGGGTGGTGCCCCAAAATTTATTACGAGTGCAAATATTATCAAAGATACCATACTGGCCTACCAGCAACACTTTAATAATATGACACACCTCAAATTTTTGAAAATAAATATGTAGTGATGTGTGGGGCTGGGCACTATATTACATCGAATACCATAATATGAGGCTAGATATTTTCTCAGATTTTGGATATCATATCATTAGAGAGGTGAGTGGGGACACTTCTTGTCAAACTAAATTTGACAGGTGTGACATCCAATCATAGGTTTCCACGTCATCAAGTCCCCACCCCCTTTTCCCCGCCTACTTTTCCTCACCTATCTCAAGGCAATTGAATCGAACGCAACTGGACTTGGTTTTGTCTTAGAAGACGTTTCACCTCTTATCCAAGAGGCTTCATCAGTTCATGCTTGTCTGACTAGGCTGAAACTAGTCTGACAAACTGGTGTGGAAGCACCCAGGTATTTAACCTCTNCACGTCAGACCTCGGGCCCTTTCTCCACCCCCCACATGCCCGCTGAGTGCGTCCACTCCTCTGCCCCAGCGTTCTAAAACACACCTTTCCCTCCAGTTCACCCGTGAAACGCACGAAGCACTTCAAAACCCCCCCAACCCACAACTTTCACCTGTTCTCCCCACCCCATCCAACCAACCATCCATTCCGTCACCTTCATCTCCCTCCATTCTCCCCCAGCAGGCAACTGAAAAACACCCACAGCCAACCTCCCGTCACCCCACAGGTGGCATACTGCCACCCTCGCAGCCTGCCACCCGGGAGACTGGGGTTCGACACCAGTCCTCCCCCCAGGTACCCAAGCTAAATTCAGTTGACTTTGAATCAGTTTCACTTAACACTATACACACAAAATCTAATGTTGTTGTACACACGCATGATCTTATCTCCTCTACTTCCTCCGTAGCAGAGAAACCCAGACTGGGGATCAAGGCGACTGGCGTCAGGGCGTCACTGGAGGATTCTGAAAGGAGTTCCTTTCTTAAGAATCCAACTCATCAAAACAATAACCAAAACCAAACTCAGGGCATAAAAACCATGATGAGAGGGACTCTCAAGGCCATGATGGCCGATCAGAGCACCCATTCTGAGCCCTCCCATTATCAACTTTCCGTGGATCCTGACGCCAGCTGCACCGACCCACAAAACTTTTCCCTAACACAACCCCCCACACCCACCGCCCGCCTACCAACCCCGTCACCCTGTCCACCTCTTTCACGCCACACACCTCCCCCCAGTAGGACCTTCAGGCCAGCATACCACATCGCCCGTCCACATAGAAAACTGGTGGACTGGTCCTTTAGGCCCCGCAAACCTGTAGTTATCCTGGGGGATTCAAACATTAACCGTATCCCAGCTCACAATAACCCAGACATTCAACTGGACAGCTATCCTGGCGCCAATTTTTACCATTTCCTTAAAATTTGCGAAAAAACCCTCCCCAGCCCCTCCACCAAGATCCTGGTGTTGTCAGTGGGTCTTAACAATAAAGATCAGGACCCCAAACAAACATCGATCAAACAGCTTAAGGCACTCTACAGAACAACCCGCACTATCTTCCCCAATGCAGACATCTATTTCCCCATCATTAACTTCTCTACCAATCTTACACCCACCCAACAACATAACCTCAAACTCATCAATAACACCATTGCCACCCACCTACCATTTCTCCTAGAAATACCCCATGACACTTTTATTACCGACACGGACAATATTCATTGGGCCACAGCTGCAGCCATATTCACACACTGGTGCAAACAACTGAGTTTATCCCCTACCTGAACCCTACACCGGCCCTGCACACCCCTGCCCTTAACCCCTTCTTAATCGCCGACATCCATAAACACCAAAACTCCACACACCCCTCTCTCCCTCTTTCTCCCCTACCCCCCTCCTTAACACAACCTCCCTTAGCACAACGCGTCCTAGCTCAACTCAACTCAGAATCCACCGTACTTAACCTTTCTTCCATACTTCAATTGTCCCCAGCCCAAATACAACTACTCGAAAAAGGTTTATCTTTCATCCCACGCCCCTCGCGATACAACTGGGGAAGCTTCGGAGGGACCTACACCACTACCACAGACGTATTAAAATCATTGACCATTTTCACGGTAAACAACAACAAAACACACAATGCTTCACATTACCGTCCAGCTGGGAACCCACCGGTCTACAAATCTATCCCCAAATACATTCCATCATCCACTCCGACCATAATACAATGAACACATACCGGCCCCCACCAAATGTCCCAGACAATCTCTCTAAGGCCGAACGTTCAGCCCTACAACAACTCATTAAAAATCCAAACATTATAATAAAACCGGCAGATAAAGGATCCAAAGTAGTCATCATGGACCGCCAACAATATCTCTTCGAAGCAAACCGCCAACTGTCCAACCCTCTCCACTACAAACCTATCCCAACCACAATACAACACAACACGCAGATACAGATACGGGACATAATTCAAACCCTTTACACCAAAAAATACATTTCAGCCAAACGAGATTTTTTATCAGGTCCTAATAATCCCCGTCCCCGCTACTTTTACCTCCTCCCCAAAATCCATAAACAACCCCAGAGCTGGACGGTTCCCTCCGAAGTTCCTCCCGGCTGCCCAATAGTCTCAGATTGCAACAGTGCCACCTACAATGTGGCGCAATATATCGATCATTTTCTCTCCCGGCTGCCCAATAGTCTCAGATTGCAACAGTGCCACCTACAACGTGGCGCAATATATCGATCATTTTCTCTCCCCCCTTTCCACCTGTCACCCAAGCTACGTCAAAGACACCTATCATTTCCTCGACATAATATGCCCCATGGCTGTTCCGTCAAAAGCATTTCTATTCATCGACATTGACAGTTTATACACAAACATAGACACCAACCTGGGCCTGATAGTCATCAACACAATTTAACGGTATCCAGACCCCAAACGTCCCAACTCGGAAATCCTTTCACTTCTTCGACTCTGCTTAGAGAATAATATTTTCTCTTTAATGACAACCATTACCTACAAACACACGGAACAGCCATGGGGCAACGCTTTGCCCCATCGTACGCCAACCTGTACATGAGCGAGTGGGAGCGGGAGGCCCTGGCCAAGTGCCCCCTACAACCCCTTTTCTTTTTGAGATTTCTGGATGACATCATTGGTGCTTGGACACACGACCTCCCCGCATTTCACACCGTCATCCAAATTCTCAATAGCCACCATCCCACGATCACAGTAAAATCCACCATAGACCCCAACCAAATAGACTTCTTGGACACCACCATTTTCTTCGAATCCATAAACACATCCGTGAAGCGCATGCTCTCCAAAGTTTACTTCAAAACAACAGACACACACGCCCTCCTACATAAATCCAGCTACCATCCAAAACACACCTTTAAAGGCATTATTAAATCCCAAATCATTAGATTTCACCGCATTTGCTCCAAACCGTCGGACTTCCATCAGGCCACCAACACCCTCTTCACAGCCCTCCGCCACAGGAAGTACTCCAAACGCTTCCTCAGATCTATTAAAAATTCGACCTTGGCCGCCCTCACTCCCACTCGCTCCCCCTCACACCCCCCCCTTCTCCCCGTCCCTCATTGGACCTCACAATATACTCCACATCCACACCCGGCGCCTCACCCATCCCCTTGACTTCACCAACACGAGCAGCATCCCCCCACCCCTATCCTAACCAGGATTTGTATCCCGCTACCCGTGCCCTTTCCCCTTGCCCGACCAAGGGCTCGTATAATTGCCCCATACCCTTTTCTGCTCTCACGGTAACAGGGGAATGGACCTCCGCTCCGGCGGACCTACCCCCACAAACCACACATCCTACCCTTGGTTTCCACATTCTCACAAAACATCCTGGCCCTACACCACAATATCATATGCAATTTCAACAATATTCAAACTCAGCACAAATCCTTACAGGGATATAAATTAATTTCAGCGTTCAGAAAAAATCCCAACCTACAGAACCTCTTGGTCAAATCCCAATTCACCTCAAATAAACATCCTGACCGACCCCCGGAATCCCGTCATTTTAAACATAGAAAATTTATCACCAATCCCTACAGCCAATTATCCTTTCCCCCACACGGCTCATTTTCCCTCCTCTCCAGCAACATCGTCTACAACATTATGTTGACAACCTCATCATCTCAGGACTGGAGGGCAACGCGACGTGGACGGTGGGGCAGAGGAGACACGCGGAGCGGGTCTGGATCCACAGACTGGGCACACTTGCTCCCCAGGGTCTAAATGATAACCCCTAACCCCTTTTATCCAGCAGAGGGCGCCAGCCCACCAGGAACGGCCTGCTACCACTGGCTCTTTTCAAGCCTGTAACTTTCTTTCTTTTCTCCCTAACCCTTTTCTTTCTCCCCCCTTCCTTCTAACTTCACCCTATTTCCACTGCACCACCCCAACCTACCCCTACTCCCCCTTGCCTAATCCTAACCCCTTCCCCTGTCCCCTCCCCTCACAAATGGCCTCATGTGACTAACGACTCCAGTGACAACCGTTGCAGCAGGAGTTTCAACGACTGTCGTTGACACACCATTGGAGCACTAACGAACCAGTGACATCATTGGCCTTGTGAAGACCTCCCCAGAGGTTAAATACCTGGGTGCTTCCACACCAGTTTGTCAGACTAGTTTCAGCCTAGTCAGACAAGCATGAACTGATGAAGC
>NC_065526.1:28824393-28840719 GCF_006386435.1 Epinephelus moara | reverse complement strand
TGTGATCGATGTTTGTTTGGGGTCCTGATCTTTATTGTTAAGACCCACTGACAACACCAGGATCTTGGTGGAGGGGCTGGGGAGGGTTTTTTCGCAAATTTTAAGGAAATGGTAAAAATTGGCGCCAGGATAGCTGTCCAGTTGAATGTCTGGGTTATTGTGCGCTGGGATACGGTTAATGTTTGAATCCCCCAGGATAACTACAGGTTTGCGGGGCCTAAAGGACCAGTCNAATTGGCGCCAGGATAGCTGTCCAGTTGAATGTCTGGGTTATTGTGAGCTGGGATACGGTTAATGTTTGAATCCCCCAGGATAACTACAGGTTTGCGGGGCCTAAAGGACCAGTCCACCAGTTTTCTATGTGGACGGGCGATGTGGTATGCTGGCCTGAAGGTCCTACTGGGGGGAGGTGTGTGGCGTGAAAGAGGTGGACAGGGTGACGGGGTTGGTAGGCGGGCGGTGGGTGTGGGGGGTTGTGTTAGGGAAAAGTTTTGTGGGTCGGTGCAGCTGGCGAAAGTTGATAATGGGAGGGCTCAGAATGGGTGCTCTGATCGGCCATCATGGCCTTGAGAGTCCCTCTCATCATGGTTTTTATGCCCTGAGTTTGGTTTTGGTTATTGTTTTGATGAGTTGGATTCTTAAGAAAGGAACTCCTTTCAGAATCCTCCAGTGACGCCCTGACGCCAGTCGCCTTGATCCCCAGTCTGGGTTTCTCTGCTACGGAGGAAGTAGAGGAGATAAGATCATGCGTGTGTACAACAACATTAGATTTTGTGTGTATAGTGTTAAGTGAAACTGATTCAAAGTCAACTGAATTTAGCTTGGGTACCTGGGGGGAGGACTGGTGTCGAACCCCAGTCTCCCGGGTGGCAGGCTGCGAGGGTGGCAGTATGCCACCTGTGGGGTGACGGGAGGTTGGCTGTGGGTGTTTTTCAGTTGCCTGCTGGGGGAGAATGGAGGGAGATGAAGGTGACGGAATGGATGGTTGGTTGGATGGGGTGGGGAGAACAGGTGAAAGTTGTGGGTTGGGGGGGTTTTGAAGTGCTTCGTGCGTTTCACGGGTGAACTGGAGGGAAAGGTGTGTTTTAGAACGCTGGGGCAGAGGAGTGGACGCACTCAGCGGGCATGTGGGGGGTGGAGAAAGGGCCCGAGGTCTGACGTGGGGGTGCGTCGCCAGGGGAAAAGCCATCTCTCAATAGAGGAGGAGGTCTGCGACACCACCTATTCCCCCACCTATAATGCTGTCCTTTCATCCTTGCCCAGGAGGCTTAACAACTTAACCTCTAAAAACAACGGTCGTTCACAAATGGCCTCATGTGACTCTAACGACTCCAGTGACAACCGTTGCAGCAGGAGTTTCAACGACTGTTGTTGACACACCATTGGAGCACTAACGAACCAGTGACATCATTGGCCTTGTGAAGACCTCCCCAGAGGTTAAATACCTGGGTGCTCCCACACCAGTTTGTCAGAATAGTTTCAGCCTAGTCAGACAAGCATGAACTGATGAAGCCTCTTGGATAAGAGGTGAAACGTCTTCTAAGACAAAACCAAGTCCAGTTGCGTTCGATTCAATTGCCTTGAGATAACTATGACCTGGATGAATGAGAATATCCACAGGCAAGCTTTTCCTCACCTATTTTTCCCACCCTTTCCCCACCCCCTTTTTTTCCCCACCCCCTTTTTTTCCCCCTCCTTATTTTCCCATGCTTTCCCTGCCCCTTACAACGTTTTTCACTACCCCTCCTACCGTTTAGTCGTGTTACAGTAATCCAGCCTAGAGGTAACAAAAGCGTGGACCAATTTTTCTGCATCTTTTCAGGTCAGGATAGGCCTAATTTTCGCAATATTACGCAGATGAAAGAACGCAGTCCGTGAGGTTTTTTTAAAAAAAAAAGAGAATTAAAAGACAAATCTTGACCAAATATTACTCTGAGGTTTCTTACGGTAATGCTAGAGGCCAGAGCAATGCCACCTAGAGAAACTATATCATCAGATAAAGAGTCTCTGAGTTGTTTGGGGCCAAGAACAATAACTTCAGTTGTCTGAATTTAAAGGATGATTCATTATGAACGTCAACAAACTGAAAACGATCAGATAAATAAGATTTAAACCAGCTTAGTGCAGAACCTTTTAGGCCAATTAAGTGATCCAGTCTCTGTAGCAGAATTTGATGGTCAATTGTGTCAAACGCCACACTAAGATCTAATAAAACAAGTACAGAGACAAGTCCTTTTGTCTGAAGCAATCAGAAGGTCATTTGTAATTTTAACTAGTGCTGTCTCAGTGCTATGATGCACTGTAAATCCTGACTGAAATTCCTCAAATAAATTATCATGGAGAAAATCACACAGCTGGTCTGCGACTACTTTCTCAAGGATCTTTGAAAGAAAGGGAAGATTAGATATTGGTGTATAGTTGGCTAACACCTCTGGATCCAGGGTGGGGTTTTTTAGGAGAGGTTTAATTACAGCTACCTTAAAAGATTGTGGTACATAGCCTGTTAGAGATATATTGATCATGTCTAATTGAGTGTTAACTAAAGGTAAGTCTTAAGTAGCCTAGTTGGGATGGGGTGTAAGAGACATGTTGATGACTTAGATGAAGAAATCATTGCGGTCCATCGTTGATGAGAAATCGGGGAGAAGCAATCTAAATATATATTAGGTCTTACAGCTGTGTTTTAGGGCAGATAGGTCCTATCTGAGGACAGGAGGTCATGAATTTTCCCTCTAATTATTAGAATTTTGTCATTAAAAAAGCTCATAAAATCATCAAGGGCTAAAGGAATACAAGGCTCAATAGAGCTGTGACTCTCAGTCAGCCTGGCTACAGTGCTGAAAAGGAACCTGGGGTTGTTACTCATCTTTAATAGAAGAAAATAGTTTGCTCTGGCATTGTGGAGGCCCCTCTTATACGTTTTGAGACTGTCTGCCCAGATTAAACGAGATTCTTCCAGTTTGGTTAATCGCCAATTCCTTTCAAATTTTCGCAATATTTGTTTTAACTTGCGGGTTTGCGAGTTATACCAAGGAGCCAACTTTCTTTGCTTTGTTAACTTCTTTTTAAGAGGTGCTACAGAGTCGAGTGTTGTTCGCAGCGAGCCTACGGCGCTATCGACAAGATAATCAATTCGGGAGAGGTTAAAGTCGGTACGGGAAACCTGTTACTGAAGGACATGGTATTAAATTTAATGACGGAGGAATCATTTCCTAGTAGATACAGCAGTATCTGATATCTAGTATAGTAACTGTTGCTGAGTGGCGTGTAAAGTAAAAAGAAATCAAAAGTAATCAAATAATGATCCGATAGCGAGGGATTCAGTGGAAAGACTGTTAGGTTATCAGTTTCAATTCCATACAAACTAGATCGAGGGTATGGTTAAAACAGTGAGTGGGTTCATGTACACCCTGACTGAAGCCAATGGAGTCTAATAATGAGATAAACGCGGTAGCCAGGTAGTCACTATCAACGTCAACATGAATGTTAAAATCGCCTACAGTAATAACTTTATCTGATTTAAGAACTAAACTGTATAAAAACTCTGAGAATTCAGATACAAATTCAGAATACGGGCCACTGCCTCGAGGAATGTCAGTATTATTATGACTGGGAGGAGTGGATTCATTTACTCGTACTCGTACTTGTCGTCCTCCGCTTATCCGGGTCTGGGTCGCGGGCGCAGCAGCCTCAGCAAAGAAGCCTAGACAGTCCTCTCCCCAAGCACTTCCCTCAGCTCTTCCGAGGGAACCCCGAAGCGTTCCCAGGCCAGCCAGGCAATGTAATCCCTCCAGTGTGTTCTGGGGCAGCCCTGAGGTCTCCTCCCAGTTGGACATGCCCGAAACACCTCCCAAGGGAGGCGTCCGGAAGGCATCCTTACTAGATGCCGGAACCACCTCAACTGGCTCCTCTCAATGTGGAGGAGCAGCGGCTCTACTCCGAGTCCCTCCCGGATGTCCGAGCTCCTCACCCTATCTCTAAAGGCCCTGACCCCGACGGCAAAAGAACTAGCGGCGACGAAGCCGACGAAGCCGACTGTTCCGTCGTCTACGTCGCCTCACATCGCCCTGTGTCAGTACATTTGAACACACTGCACAGACGACATCCAACGGCCAACCGGCCAACGGCCAGTTCTGCGCATGCGTGAGAGGAAATAACTCGGGAAACCGGAAGTCCAACGAATGCATGAAATATAAACAAAGAAGCTAGCGGTTGCTTAGCATTTTCACGCCACTCTCGCTCGCCACAGACGGTTTCGTGTAGCTGATAAAATGTCTGATAAGTTACAAATGGCACTGGCATTGTTAGCCCTTGGTCTTTTGCTTGTGGAAGAAGAGAGGAAGATGCGGAGAGGAAAAATAAGGAGAAACCGCACGAAATGGGTGAAATCATGGATACTGCAGCGACAGGCTCAAGGGGCTTTCCCGAACCTGTGTCGAGAGCTGGAGACAAATGAAACCTCCGATTTTTAAAAATTGCGCTCGGCTCTTTCCTGTCCAGTTTCATGTGTTGAAGGAACTTGTCAGTCCGATCATCCAGAGGCAGAACACCAACTACCGGGATTGTATCTCCGTTGGGGAGCCGCTGATGATTACACTGCGCTTCTTGGCAACAGGTATGCAAGCTAAAGGTGTCACAATATTAACAGGATAGATAGATAGATAGATAGATAGATAGATAGATAGATAGATAGATAGATAGATAGAGCAATCCGTTGCCGTCTGATTTATGTTTGTCTCATACAATTTGCAAATTTTCTGGGATGCACATTTCCCTGATATAAAAACATTGAAGTAAATAAAATCCCTGAAATTGGGTGAGAATGATTGTCAAAATAATATATGCACCTTGCACTTCACAAATAGTGAAATACTTACTTATTACTACTAGAAATATAATGTAGTTGATGATTTACAATTTCAAAATGTGTTTCATCTGTTTACACCAGATATGAGTAGTTCTGGATGAATAAATGATTCTTGTTGTGGTACTCCAAGTCCTTTCAGTATCAGCATTTAAAACTGTGGCTGTATTTAATCAGAAACAGTTCATTCAAAACTTTCTTTCAATCTTTGTTTGTATGTTCAAATATCTACAGTCATACACAAGTTGAGTAGAATAATTACTGTATTTGTGTAGGGACAGCTGTGAATGGTCTTGACTGTGGAGGTACATAAGTGGTCTGGACAATGTTTTTGGTATGTAAAAACACTACATTATCCTAGCCAGGCAGTATTGTGTGACGTCAGTGCATGGAATGGTGGTATTCAAGTCCTTTCAGTAGCAGTACTTGAAATACTGAAAGTATTTCATCCATAACAATACATACACAACTGCTTTTCAGAGCTCTCTTTGTATGTTCAAATTCGTAAAGTCAGACACAGAGTGTGTGGGGTGGTTACTGAACGAGCGTAGACACAAGTGTGAATGATCTTGACTGTGGAAATGTAAATAATATGGGGTTCCTTTTAGTATGTAAAGACAGCACATTAATTAGCTCAGGCAAACAGTATTGTGTGACGTCAATGGATGGATTGGTGGTATTTCAAGCCCTTTTAGTAGCAGTACTTGAAATGCTGAAAGTATTTAATCCATACAACACATACACAACTGTTTTTTTGTGCTTTCTGTGCAAATAATTCACACTGTAACAGATAACTGAGTTATGTGCTTTTTACTTTTACTTTTTGTTAATAGTCCTGTTTATTTTAACTATATATTTGTAAATACTCGTTAACTTTCTATATTTTCACTTATCTTTCCACTCTTGCAAGGAGCACCTGTAACGCAAATAATTTCCCCTCGGGGATCAATAAAGTATTTCTGATTCTGATTCTGATTATATTTACAGGGGAAAGCTTCAGGAGCCTTTCTTACCAGTTCCGAGTGGGAGTATCAACAATTCGGCAATTGGTTCCTGAAACCTGTGCAGCAATCTACCAGGTTTTAAAGGAGAAATACCTGAAGGTATGTGCGATATGAGGTTTATAGTGCTGTCTGCTAAAGTTATCAGGGGTCTGACATATGAAACTAGCCATCATGGGTTTTACATTGTATTTTCCTGTTTTTCAGTGCCCATACACAATTGAAGAGTGGCAGCAAGTAGCCGATGGATTCCAGGCTCAGTGGAACTTCCCAAACTGCCTAGGTGCTCTGGATGGGAAACACATCAACATTCGCCCCCCCCCCGGAACTGGATCAACATTCTACAACTACAAACATACATTTTCCATAGTCCTAATGGCACTGGTTGACAGCAATTACAAGTTCCTTTATGTAGATGTTGGTTGCAATGGGCGGATTTCTGATGGCGGAGTGTTTGGTGGATGCTCACTGCAGGATGCTCTGGAGAAGAGAACATCCAACATCCCTGCCCCTGCATCACTTCCTGCTTCTGACCAGCTGGCTCCTTATTGCATTGTGGCAGATGAGGCATTTCCCTTGAAGGAGTACCTCATGAAGCCATATCCGAACCGCAGGCTATCTGTAGAGCAACGCATCTTCAATTACAGGCTGTCACGAGCTCGGAGGGTGGTAGAAAACGCTTTTGGAATCCTAGCCAATCGTTTTCGGGTCTTTCTAACCACCATTAACATTCAAGACACTGCCAAAGTGGAGGACATTGTTTTGGCTTGCTGTGCTCTGCACAACTTCCTGCGGACCGAGAGCTGTGACCAATACATGGCAGGGATCGTTGACCAGGAAGGACCAAATCATGACACTGTCCCAGGAAGATGGAGACAAGACCCTGACCTACAGCAGGCTTCCCTGCCACACACAACCAATGCTACAACACGAGCCAAGCAGCACAGGGATGAGCTATGCCGTTACTTCATGTCTGATATCGGTGCAGTGCCTTTTCAGTGGGGCAAAATATAGGAAATGTGTATGCCTATTGATTGTATGATATTGTAGTGTCTGACTGACAAGAAAACAACTTGGCTGTGTGTTTCAGGTCTATGGCTGTAGTCTAAAAATACACAATAAAGTTATTTTGCATGATACATTCTTGTCTGGAGTTTAATCTATTGAAAGTACACTCTCACAAAGTCATTGAAAGTCAAAGTGTTTTATTACCAAATGTGCAGGACAATGAAATGCTTATAAATGTAACAGTCAACTGCATAGCACAGCTCTAAAAGGAACTATTTACATCTGTTACAAGTTCCACATCCAACATTACAGATTGCAGAACTGTCTGTCAGAGGTTTCTGATGCCAGGTTCTGGTCCACTGAATACTTGAATAGGCAGTTGTCCACATCGTGCTGGAAATATGGCAGTAAATGTGGGGGCAACTTCCGCATTCTGTGCTCAATGTTCTTGCAGTAGGCATGGATGGCATCATTGCTCTCATCCTGAGAAGCTAACTTCTCCAGGGTTTGACCAATGGTGCGCATCAACTGAGATGACTCCTCACTGGTGGACTCGTCCAGCATCTTCCTGCTGCGCTTCACCCGAGGCCTCGGAGTGCTTGACTGGCTGGAGGTGCTTGGCAGTGGGTCCTCTCTGGTGGGTGTAGGTGCGGACTCTGCTCCACAGATGGTGGATTCTGCTAGGGGAGTGCTGGGTCTGTGTTCAGCAAAGAAGCAGGGCTCCTCTGAGGTGCTGGTCCAGTCTGAGGGTGTCTCAGAATCAGCATCAGCTGAAGGTTCCTTATAAAAACAAAAAATAAATTATATTAATATAGAGTGAATAAAGAGTGAAACCAAGTTATTGTACGAAAGGATACATGTGAAAAGAGGGGTACAAACTAGGGCTGCTCGATTATGGCAAAAATCATAATCACGATTATTTTGGTCAATATTGAGATCACCATAATTTAACACGATTACTTTTTGACTCTTATTATGCATCCAGGTGTTTCCCCCGCAGGCTCCACTTCACTCAGCTGCCCGCTGCTTCTTCCCACTTTAATCTAAATAACAACCGGGGCTCGGTGCTCCGGTTGGATACAAACAGCTAGCTAACTCACAGCTAGCCCCGGCTCTCAACGGAGAGAGCCCCGCTAGCCTCACAGCTAGCCCGGCTCTCAACGGAGCGCCGGGCTAGCTGTGAGGCTAGCGGGGCGTTAGCCGCAGCACGACCGGAGGGAAACACAGCAAGTTAGCCTCCGGCCCTCCGTTGAAATGACAGAAGAAAGAAACAATGTTTTCTTTTTACTCAACAAATAAAAGGGTTTAGTTACCACGATAGTTAGGTTGGAGGAGGTTTCATTCCTTTTTGTGTAGGGCTCCAAAAACTGCAGCCGGGTCAGTATCCACTGCTGCCTGCCAGTCTTCTGTGCTCCAACACTCCCCGAGGGTGCAAGTTTCTTGTACCGGGTATACTGGGTTCGCAGAGATTCCCACCTCTTCCTGAGCTCTTTCTCTGACAAACAAAAAGAAAGAACTTATTCATCATGCGTGAGCTAGCAAACAATTATGAACAGTTCCTGCTAAAGAGCTCAATGGCCAGAAAGAAAATCTTACCCGATATAACAATCTTATTTTCAACCTCACGCCAGAGCTCCCTTTTCACCACTCGGTTGGCATAGCGTTTTGCTGTGATGTCATACAGAGCTGGCCTCTCAATCATTGTGATCAGCTGGTCTTCAGTGTCGTCGTTCTAGATGGCCATGGTGTTGTGGAAATATTCATGAAAGTTCAGATGAAATGTAGATCAAAAATAAGCCTTCTGTGTGTGCCCTCTGGACTTTATCGTTTGTTTTCTTTCGTCACGTCCGTTTCTCTTGTGCACTTATTCACTAAGCTGAACAGCCAGAGTGATCGCTCTCACCTGAACAGCCAATCAGAGTGATCTCTCACCGACAAGCCCCGCCGCTGATTCAACAGCCCTATTGACTTTGTTGTTTGCTTTCTTTCGTCATTTCCGTTTCTCTTCTCGTGCACTGATTCGCTAAACTGAACAGCCAATCAGAGTGATCTTTCACCGACTAGTTCCGCCGCCGATTCAACATGCTTAATCGGCCAAAAAGCCGCCGACGCGGAAGTGCCGACGGTGCGGGACACACCGCAAAAACTAGGCCGACAGACGCTCACCGACGGCCCGACGGCCGACTGTCGGCTTGGTGTGTCAGGGCCTTTAAATGTGGAGACGGTGTCTGCCTCCCGGACCGCAACAGGAAGATGATTCCACAGGAGAGGAGCCTGATAGCTGAAGGCTCTGGCTCCTGATCTACTTTTGGAGACCACGAGTAACCCTGCATTCTCAGAGCGCAGAGTTCTTGTGGGATAATATGGCACTATGAGCTCTCTAAGATATGACGGAGCTTGACCATTTAGAGCTTTATAAGTTAACAGTAGGATTTTAAATTCAATTCTGGATTTTACAGGGAGCCAGTGCAGAGAAGCTAAAACAGGAGAAATATGATCTCGTTTCTTAGTTCCTGTTAGTACACGTGCTGCTGCATTCTGAATTAGCTGGAGAGTTTTTAAGGACTTACTAGAGCTACCTGATAATAGAGAGTTACAGTAATCCAGCCTAGAGGTAACAAAAGCGTGGACCAATTTTTCTGCATCTTTTCGGGTCAGGATAGGCCTAATTTTCGCAATATTACGCAGATGAAAAAATGCAGTCCGTGAGGTTTGTTTTAAATGAGAATTAAAAGACAAATCTTGATCAAATATTACTCCGAGGTTTCTTACGGTAGTGCTAGAGGCCAGAGCAATGCCATCTAGAGAAACTGTGTCATCAGATAAAGAGTCTCTGAGTTGTTTGGGGCCAAGAACAATAACTTCAGTTTTGTCTGAATTTAACATCAGGAAATTGGTGCTCATCCAGGTTTTTATGTCTTTAAGGCAGTTATGAAGTTTAGTTAATTGATTAGTTTCTTCTGGCTTCATAGATAAATACAACTGTATCATCCGCGTAACAATGGAAATTTACAGAGTGATTTCAAATGATGTTACCTAAAGGAAGCATATATAGAGTAAATAGGATTGGTCCGAGCACAGAACTTTGCGGAACTCCAAAACAAACTTTAGAACGTAAGTAAATTTTATTTATATAGTACTTCTCACAGAGAGGACTCACAAAGTGCTTCACAAGATAAAATACAATAACAGAAACAATGCAAAATACACAAAAACAAATAACGTAAAGTGCAGCGAAATACAGAGATGATACAATGGACAATTAATGGAACGCATGCCTAAACAGATGTGTTTTTAACTGCTTTTTAAAAATGTCCACGGAAGAGGCCGCTCTCAGCTCATGAGGTAGTGCAGTATAACACCCTCCTCCTCCTCCCTTCCTGATCCTCCCAAACAGTCAATTATGGACAATTTCTCACCTGTCTCCTTACAAGACTTAGCAGATCTTGTGTGCACTATGAAGATCTCTTCTAGTCCGCTGGATATCCTGCCCACAACTTTGCTAAAAAATGTTTTCAGCACTATTGGTCCATCTCTGCTCTCCATAATCAATAGCTCACTGATTTCTGGTCGTGTCCCGTCCCATTTCAAACAAGCGGTTGTTCAGCCGCTTCTCAAAAAGCCCAATCTGGACCCCACTGTTCTTAGTAACTACCGGCCCATTTCCAAGTTGCCCTTTCTATCTAAGATTCTAGAAAAACCAGTTGGTGACAGCATTGAACAGTTACAATATCTTAGATAAATTTCAGTCCGGTTATCGTCAGTTACATACCACAGAAACTGCTCTTCTCAGGGTTTCCAATGACATCATGATGGCCTCCGATGCCGGTAAATCCACTATCCTGGTTCTGCTTGATCTCAGTGCAGCCTTTGACACTGTTGATCACCACATCCTTTTAGACAGGCTGAGGGACAGGGTAGGAATCTCAGGGACCGCCCTTCATTGGTTTAAATCCTATCTGTCTGATCGATCCTTTTCTGTGGCTGTTGGCCCTCCATAAATCAGAGTTTGCCCCCCTTTCTTGCGGGGTGCCCCAAGGTTCAGTGCTTGGGCCTATCCTCTTTACGCTATACATGCTCCCTCTCAGAGGTCATCAGCAATTTTGAAGGTATCTCATACCATATGTATGCAGATGACCTCCAGTTATATTTTTCTTTTAACCCTAATAGGACCAATGGAATTGACTCACTGTACGATTGTATGAATGTAATTAAGGACTGGATGGCTACTAACTCCCTTCAGTTGAATGCAGCTAAAACTGAGATTTTAATTATTGTACCTGACGCCTCAGCATCTGAAGTGGCCAGCTGCTTAGGGTCCCTCAGTGCAAATGTGCGCCCCAAGTTGAGAAACCTTGAGGTCACATTTGATCAGGCCATGCTCTTCGATGACCACATCAAAACTGTCACTCGCTCCTGCTTTTTCCACCTCAAAAACTTTTCCAAACTCAGATCCATGTTAACTTATTCCAAGCTAGAAATGATCATCCATGCTTTTATTTCCTCATGTCTAGATTACTGTAATTCTCTTTTCACCACAAAAAACATTAAAAAATTGCTACAGTCTTCATCAGAGGACACAGGTAGAGCAGGCGGTTGTGCACCAGTAATGCTACCTATAGTGTCAAAAATGACCCTGGGATTTCTCTTGTTGGAGATGAGATTTTTAAAATAAGAGGCTCTGGCCACCCTAACAACAGAATTGAATTCAGCTAACAGTTCTTTAAAATAAAGACGATGTACATGAAGCTTGGGTGATTTCCACAAGCGCTCAGCTCTCCGACACTTAGACGAAGGCAGCGGATGTCGTTCAACCAGGGAGTGGGATTAGCTGCGGGGATAGTTCGAGGCTTTAAAGGAGCAATCTTATCAAGAATAGCAGAGCAGTGTGAGTTAAAAGTTAAAACTTGGGAGTCAACGTCAACATTAATACTACTAACAGGCTGAGAATTTCTCAGCCGAGAGGTTATTTAACATACGGGTGAGTTTTGTACGCTTGCTGGTTGAACAATCAGAAATAGTAGACAAATTAAACAGGATGCAGTTGTGATCAGTGATGGGCAGCTCCTCAGAGACGATACAATCAATGTCCAAACCAAGTGTAAAAACAAGGTCCAGCGTGTTTCCCTTAATGTGTGTCGGGCCATTGACATGTTGCACAAAATGAAAAGATTCAGTGAGATTTATAAAATCATTAGCAAAGGAGTCTGTGGTGTCATTTACAGGCACATTAAAATCCCCAAGCATTAAAATTCTTTGAAATTTAGTGATGGAAGCCAAAAAGTCACTGAATTCAGCCAGAAAGGCGCCATTAATACCAGGAGGGCGATAAATTAAAATACAATAAAACAGGTTAGAGCAGCCAACTTTAGAAATAAGCAGTTCAAATGAGGTAAAAGTTCCACAATTCACTCTCCTTTGTACAACAAAGCAAGGCCACCACCGCGGCCAGTGGTCCTTGGGGCACATATGAATGCGCAATCAGGCGGGCATGGCTCCTTCATGGACACATAATCTTCAAAAAAGCGTGAATGATTTGTTATTGATTGAGCGAGCATTCAACAATGCCAGCTTAAGAGACCTGGGACCAGCTTTGCAGACAGATGATTGTGACAGTGGTTGCAGATACCGGAAATTGTGGGTTGTGTGGTTTTGACGTTTGTGATGTCTGTTGTTCATTACTACGGGTATGGAGGTGGGAGTTTGTGGGACAGTAGAGACTAGCCCAGTAGTTGGGGCAATAGGAAAGCAGGAGGGATTGTCTGTAGAGGTTAGTGGCAGCTGGAGCCTGTAGGGGGAGCTGCAGGAGGCAATGTCTACAGAATGCTCCGTAGAAGAAGAGGCAGGCACTGAGGAGGGGGTGTGGCACGTAAACAGTCACGCATGTGTGAGTGGCGTTGTGTGTACGGTATGCTGTATGTTGGCTGCTAACACGTGACTTCCTAACTTGCTTGGGTAAAGTCCGTCATGTCGATAAAAGGAGGGGCGGTTCCAAGATAAGTTAAAATTGTCTATGAAATAAAACCAGTGGATATTGCAGGCAGTTCAGAGCCAAGACTGGAGTTGAAGGAGCCAACTGAACCGCTCTGCGCCGAGGCCGAGTGTGGGAAGAGGGCCGCTGATGAAGATTGACATCCCGCAGTTTTTTAAGGCAGAAAAGACTGTTAAAATCGCTCTTTAGCAGCTCAGACTGACCCCGGACCACATCGTTGGTTCCGATGTGCAAGATCAGACGTTTAATGGAGTGTGGTAATGATTGCAGTAGGTCCGGGAGTTTATCTCTGATTTTTGTGACAGTGGCTCCTGGAAAACAGTGGGTGGTGGAATTAAAAAAGCGAATGTTCCTGGTTATGGAGTCACCCACTATGGCGGTGGTTGGGGGGAACAGTGGCCGAGGACGAGGGGGCGAGCGAGGACCTCGCTCGCTTTTTTCCATGTACTGTGGACCATGGCTCTTGGTTGGGAGTGGAGTTGTTAGTTCTGAACCTTGGATTTGGACTGAAGGTGAAAGTAGCTAAAGTTGCACTGCTGCTCGCCCATTTAGGCTTGGCCCCCAGCAGCCGCCATGGGTCATCCGCCGGAGGATGTGGGGCTGGAACTGAGGAGGCAGGCCTGGATGTCGCTGTGGCGGCTGGATCATCAGCTCGGAGCTGAGGAGCCAAGGCTGACTGCTCAGCTGGGGCCAAGCCAGCGGGGTTGGGATCTGCTGTATCCATGGAGCCGGGACCAAATTTTGGGATGGTTGAGTCCAGATCCGCAGGATTGCCAGGGGGACCGGGACCTGGGGCAACAACGGAGTCAAGCCACGCCTCTTCATCCCTGATCCAGTAGAGGTTGGAAATGTGCTGCTCCAGTTCCGCGATCTTGGTTTTGTGGATACAGCTGTCACAGTGGTGTGGAGAGGTGAGTGGAGCCATGGGGGACAGATGGGGTAGCCAAGGAAACAGAAAACAAACTCCGGCAGCAACGGTATAATGCGTAATGACATGATTATAATCTCCAGAAAGCTACTTTCTCAAGGTTTTTTTTTGTTTTTGTTTTTTTTTAGCAGTTGGTATGAGCCACAGTAAACACTTACGCGCGGGGAGTCAAAGTGTGTTGACTCAGATCAGGGTGGGTTGGGGTCCGGTAGAAAGCGGGACTTACCGGCGCGTAGAGGTGAATGAGTGTCCGGGAGAAACCAGTGAGTTTCGCCAGGTAGCTGCAGTCACTCCGGTGTCCAGAAAATGGCACAGAAGGTAAAAAGGCTTCTGGGGTGGCCGAAGTGTTCACGGGGACTTTCACTCTCAGGCAGGCAGTATCATTGTAGTTAATCCAGTTGTAGAGCAGAGAAAAACTAGATTGTTGCTAAAAGTTAGCGAAACACTAATGAAGTTTGGGGTGCGGCTGTGTCGGCACCAGTCACACGTGTCCAAAAAGCTCAAAATCCGCCGATCAAAAACACGAGATCAGCCATCCGGCCAAACGAACAGACTTGAAACAAATAAAATCTTAAAAGTAGTTCATTAGATGTGGCATAAAACTGGTTTAAAGTTATAATTTAAGAGCCGAGGTGACGGAGGACGCCGACTCAAGCAGGAAGCGTAAGGCGTAAGGATGATTCATTATGAACGTCAACAAACTGAAAACGATCAGATAAATAAGATTTAAACCAGCTTAGTGCAGAACCTTTTAGGCCAATTNGAAATTGGGGAGAAGCAATCTAAATATATATTAGGTCTTACAGCTGTGTTTGAGGTTAGATAGGTGGGCCTACTATCTGAGGACAGGAGGTCATGAATTTTGCCTCTAATAGTTAGAATTTTGTCATTAAAAAAGCTCAATCATTACTGCTAAGGGCTAAAGGAATACAAGGCTCAATAGAGCTTTGACTCTCAGTCAGCCTGGCTACAGTGCTGAAAAGAAACCTGGGGTTGTTATTTTCTTCTATTAATGCTGAGTAATAGTTTGCTCTGGCATTGCGGAGGCCCCTCTTATACGTTTTGAGACTGTCTGCCCAGATTAAACGGGAACTGCCCATTGGTCCGACATCCCATTGTTCCGACCATATTAAACCCATTGTTCGGAAGTCCCGTTGTTCCAAAATCATCACGATGCCCTGTGGTTAAGGTCTGGTTAGGTTTAGGCACAAAAACCACTTGGTTAGGATTAGGAAAAGATCATGGTGTGGGTTAAAATGAAAAAGAAAGTGACAAACACATAAGCCGTGAGCCTGCTTCGCCTCAAGCCTTTCGCAGCTGACCCAGAGCCGGTCGCGGCGTACCATGAAGGTAGCCGTAGCCGTTCAGCACCGCGGACCGTCGGACTAATGGGATGTCGGACCAATGGGCTGTCGGACCAATGACATGATTCTTCCAGTTTGGTTAATCACCAATTCCTTTCAAATTTTCACGATATTTGTTTTAACTTACGGGTTTGCGAGTTATACCAAGGAGCCAACTTTCTTTGCTTTGTTAACTTCTTTTTAAGAGGAGCTACAGAGTCAAGTGTTGTTCGCAGCGAGCCTACGGCGCTATCAACAAGATGATCAATTCGGGAGAGTTGGCATGGGAAACATCTGTTACTGAAGGACTTGGTATTGAATTTAACGACGCCGTAATCATTTCCTTAAATTTTGCGACAGCACTATCTGATAAACATCTAGTATAGTAACTGTTGCTGAGTGGCGTGTAATCGAGTAAAAAGAAATCAAAAGTAATCAAATAATGATCCGATAGCGAGGGGTTCTGTGGAAAGACTGTTAGGTTATCAATTTCAATTCCATACGTCAGAACTAGATCGAGGGTATGGTTAAAACAGTGAGTGGGTTCATGTACACCCTGACTGAAGCCAATGGAGTCTAATAATGAGAGAAACGCGGTAGCCAGGGAGTCATTATCAACGTCGAAATGAATGTTAAAATCGCCTACAATAATTCATTCATTCATCTTCTAATCGCTTCATCCTCTTGAGGGTCGCGGGGGGGCTTGAGCCTATCCCAGCTGACATTGGGCGAGAGGCAGGGTACACCCTGGACAGGTCGCCAGACTATCGCAGCCACTCACATTCACACCTACGGACAATTTAGAGTTATCAATTAACCTAGTCCCCAGTCTGCATGTCTTTGGACTGTGGGAGGAAGCCGGAGTGCCCGGAGAGAACCCACGCTGACACGGGGAGAACATGCAAACTCTGCACAGAAGGGCTCCCACACCCGGGATCCAACCGGCAACCCTCTTGCTGTGAGGCGACAGTGCTAACCACCACACCACCGTGCCGCCCGCCTACAATAATAACTATCTGATTTAAGAACTAAGCTGGATTAAAAACTCTGAGAATTCAGAAACAAATTCAGAATACAGGCCAGGAGCACGGTACACTAACAAATAAAAGTGGCTGCAAGGTTTTCCAGGTCGGATGTAAAAGACTAAGAACGAGGCACTGCATGAAAAACCAGATTATCGACCCTGTAAA
>NC_065526.1:28821758-28823893 GCF_006386435.1 Epinephelus moara | reverse complement strand
GTAACATCTTAAATAGCATTTAAAAGAAAAAAAAGTTTTGTTTCTACTTACCAGAAACAAGAGCCATTTCTACAAATGTAGAGAAGTGAGCGTAAGTTGGTGTCTAGCGAAAGTGTTGTCTTCACACACACAGAGATGCGATGTGCACAAAGTTTTTTCACTTGCCATGGGACGTGTCCTTAAACAGGTCCTCCCCACCCATTTGGCCACCAATAAACCGCTCTGGGAGGGGTTTTGATCGTGTCACAATATGCGAATCTCAGAAATACTTTTCTTTCTTGTTAATAATGCCATTACTATTATGTGGTAAGGGATGGTGTTTTAAAAACTGTAATTTAGCTTATATTCTTAAAAAAACAAACAAAAGAAACAATCAGTTCTGACAGAGATTCTCAACCGCTATTTTACTTAACCATATTTTAAAAAAGACTCTTGTAGACCTTAAAACTTAAAACGCTCTGTATACACAAGTCTGTGAAACCACCAAACAGCATGGCTTCCAAATTGAGGAACAGTTTGTGATGTCTGCAAACTTAAGCAGTTAAAAAATTCAACACCGTGTTCCTTATTCTTTACATTTATCTCATGTCATTAACCATTTTCCCTCTTTCTAAAGTTTAAAGTCCTTCTGATGGTGACATAGCGCTTCTTCACACCTATACAAACACACACTCACACATTCACACGCACGCACGTCTAAAAAGGTGCCTCTTATATACTACTGACAGTTGTGTACCTCCTTTTTAAAGAGTACATATTGAAGGACCCAGTAATCAGATGATCACAAGGACCTATGACAGACCACACAACGTTTGGCTCTGCAAATCACACATTGACAGCAACATTTTTTTACAAAGTGTGTTTTTCCGCTGTTTGAGGGACCTGACAATCAAACTAAAGGGGTGCTGCAGTCTAAAATCAAATTCCCTGACATCTCTAAGACCCACGTTAAAAGCTATAAAGAAGAGTAGTGAGATTGGGGAAGAGACGGCACGTGGTGTGCATTACTTGAAGTCTTCTCGACTGTTTTATATTTGAGGGCAAATTTCTTTGTATTTCGAACTATGGTGTCTGATTTGGCCATTAATATTTTGCATTGCGTCATCTTGCTTCACAAACTTGTGCATAAGATCAACTAAAGTGTCCTGTGTAACAGTTGCAGCGTTGTGCGCATTGAGGGTGATACCTTTATATTTAACTGTCTTGTTTTGCAGTGTACGATAAACGTAACATTTTGACTTGACGGACGAGTTGCCAGTGACACCATACAGGATTTTGAGGCTGACAGGAAGAGGCTTCAGAGGGTAATCAAAGCATATTTTAAACTGTCTGGGCAATTTGGGGTGAGATCTATGATTAAATAACCGTGAGCGTCTCTGAACTTTCTGGAAAAAGTTTTTCGAAGGAAAAATTTGCTGAGCCAGTATATTTATCGATAACCTATCTCTGGGGTTTTTAAACAAGACCAGGTAATTACTGTTTAAGCTGATGATCCGACTGTGTTTGCCCTGATGAAAAACATTTTGCGTCAGCATCATGACGCTCATGTTCCTGTGTTGTCTGTATTGTGTAAAAATCTTGACTACTTCGGGATGGTCAGAGGCCTGAAAAATGACATCATCCAGCAAATTCAAGTGATTTTGGTGGAAACAGGTTCTCATCAAAAGAATCAGGCAGGCCTTCAACAAATTTAATCTTTTTATTCATCTTTTGCAGTTCTGCGTACATGGGTTGAAACAAAGTATATATCCATACAATATTTTCAGGCACCTGAGACAAAACATTGCAACAGTTTTCCAATACAGTTTTTACAAAAGTTTTTCCACAACCGCTGGGTCCCACAATCTGACATGAGAAAGACACTCGCAGTCCAGGATCAAAGTCAATCGGCTGAAAACATTTCAATAGCCAAACGGCAATGTTTCACCTGTGGAAAGCAGCCTTCTCTTGTCAAATACCACACGAAACCTTTTAAAAAATGACGAGTTTGTAATAAGAAACACGTTTTTATCCCTCGTTATGCTGTGTTGAAGAGTCTCCTCCTCCTCCTCCTCCTCCTCCTCCTCCTCCTCCTCCTCCTCCTCCTCCTCCTCCTCCCCCCCCCCCACGGTGGTGTTGCAGGTAACCCTCTACCA
>NC_065526.1:28810047-28821676 GCF_006386435.1 Epinephelus moara | reverse complement strand
CCCCCCCCCCCCACGGTGGTTTTGCAGGTAACCCTCTACCAGCTCTTTGTCGCTGTAAAAAGATTTTTTTTTTCCACAATATTCGTGCGTCTGAGTAATGCCCTTCACCCGCAGCACGGCTCGTTTGTTTTTTGGTCAAGTAAGCGTAACTTTTAGGACCCGCGGCCACAAAATCCTGTATGATGTCACCGCCCAACTCGTCCGTCAAGTCTCCCAAATAATTACCCAGTTTGAGCCCCGTCTCTCCCTCTTTTGCGACATAAATTAGAGTCGGTGTCGAGGTAAAGTACCCGATTTTGAATTTGTTGCAAATAGTCGTACAACTTTAGACGGCCGTAGGCTGTGGTGAATGCCATGATAAACACATCTGTCTTGTTGGGGGGTGCGATATACCAATCGCTGTGACACCACTGAATCAGAGCCGTGGTCTTGTTTTAGGAAGACAAAGTATTTGACTTTGTGTTTTTCTGAAAACAGTAACTGAAAAACTCCTTCGGTTCCCTGACGAGCACAGTCTGGTTCAGGTTACTTCTCTGGGCAAACTTAGCCACCTGTCTTTTAGCCGGGTTTGGTTCAATTTTGTCTGCGTCCAGCAAAATGCCCTGATTTGCCCTGTAGTCCGCAATCTACTTTTCTCTACTCTCCTGATCCAAGGCCTCGGCGGGGTAGCCCAAGGCCTCCTGTTTACCCTTGAGAAAAGTGTGCATGTACTCTACAAATATGTCATCGCTGCGTCTATCAAAGTGCCACATCTCTGATCTTACCTAAGCCGTACCCCAACTCCAAGGCTTTGTTAAATTTGGGAGTGATCCAAACCCCCGTCAATGCCCTAGCCTCATCGTCGTGCGTACACGAGCCGGCCTGAAAATTAAGCTTGGCGCACATTCGACAGAGGGTGAACACCAGTTTACCGGCGGCTGTTTTGTAGGGCAACACAGGGAAAAACAAACCTCGAGGCGGGTAGACGACGGCCCTGATTAACCCAAAGTAGTTTTGCGGCTCTTTGAAATCTCGGTAACCTATTTTGTGGTGTCCTAGAGGATAGGGAAAGGCGCAGTTAACGTAGGGATACAAGGATGTCACATCCACGTAGTGTACAGTTTCGTTTGGCCCCGCCGTGTACCGCAGCCTCAAGGCGCTCATCCTACCGCTGTACAAAGCGTCGCGGGGTGACAAAGGTTGAGGGGTTTTGGCATGCTCGAGAAAATCTCTCAGAGGTGGATGGGATTTTTTCAACTCAAGCCAATCATGTTCTCATCATGTTCACTTTGAAACCATGGACAGACTAACGTCTGTATTCGTGCCACTCGTCAAGCGGTCTACCCGTCAGAGGGCAGGTGTCGTGAGGCTGAAAGCAGCACGGACAACCGTGATAAAAACAACCCAGAAACTCCCACGCCGTTTTCACGCCTCGGACCTCGTCCACGCCCGTTTCATCGATGTAACCTTTTCTGAAAATGCCGCAGGCTGGGCGAGAATATCCATATCGTTTTGACAGTAGCAGACGGCATCTTTTTTCAAAATTGAACGTGCCGTGACGCACCGTCTCACACCACCCTTCAGATTCTCTCTTGCCCTCTTTACTCATTTGTTTGTTGTAGGCCTCTGGCTCGGGGTAGGGGCCTATGTACTTTAAATGATTCTCGGAGCTAAATCGATGGGGGAGAAAAACCTTGTTTTTATGGGGAAAACCTAGGGCTTTAGGCAGAGCTGACAGACGGCTCGTCAAGAAACGAGACTATCGATGTATGTGTGTTCATAATTGGCGTTGGTGAAACTATGAACGAGACATACGACTTTATGAGCAAAGTCGTATGTCTCGTTCATAGCGATGTAGTATAGCATGTCGCATTTTTTGCATCTTTTAATCAGCCTGCAATTACTTATTTTTCAGCTACGGGCCTCTTTACGGGCTCTTTGTGTTTGGCTAAACACGATGCGGAACGGCACGTTCTGTTACAGTCGACGCAAACTACAGGTCGGAGCTCTCGCTCGGTACAGGAGGGGTCCGAGCAAACGGAGCAATGACCCTCGCAATGGTGAGACATCACGGAGGTGTACCCCGTGTAGCAATACTCGCACACATACGGTGAGCCTAGGAAGGATTTCAGGCTCGTTATACCGTAGTAGTGTTTTTCAAACAGAAACCGAAACACCGTCTTTTGTCTTCCCGGTGAATCGGTCACAAATTTAGAGAGCGTTCGACCGTCGTCGGTTCTGTAGAAAACTATCGCTGAACGTTACTGCGGTCTGATCATTCAAACCCGCCTTACTTTGAATGTAATGTAATGCTTTGCTATCTATCGGTAAAGCAGGTGAGCCAAATTAATTGCAAAACAAAGTTGGTTGTCGGGGCCTTTGATTACGACCCACAGAAAGCGTGGCTTTTTTTTTTTTTTTTATTAATCTCGCTGTCTTAGACAAGAGTCTTTTTCGACCGCTGCCTCTGAGGTTTTTGACTAGTTGGACGGTGAATACCAAATTACCATTAGTTTTAACGGCCGTGTTAGATTGCACAATAAGGTCTAGGAAAGACTGTAAGTGAGTTAAATTAAACTCCTCTCCGCTCAGGATGGAGGATGCGCCGTGAGGCAGAGTATCGCCTCTCAACTCGAGCTGCACCAAATCTTGTCGTTCGATTTGTGAAGACATTTTTCACCGCTTACGGCATCTCTGTAAACACCCTGATGTAAAATTCACCAAAATCAGCCGTACCTTGATGTAGCTCGGTAATGTTGATGAGCGGTTGGCTAGATTCAACGTTGTTAAATCTATGTCGCGTCACCACCCTCGACGAGGGTGAATTTTGAGGCGAGTTTTCTTGCTGTATTGTATTTTGATCTAAGTTTTCCGAATGAGCGTCTGCTACATTACCCCCTTGGTGTTGATTTTGAAAGTCGGACGTTGGATGTTGGACATTTTCTAAATGATTTACAGCATGGTCTATGGCGTTAAAGACGCCTGTTTGGTTTTGGGCACTTTGATTATTAAGTTGGGTCTCGGTTTGCAAATGCGTGTCGTTTGAGGTTGAGGGTTTGGCGGGTATTTGATTTAACAAATCTTGACATTGGCTTATCATGTTTAAAACAGCTTGCGTATGATTAAGTTCAGCGATAGCAAAATCAGTATCTGAGAACAGGTCAGGGATAAAAGAACTGACAGGGCTTTGTTCTCCGATTTAAAGAATTGGATTGTGCAGGTACGCTGTTTGAGGGCGAGGGTATGGCGGGTATTTGATTTAACAAGTCTTGACATTGATTTATGGTGTTTAAAATGCTTTGAGAATGATTAAGATCTGCGATAGCCATATTGATGTCTGTGAGTGGGTCAGGGATTTCTTTATCATCTTGTTCCTCACAAAGACTGAGTGGGTTCATGAGCTTCATTTAATACATTCTGGTTTAATTCTTGTATCATCACATCAAGTTTTGAGGGACAGCGGTTGCTTTCATCCATGGTTACAGAAAACAAAATCAAAAAACAAATCACAACAACAAACAACAACCCAAACTTACACTCAAACACCAAGGCCTAGCACAAAGAGGATCTCACTCAAGTCCCTTTGCACATTAGCAATGAGAAGATGTAATTCTTCTTTCTCCCTCTGACAGCTCGCACATTTGTAACTATGGACATTTTCTGGGTCTTTTTGCTGAAAAAGAGGGGATTATTTATTCATTATTTTATTCAAATTGTTTTCTAAATTAAATAAAAACAAGTAATAAATATGAAATACACGTTTGTTGGTTAGGGGGGAACGTTTATGAGCCGACTCGTGTTTCACGTCGGACCTATATCAATGGTCTAACTTCCTGTTTGTAGCATTGCAGCGTGAAGCCAACACAGATCCTGCATTTTATTTTTTGAAAAAGAAAAAGGTTTTGACTCACCAGTTTTACAAGTGTTAGAAACACTCGGTCGACTGTCGCTGCTGTCTGTGCTACCACCGGCTGTACGACGCCTCTTCCTCCCGACCCCAGAAGACTGTGGCGGTTGTGCAGGAGGACGTTTAACCTTGTTTGGATGCTCCGGAGTGGTGTCGACCTCTCTGACTTGCGGCGGGGGTCTGGGGGACTGGCTGCGGGAGCTGACGAGTCTCGGTTGAGGCTTCAGAGATTTCTCTCTCGGACTGTGTTGGTTGTTCCGGGACGAGCGGTGTCGGGGCCTCGGCGGTCTGAGGCGATGATTGCACTGGGTCAAGTCTTTTACCCACGCTGGCTGGTGAGGGAACCAGCGCCGGAGCAGACTGCTTAGTTTTGCCCAGCTCTTCCAGATTATCGGCCGTGACTGTAAAACACAACAGAATATATTGTGTATTAGATGTGTATGAGATGTGCGTTAACAATGCGTAACATAACAACAACAAGACTTACAGTCGGAAAGGTTGTTATACTCTTGGCTGGGAAACCTCATGAGATAACCTATGTCTGTAGATGGTGATGGTGATGGTGGTGGATCGCAGTGAAACTTAAATGACAAGAAAATGGTTTAAAAAGATGGTAGAAGTTTTCTTACCAATGTCCATGATAGGTCTTGGTGTTCTTGTAAACGCGGTCTTTGGTGTGAGTAACTTACGAAGCTAGAAAAAGCTGTATTTAAAGAAAAACGTACAAATGGTAACCTATGCTTTCTTGACCACCCTGATTGATGCCTTGTTTGTAGTATGTGCTTAAAGGTCACCCCATGTGGTCTAGATTAGTAAACAGCAGTAAAGCTAGAAACATTTGTATCAATCAATGGTTGTCGTTTCTAGTTTGGTGTACATCTGGTAAGGCGATTGGAGAAACTAACACAGAGTGAATAGTGTGTGGAGGTCAGGAGGACGTTTGACTACTTTGAGTTCACGCTTTGGGTTGTTCGGTGAGAATTGCTTGTACTTTTCACAATAATGTTTAACCGTTAATCTTTTCAGTTGTTAGAACTCATCTTTTCACCCTCTGTAACTAATATAATTAACGTGTTGAAACTTTTTCATGGAAAAAAATAAATAAACGTGTGTGGTGTGGGTACATATCTGACAGTGGGCCTTCCACGTCGTTACACTCACAAACAGGGGACTTGACAGTCAACAGGGGACAATTTTTAAGTCCCCTCTTGGTCATGCTTTAAATCATGATAAAATCATGTCTAAACCCCTCTGGTGAATTTTTTTAACTTTTGCCAAGAGGGGACCTGAAGGTGTGAGTGTTTCAGTGCACACTCAGCAGTACCTCTGCTGGCTGGAGCTGGGATTTTAACGCCTCAGTCACACAGGTCGCTTTTTAACACTCCCCACAGTGTGAATGGCTTGCAGCCACAGTCTATTAGTATGTAAATGGTCTATTAAACTGGCAACTTGGTGAAGCAACTAGTCCCCTGAAACATTTTTTACATTATATTTATGAATCTAAAAAGGATGAAAAATAGAAAAAAAACAATTATGTATAAAATGGCCAGCAGTAATCCTTTCCTTTCACTTTTTAGTTAATTAAAACTAATTTAACATCACACTTTGACTAGACCTGTGAAGTTCAGTCCAAAAATACTCACCTGACCTCGTTTTCACAGGTACTCAATGTCAATAATTTTTTCAATACACTTGTACACCACTTTACATTATTTTCAATAATTACTAACTTCAGTGGTAGAAAACTAAAAAAGAATGTAATGTAATTTTGTGCTCACTCTACACATAGGATTATACTTTATGAAACACCACAAGTCCACTATTTGCTGGCAAAGAATGACACAAGTTCCCTCTTGGATAGCATAGAGTGATAGAAATTAGTCAAATTAGCAATACTTATGAGAAAGAAATAAATCTCTACATAATAACCTCTTGAACCATGATATGTTTTAATTTTGTAACAAATCATGAAGGCCCAACTTTGAATTTGTTTACTAACTACTTTCAAGCTTTAGATATTAAAATACAGGGGCATCCGGACGACAGCAGAATTATTAACAATTTTACTTTAAAAAACAAAGGAAAAAAACAACCACAATGAGAAAATTTCTATCAGACTTTTAGTGGACATCAGAGTGGACATTTAAAACTTGTCAGTCAAAAAGGAAAGCCCTCCTCTTCCTAGATTTCCCAAGCACTGGATGTCAATCAACTCAATTTTTGAAAGTGACTTTGTGCTGACCTACAACTATAGGATAACAGAATAAATACTAAAAAATCAAAAGGAAAGGAAAGGGTTTTTTAAAAGCAGTATTTATAAGAATACACTTTGTTTTGTACATATAGGATTATACTTTATGAAACAACAGGTCCACAACAAGTCCACTATTTGCTGGCACAGAATGATACAAGTTCCCTCTTGGATAGCATGAAGCGACTCTCTCACTTTCAAATAAAGAAAAAACAAACAGCATTTCTTTTCAATTTGTTTTTATTTATTTTGCAAAAATGTACATGTGCACTCCTAAACCAAGAGTTTCTCACTTGCTTTTGCTGCACTCCTAATGACGGAAATGGCTTTCCACATGACAAACCATAAAGACAGCTTATCACATAAAAAAGCTCATAAGCTCACTAAAAGAGGCCCCCTCGCGGTAGTACAGACTTTCCACTCTCGGTGATGAGTGCTTTTAGGTGTAGTAAATAGTTTTAAACATATCAGTCTTTACAGCAACACTTGTGGCTACAGATCTTAGTGACATTAGGAAAAACTGTAAATTGTTATGACACACTGATGCTCCGTCTACATGGATTACCAGTGTTGTGACATTTAGAACTGATGCTCCATAATGCGAGCTCTCAGTACTCATGCACATAACACTGATACACCAGAATGCGAGCTCTCAGTATTCAGGCTTCCAGTATTCTTAGATTCCATACTTATGGCTCCAGTTTTTCTTCTAAGGTGTAATCCTGTTGTGCACAAAGTATTTCACTGCTTTCCAGTCTCTTCCATTATCACTTAGAGTCTGATTTTCAGTCAAGCATCTTTGACAGTCCAGTTTTCCAGGGATCTTCATTTCCTTCAGGAAATCCTTGAAATGGTTCTCATGTCCTTTTCTGTCTGTGACCAGGGCCTTCTGGATTTCCCTATAAATGGAGGAGGAAAGTAAGTAAGTGAACAAATGGATGGATGAAAAATGCCACCATAGTCTTGTCAACAAATGTCAAGGTGTTCCATGTAAACAATATTCTTTCACCAGAGTCAACAGAATTACATACACCTTTTGAGTTGGTGGCAATGATTTTTTGGTCATGTCTCCAATTGCCTCCCCTGAGGTAGTAGGCCTTTCTTCAGTATGTCCATCATCCGAGTTTCCTGAAACCACATGGGTAGCAATGACATGTGTGATTAAAGAAATTTAAGAATATTTAAGAAATGATTGATTGAATAATTCAAAGTCACATTGCATTAATTGGAATAATTTCTTTACCATAAACATTCTACATGCAGTGGAAAATCTTACCTTCCTGGCTTGTGGTAGCAGTCCTCTCAGAATGGGCATCCTCTGCATCCAAGTCGCTTAACTCCCCTTCAACTGCAACAAAATGTTAATCAAATAAATACTTCAGCACTCATAGTATTTTTTCACTTAGTATACAGTCTTCAATTAATATCAACAGCAGAAATACTTGAAATCCTTTACTTACAGTTGATGTTTGGTGTTATGTCTTCCAGGGAACTGCCTTTGAATTTGCCCATTCCATCTTGCAGGTCATAAAGAAGCCTGTTTATTTTTGCCATTTGAAGTTTTTCTTCAGGAAGTCTGTAATACTCCCTGTGGACCTCAATATCATGTCCCATGAAAGTTGCCAGCTGGTCTAGTTCATGGGTTTGCAAATTAAGTATTTGTGAAACTGTGGCAACATGCTTTCTTAGTTTGGTGGATGTAAGATTTTGTGGATGTTTGGCGCCACATTCCCCTGCGAATCTCTTTAAGGAGTCACATCCACGAATGTTCTCCTCAGATCCATAATGAGTTCTGGCAAAAATGTAAGGATTGTTTGGAGAAATTCCAACCTCTTCTCTTGTTTTTATCAGAAGATCCACAGACTCTTTTACCTTGGGAGGGAACAGCACTGGCACCTTCCGGCCCCTTTTCCCACGCACCTCTACCCTGATGAGATTCTCGCACAACTTCTTTTCAAAGGGCAAGAGACTCTCCTCAATGTCATCCTGCATGCATTGCATGTTTCTCTGCAGGTATGTTTGTACTTCCATCCTTGAAAATTCTCCTTCACGGCATTGATTGGCACAACTAATATTATTCAGAGTGACTTGCGAGAGCTCACTCCACGGCCTTTTTGATGGGCCATCAATAAGAGCTTTTTTGTTGGTGTCCAAGATGTTTCAGATGATCCTGGAGTTTTTTATGTCTTTGGAGAGGGGCAGCATTTGGGGGCTGTTCCATTTTTTTTGGTAGACAGAAACATGGCTGTGCCATGGGCTCACTGGTATCTCCCATTGTGGCTAACCTATACATGGAGGATGTAGAATACAGAGCATTGAACTCCTTGAGGGAACAGCACCGAGCCACTGGTTCAGATATGTGGATGACACATGGGTTAAAATCAAAACTCAAGGAGGTACAAGCTTTCACTGAACACATCAATTCAGTGGACAGAAACATCAAGTTCACAAGAGAAGATGTTAAAGAGAATAGTTTGCCCTTCTTGGATTGTGACGTGCACATTACAGGAGGACAGAGGCCTCCACATTGGGGTATACAGGAAACCCACTCACACAGACCAATACTTACTGTTCGATTCTCACCACCCACTGGAACACAAGCTAGGTGTTATCAGGACCCTACAACACAGAGCTGATAACGTACCTACCAGCACTCAGGCCCAAAGGAAAGAGCATGAACATCTGAGGGAGGCTCTAAAAACTTGTGGTTACCCCAGTTGGACCTTTGTGAAATCAGCAGCCTGTTCCAGAAAGAACAAGGTGGGTGAGGAAGAAAAGAACAAGTGCAATAACATTGTCATCCCCTATGTGTCTGGGGTATCTGAAAAACTCAGGAGGATATTCAGCAAACACCACATCCCTGTGTATTTCAAACCCAGTAACACACTCAGACAAAGACTGGTACACCCAAAAGACCGTACACCACACACTCAGAAGAGCAACCTAGTGTACGCTGTCCAATGCAGTGAGGAATGCCCAGACTTGTACATTGGTGAAACAAAACAACCACTAAACAAACGCATGGCCCAACATAGAAGGGCTAACTCGTCAGGGCAAGACTCAGCTGTCTATCTACACCTCAAGGAGAAAGTACACTCCTTCGAAGACAGCAATGTGCACATTTTGGACAGGGAAGACCGATGGTTTGAAAGAGGTGTAAAAGAAGCCATCTATGTGAAATTGGAAAAGCCATCTCTCAATAGAGGAGGAGGTCTGCGACACCACCTATCCCCCACCTATAATGCTGTCCTTTCATCCTTGCCCAGGAGGCTTAACAACTTAACCTCTAAAAACAACGGTCGTTCACAAATGGCCTCATGTGACTCTAACGACTCCAGTGACAACCGTTGCAGCAGGAGTTTCAACGACTGTCGTTGACACACCATTGGAGCACTAACGAACCAGTGACATCATTGGCCTTGTGAAGACCTCCCCAGAGGTTAAATACCTGGGTGCTTCCACACCAGTTTGTCAGACTAGTTTCAGCCTAGTCAGACAAGCATGAACTGATGAAGCCTCTTGGATAAGAGGTGAAACGTCTTCTAAGACAAAACCAAGTCCAGTTGCGTTCGATTCAATTGCCTTGAGATTGTACTGTGTATTATTAATACATGTCAAATAAATGTGAAGGCCTGCGTGAATGTTCTCTATACAACAAGTTTTGTTACTTTGTGAGATCTAAATAAACGACTCTACAAATGATAAATTTGTTTTCTTTTGCTTTATTTAAAAACACACACACTCAGCAGAATCACACATTTCAAAAATCTAACCAGTCACTTAAGCGTAGTCTTGGAGATACAAAGGGAGTTGTTCCAATGTCCGGTCGTCGGCTTCTTTTCACAAGAGTGGCTGGGGCAAGAGCTTGTTCCTTAAACTCCAGAATTTTTCCCCTGACTTGTTGATTTGGCACAACTGATAAAAGGTATATTCAAGTAAGTAAGTAAGTAATCCTCCCAACCTATAGGACGTCGATCATCAGGAACATTGTGAGATGCTGTGACATTTTTTATTAAATCATACACATGAGAACCTTTCACAACATTTCCATTAAAGAAACTCTCCTTGTGGGTTCCAAGATGTAATGTGTTTTGAGGCATCCGTTTTTTCCAAAATATGTTGTGCCTTATTCTTGCAGTTTTTCGGCATGTTTTTCAAAATTTCATTAATCAGTCTCTTGTTTTTTTGATTGCTCGTGTAAACCTGTTCTGAACCATCCTCGATCGGGAAAGCCAAAGTCAGCGTGTTCTGCTCCCTTTCCCCCTGCTTTACCACTGTGAGAAATCTCTGCAACGACATAGAATTTTTTGCTTTTTCACGAAGGTCTTCAGTTTTCTGATCCAGAATGTCTTTAATAGCATGATCCAGCTCATTTTCCGCAGCCTCTTGAATACACTCATGCACAGGTTGTCTTCTTAAAAGATCAAGTTGTTGTTGTTGAGGCACAAGAAACATTTTCTGAGCATGCTCCATATCATCTTATTTTCTTGAGGCAATGAGACTCGATATGAAGGGCACAGCTATACTCAGGAGAGGTAAGAGAAATCCACCAGACTGATTGATAAACTTTTTCTTTGACATGCAGACCTTTTTATCAGCTATTAATCTAATCTCCGCCTTCCTCTTTTAACTTTTGATACTGTGTCTTGTTTAAAAGGTACCTTGCCCTTTAAAACATTCAAGGCTATTTCACACAATGTCAAAACAAAGTCTTTGGACGCTTATTGAATGATATGCTTTCTTTGAGCGGGTGATGCATCATGCAGGAGTTTTAATAAAGACAGGTTTCTCCTCAGGCACCCAGACATGTTTAATTTTTTTGGTACATACACCACAGGCAGGTCAGAAAGCAAGTCTGTTCTGAGACGGAGGTGGTCAGGTGTCCTGGCTTTAATCAATCAGTAAATACCCAAAAGGAACGCTTGTAGCATCCTCAAAAACACAAAATTTGCTTTTTCCCGGAAACATCTGTCTAGCCATTAACATGACCTGGTATTTATCTTGGGTTTTTAAACAAAACAAGATAATTTGTGTTTAGACTAATTGTCCTGCTGACTACCTTGGAAAAATAAATTCTGAACTAGATACAAACAGCTTAAATTTCTATGATGTACATATTTCGTAAACCTCGACATTGTTGCTTGCATCGTTCATTAAATCATCAATAATTAACAAATTGTTTTTATTTACAGGTAACAATGAATCACATCAAGACGAAGGCAAACCTTCAACAAAATTTACATTTCTTATTTTCATCAATTGATTATACAGTGGTTGCCAACAAGAATAAATATATACAATATTTTCAGCATTATCTGAAATCAGTCTGTCAACATTCTCAATCAACATTTTTACAAAATAGGTCTTTCCACAATTTGAGGGTCCTGACACAATTAGACTAAAGGGATGTTGTAGTCTAAAATCAGAACCGTTTATTTCTCTTGCCCCCATGTTAATAGCCATATGGCAGAGTTGTCAAGTCCGAGAAGACG
>NC_065526.1:28798751-28808181 GCF_006386435.1 Epinephelus moara | reverse complement strand
AATTCCAATATGGCCGCCATATAGACATCTGCGCAAATGCAAACATTGATTTCCTGAATCCTTATACAATAACCTTTCCAAAAATGTGTAGTTTTGCAAATCCCCAAAAAAATCCCACAAAATTATATAGTGAACCTGACTATTTGTAGTGTAGTCTATATGCGTGGCTCGAGTCTTTCAGGCGCATCCTAACTTTTCAGAAAGTCCTGCAGCATCTGGTCTGTTTTTTTTGGCATGTNGGGGTACAAGCTTGTAAAATCGTAATAACTTATCTTTTCACCCTCAGCAGCTTTGTAGTGTAGTCTATATGCGTGGCTCGAGTCTTTCAGGCGCATCCTAACTTTTCAGAAAGTCCTGCAGCATCTGGTCTGTTTTTTTTGGCATGTTCCCACTCACATTCCCACATTATCTGTACGTTTAGCTTGTGTGTCAGTTTGAGAGCATGCAGTTTTTCTTTAAATTGTCTGTAAAGGATGCCAAATGCAATCTTGTTTACAGCATTTTTATGACCGGGACTGTAGCACTTTGGACAGCCGTGCCAAAAACCGGCAAACTCATATGCAGTGCGTTCATTTCCACTGTCACAAAAACCATCAACATGATACGGCCCAAATTTTTCTTCCCCATGATTGAGGGCATGTCGAATTTCTATTTTGTTTCTGAAAGCCTCAAACTCTAGCCACTATATAGACGCACTGGAGAATGTCTTGTACTGGCTGATGTATGCACCGTCATATGTCAATGTCAGTGTGTCAGGGGGTAGGAATCGTGTTTTAAACACAGCCATGCAACACGAGGCAAGCGTGATGTAGTCAAAAGGGTCTAAGTTGGTACACTCTATGAACGCCTCACGGTACAACAACGTCATTGATTCCATATCTACGTAGTTCAAACTGGAAATCAAACACCCCGTCACGCACTGTATTGTACCACTGCATGAAATCTGCCCTGTCTTTGTCAGACATGTTGTCATACCCGTAAAAGTGAGGTTCAGGGAACGGACCTACGTACTTTTCATTTTCTATTTTGTTAAACAAATGTGGAAAGAAGCCCTTCTTTTCTTCATATTCGAAACCTAATGCTGCAGGAGTCTTTGACAAACGCGTTGGCAGAAAGCTGAAAGAATTAAGCCATCTCTGTTAGAACGCATCATACATCAACAAGACTCTACTACCGCGCATAGTTAATCTCGGTGTGATGCCCTGTTTGGTGAAGTAGTCTAGCATTATGTAGTTGTCAAACCCTGATGCGTTGTGTGCTATGAATGTATAATTTTTGTATTTTGGCTGCCTAAATTTTTGCACAAATAGATCGACACATGTTGCGCCGGAGGCCCACCATTTTGTTTTCAAAATCGGCTTTGTGTTTGTTATGGGTTCGCGTTTCAAAGTCATAAAAGACATACTTAGTCTGTTGTTTTGATGGTTTTTCGGGCTGTATAAAACACTGATGCTGTATGTCTGATGTTAACAGATCTCCGCAATGACCATACACCTTTTTGAAAATTATGCCCCACAGCATTTTTTCTGTGACTTACTGAGTACAGATGGCCACAGTCGTTGCAGTATTTAGTGTGGTCACACGGTCTAAATCTCTTGTGATGTTTGGTTTCTGTCACGTCTTTGTGTTCAAACAAAACGCTGATCTACAAATGCGCTGACAGTCTGGACAGCGCGTGGGAGCTAGATCTTGTTGTTTGTGACACTCAGAGACATGTTGTGCCTTCTTCTAATCCTGTTCGTGACGCCAAAATTGTTGTTTATTAAATAGCGATGATGTGAAGGTGATGAAGAACACTCCAGATGACACCGTCTTGCTTGCATAAAGAAAAGGTTTATTACAAGAAATACAACATCTATCAAGCATCTAGAATGCTTGGAGAGGGTTCGAAGCCAATGTGAACTGCTCTGAAAAACAGCTCCAAATAACCCTGCTTATATAGACCTGGTGGTATTTGTTGTCTGTTTGACTTTGTCTCACATTTCACAGAGAGTCATTCTTGTTGGATTTCACCAAACCTTGACCCTGGGCCATAAATATCTTCTTTGACCCTGACCATATATGTTTCTGACCCTGGACCCCTTACTGGTCATCTGTTCCAAACCTTCAGAGTAAATGATAATACACTACATATTTCCCCCCTTCGAGACTACAGAGTCTCGAAAATAAGAGTAATACATACATTTTTGTAGTTATGAGAAAATAACAGTTCCTCCAATGATGCTTCCTATAGCATTAACCTTAGCAATAAAACAACTTTATGGAGTGCGAGAGCGAAAACCTGTCAGGCAGCTATCCTTCTGAAATACCCTTCAATCAATCTAGACAGGAAAAATTCTCTCACAGCCCCTCTGCCTTAGGCAACCACATATAGTACTCCAGACCAATTTAAAAAAGGAGGAATTTAATATTTCGCGTAGAGATATGACTTGAACAAATACTTGTGGAAACCTCAGTAAATAAAATCAAAACAATGTCCACTTTCAGGCTGGTCGACCCATCGCACCTTCCAATGGACCTTTCCCTGCCTAGCACCTATATCCCTAAACACTCACGAAAAAAAATGAAACATCTGAGGTCCCAATGTATTTACTCCATAGCAGAAACCATCATTCTTCAAGCAAAGAGAAAACCATAAAATGTATCACACTGCAGCTCCTCAGCAGCGTCGACTCTTAATGTAGCGTCGATGGTGTTTTAAATCTTGACATTTTTATCATAATGTCCATGTTATTGTCCATTTGAGTGTCTGAATCCCTTCAGAACGTCGGGGTCTCTGAACAACCAACCACCCTCACAGTGGTCTTCCCCCAATATCATCCTAGGTGGAAAAAAAAAGAAAAAACACCAACCAGTATCTTTTGAAAAGACAGCAGATGCAAATCTTCACCTTATAAGTAGATGTGAAATTCACAATATCATATTTTCACATTATTCCTAATTATAAGTCACATTTTCCATTTCCCCCCTTAAATCATACCTCTCTATAACATGAAACTACTGAATAACACAATGAGATATTAAGAGCATAATTGTATTAGATGTTTAAAATGGATATTTCTCAGCCAGGTTGCCAGTCACTTCTGCTTCGTCAACGTCTGTGTCAGTCTTCTGTAATAATGGCATCTATGTTTCCGTAACCAACTCATAAGGTGTCATATGCAAATCACACAGCTCACTTGAGCGACAAACCATAGGCGCCAATGGAAGTGCCGCTATTCAATTTAAACCGAGTGTTGGCAGATTTTGACAATACGATTTTTCAAAACACCATTCATTTTTCCACACATCCCTTGGCTTTGTGGATGATAAACTACTCCAAGATGCTGTTTAATTCCTAATTTTTCAAAATCAATTTCACCATTTTATCCACAAATTCTTTCCCATTGTCCAAGGATATCTAATCTTGAAGTCACCACCTGCTTATGTCCTCTCTACACAAAAACTTGGCAACAAACTGAGCATCCTACCACTTGGTTGGACAAGCCTCAGGCCATCATAAAAATCTGTCCACAACTGTTCATCCAGTTCAGTTGCAGCTTCCTGGATTAAAATCACACCCTTTAACGTTATTTTATCTTCCAAGTCCACTTCATGAGTGACCAAGAAAACTTTACCCAATTTATCTGCTCCTGTGACGGCTTTTTCAGCTTCGTCAGCAGCTTTATTTCCTTGTGTAACTTTTGACACATCTATTTTATATGCTGCACATTTAAATATTGCTATTTTTTTTTTTGGCTTCATCACAGCATGCAACAATTTCATCATCTTAGCATGATGCTGTATTGGAGAGCCATCCGTTTTCTTAAACCCTTGGTTCTTCCACACTGATCCAAATAAGTGACACATTATGTACATATGCAGAGTCTGTATATATTATCACTCGCTTGCCTTCCGCCAATAACTCTGTAAAACCCAAATATAGAAAAACGCAAAAAAAAAAATTCAACCATTCAGATGTTGTTGTAGGAGGCCTTTGGGGCTGAAAATGGAGTACGTTTTTACGGAAATGTTGTAATATTGCAACATTGGGCTTAATGGGGAGCAGAATCTCCTGTATTTCCACTCATTGTCTGAACAACAGNAATAACTCTGTAAAACCCAAATATAGAAAAACGCAAAAAAAAAAAATTCAACCATTCAGATGTTGTTGTAGGAGGCCTTTGGGGCTGAAAATGGAGTAAGTTTTTACGGAAATGTTGTAATATTGCAACATTGGGCTTAATGGGGAGCAGAATCTCCTGTATTTCCACTCATTGTCTGAACAACAGTACAGAACTAAGGATTCATTTGCAGGGTTTTGCTTTTCCCAAACCAGTATATAACATGAATAATAATCTCAGTCATGTTGTTATGAAGAGTCATTTATTCCAACAACAAGAACTTTGACATTTATTTACATTATTTACAGTGATAGTCCCAGAAGCAGATTGTCCTCTGAAAAACAGAGGCAGACATCCAAGCCAGTCTCACAGCATCACACTTGCTTTGGGTATTAGTATACCCTTTACTGCAATGTCTGCAGCGTCCTCTCTTCGTCTTCAGTGGAAAATGTCCAGTGAAGTCCGTGTGCACATCCACATTTATTTACAGTGATAGTCCCAGAAGCAGTTCTTGTCCTCTGAAAAACAGAGGCGGACATCACACTTGCTGCATTGATTATTAGTATACCCTTTACTGCAATGTCTGCAGCGTCCTCTCTTTGTCTTCAGTGGAAAATGTCCAGTGAGGTCCCTGCGCACATCCAGAGGGGGGTGTGCACATGATTTTTTGGAAGAGGGACCGTTTGGACTCCCATCACCTAAGGATGCTCTCTTTCCAGCATTCAAAGGGCTCCCTGCTGCGTCTGGGCTCCCGTTGCCTGAAGATGGTCGTCCTCTCTTTGGAGTTTTCAGTGTTGTGTCCACCAGAATGAGAGAGGATGCTAGCTGTGCCTGGAACTTTCTCATGTTCAGTATCTCCTTCTTTGGCATCTTGAGAGCTTGGCAGTGCCGCCTGTAGAGGAGCCAGGCGTTGACCACAGCGAGGGTGATGGTGTGCCAGAAGATGTACATGTACCACCGCCGGGATTTCAGGGCGTACTTGTATTTCGCTGTAAATGAGTCCAACAACATTGGCTTGCCTCGCATATACTGCTTGATGCTGCTGAACTTCCCCTTGAAAGGTATCATCATCTCATCCACAGAATTGTGCTCTTCTGGTACCACCTGCAGGCAGTTCTCTCTGAGTGAATCAAGCCATGGTCTGAGTTTCCAGAGTTTGTCCCTCTTTTCAGTCTCTGACACTGTCAAATTGTTTGCAAAATGTAATGTTGTCAACAGCGATTGGAATCTGTTGCGTGACATCACATCAGCAACAGGTGGGTGCCGTGTGTCCGTCTCCCAGTACATACGGGTTCCAGGCATTTGTACCAGGCCCATCCTCAGGTACATGCCCAACGCTGTCTGTATTTCTTTTGCATTAGTGTTAACCGATCTTCCGTGATTTTGAATGCTGTACTCATTCGTATTTGTTGCCAGAGCTTGAACCATGTCTTCTGACACAAACTTTTGGAAGTATTGCAGTGGTGTGTGGAGGGAGGTGACATCATCTGTGAGAGCTGGACCAGAAAAATCAGTATTGGGACTGATAAAATCTTTTTTTTGCCAGCGATATCTGTCACGGGGCATGATGTGTTTGCTTGATTGGGGCTCAATGTCCACATTGGCTGGGCAATCAGTAGGTTCTTGGTTTTCTTTGTCCACACAGGCAACGCTATCTGATTCTTCGTCACTTGCATCAGTGTCGTCGAAATCCATGTCCACATCACTCTCTCCGTTTTGGACGATGGCAATTACATCCTGCACACTGTACTGAGGATCTCTCCTTGCTGGTGGCATTCTGAAATGGAAAAAATAAAATTGAAACAAATGTACACTGTATATACAAATAGCACACATGCTTACTAGATTCTAGATGACCAGCAGGAAAGATGGGGTGGTGGGGAGAATAATTTCATTATGAAGTGTTTACACATTGCACTGAAGTAGCCTATTCACACATTTCACTGGTCACAATACTGTATGGCTGACCTATTGTAGACTGTGATTATCATCCAAACAGGAATGCATGTAGCCTCCAGTTTACAACCACACCTTACAGTCATGAACATTAACACCTGTTCCAGAACAATGCCACAAATGCACCAGGAGCATCCCCCACAACTGCTTTGACTATGAATTGATAGNCTGTGATTATCATCCAAATAGGAATGCATGTAACCTCCAGTTTACAACCACACCTTACAGTCGTGAACATTAACACCTGTTCCAGAACAATGCCACAAATGCACCAGGAGCATCCCCCACAACTGCTTTGACTATGAATTGATAGTCTCTCTTGATAAGAAAATGTTCCTAAGACAAAGGGCAGACATGCACAAACAGGATTTCTTTGTTAGAAAGTCCTGCATTCTGTGATAAGGAGAAAATACTGAGTGTTAAGGTGGTTAGAAATCATTCTAAGTAAATGAAAATGTTTAGATACGGCAATATATCTTTGCACTTTAGTTTCTAATACAGTAAAATATGTGAATATGTAATCCAATATAAGGCTAAAGGCTAGAATGTGTAAATCATGTGTAGTTTAAAGTTATATTGTGAAAATTTTAATTGAAGTTCCTCTCAAGACGTTCCTCTCAAACAGGGCTGTTTTGACTACCACTCTCTCCCAACGTTGTCATATTGCAACAATTATAAAACAAGCTCTAAATAAAATATAGGGCATATTTTCCACAATAACTACATATGTTCATGTTCTAGACACTGTAATAAACACAAAAAAAATATTCAAAGCATTTTACTTACTTGAATCAGATGAATTCAGTCCAGTAAATCGAAGGGATGTTGCTCGATCAAAATATTGGAGGTTGTGTGACTTCTTGACCTGAGGGCGGGCCTTATATACAAATGTTGGATCCAATCGCATTGTGAGAACAAACAATAGGACCCAATGATCATGTTAATGTGGTTGAACCAAAAAAAAAATAATTAGGTTTTTTGGGGATAACCAAAATTGTTGTAATTCTGCAACAGTGGGTCTTACAGGGATAAACATGCTTCAGTTAACCCCACAAGTTCAGCAAGCTGTGCAGATGCAGATCTAAACCTTAAGTATTTCTCTGCTTCTTGAACACAATCATGTGGCTCACCATCCTCTGGAGTTGGCAAATTCTCAGCTGGATTCACCGTGGCACACTTCACTAGGGTGACATCTTCCTGCTCTAAGAGCCTATGATAGTCTCTAAGCCTAGGCATAGTCAATGTATATTTACCATAATTCAAGAGATTTCTGAGACCATGATGGGTAAGAATTGTCATCAAATAACTCCTCCTAGGCTGTTGCATTCACGGGCAAAGTGGCCAAACTGTCCACAATAACATACTTCTGAAAACTGGTGGAAATTCGGATAGAAATTTCCTCCTCTTCCTTTCCCTATCTGCACTAGACCAAACCCTGGCTGTGGGTAGAAAACAACTGGAACCACTGATGGTGGCTGGGACGATTGGAACTGGACCTGGTTCGGCTGCATTTGTGGCGATGGTTGATTTAGTGGAGGCTGGCTCTGTATAACCACAGCCTGCTTCTTTTCCTCCTTCTCGGTATCCACCAATTGTATTTGATTCAGTTTTCTGAGGATCTCTTGATCCTGCTCTTTTTGATCATGCTCCTTTTTTCTATATAGCTCCACTTGATGGGCTATATGATCTGTATAAACACCCTTTGTCATGCTTCCAAGACCAACCACTTCTGCCAGTTTACTTTTTACTGGTAAGGGCAGCCCCTTCTGTATTTTGGCTCGCAAAATGGATTGTTCCATTTGATTCAAATCCGGGTCATTTCCTGTAACATATCTCCACACTTGATGGGCTCTCGACACATAGGCCCTCGGGTTTTCTTCCTGTCCCAGTGGTTCAATAAGAATGTTATCTGGATGTACATTTGTCGGAAATGTATCTCTCAGTGCTCTCCACACTCGACTTCTAGTTGCAGCAAACAGCTCTGGATCATTTACAGCAGTTCCCACATATCGATTAAGTCCAGCTTTCTGTAGAATCTCTTCCATAGCTGGAACCCCCAAGAGGTTAGCCAAAAGCCTCTTCATATCCCCTATAGCAGGCTGCGTTCCCACCATAAGCTCTTCCAACTTTGAAATCCAAGGATATGCTCCATCTTGAAGAGTAGGTAACTTCAAGTATATCTGACATCTGTACTCTGCCAAGGCTTGTACTCCAAATTCTGTCCTCGAATGATCACTGGACACATCTTTTCAAGTTCCTTTCCTTTTCTTGAGCACAGTGCATATTTCATCTCCAATGTTTGGGGACTTTTTTCCCGCAACCCTTTCTTCTGTATAAGGAGCTTCTCTAATTGGTTTTCCAGTGCTCTTCGGCTTTCTGGACTAGTAGATTTATCCCAGTACGAAAGGCATTGTTCTATGCTTCCTTCAACCTCTCTTAAAGCCCTTCGTCTGTTCTTTTATTCTGGTACTGGATGTCATTGGAGAAAACTCCCTTGCGAGCAAAGGACCCTCGCTCTCCGAGTCTCCATCACTCTCTCCCTTCTCACTTTCATCAGAGATGTCATCTCCTGGGTCCTTTTCCCTCCATTTTTTGATATGATATTTACCCTCCTGACTGATCACTAGGAGCTGGGGATAAATTTCCTTAAACTTCCCTCCATTTTTTGATATGATATTTACACTCCTGACTGATCACTAGGAGCTGGGGATAAATTTCCTTAAACTTCCCTCCATTTTTTGATATGATATTTACCCTCCTGACTGATCACTAGGAGCTGGGGATAAATTTCCTTAAACTTCTTCTCCTCTTTGTAAAGGTGGGGGTCTCTGTACTGGATCCATATGTGAGAATTGTGCATTAACTTCTAGCATTAATTTTTCTATTTTTTCCACATTTTTATCTCTATCCATTACAGTTTTCATCAATTTCTGTCCCTCGTTTTCAAACAACTGGAGAGTACCAAGTTCTATTTGTCTTTTTTTGTTACATTTTTCCCTTGTTTCTCCTCTTTTTTGATCAGCCTTGTAAGTGGACACAAGCACCTTCATTGCTTTTAATTACATCTGGATTTAGGGTCCCCTCTACTGGCCATGGTTGGTCAATTTCAGGCCAGCGCTTGTACCATTTTCCCGATATCTTTGCGATATTTTTAACTAAAGGATTATTCTTTTGTACTACATCAACAGGAGTAATTACTTTTAAAATTTTAGTATCCTTTTTTGGCATTGTAATGACTCCCCTTATGTCCTTATTATAATTAAACCTTATTGCTAAGACTAAGACTAATTAAAAGTTATTTATGTAGTTATTTATGTAGTTATTTTATTTTTAAAAGCCACTGGGTTACCACAGTTAATGAAACAGATTTG
>NC_065526.1:28755686-28798251 GCF_006386435.1 Epinephelus moara | reverse complement strand
TTACCTTGACATAACAGTCGTCGCTAAAAAAATCTACCTATGCTCTCTCCACTCACCCAAGGGAATACTCGCACAGATGAAAAAATAACTTACAAGCACAATGGTCCTTTAGCACTGTTGTAAGCTGAAAGTGTAGAGATTGTACAGTGTTTAACAGTAAAGCTCTCCCGCTCTCTGATACAGCAGTTTTTTTTTTTTCCCCCTGGAGCTGTTATCTCTGCTGGCTGCCTCTCACTCTCCCACCTCTCTATCTCATCACCAATTTTTCCTGTAATTACACATAATTGGTTTTTCTGCACCAAAAATCATTCATGCCGATAATCTCTCATTTGTCTCGGCGAGAAAAATGAATGTTAGATTACATAGATTTACGCTTTAATGGAGCTTGGCGTACTCCACCGCACACCCGTGTTGCATTCAGGCTGCTGTGTGCACGTCTGCAAAGTGGTTTAGTGTTTTCAAATGACTCAAAACTAATTACATTTTCGATAAATCACAATATGAAGCAACTAGAATGATAACATCAAGTGAGGAGTATTTTGTAGTTATGTGGTAAATATGAGAGAAATTCCAAACAGTTTGCAGGGATCCAGATTTACGCGTGAAACACTTAATCACACTGTGAAAAATATTTTCCAAACCACTGTGTAATAATGAATATATAAGTAGCCATAAAATAATTTGACAGTGTAACATCTGTGACCAAACTTAGGCCAATTATCACATGTGGTTAGTGTAGAAAACACACCATTGGCATTAAGTGAAAAGAGATGCTTCTTTAAGCTATGCATGTATATTTAAATCAGGCACACTAATATGTATACACAGTATGTGTAGCATTGAACCCACTGGGAGCTGTGTCTTGCTTTGGTTTGACTGGACTGTGATTTGACGGGAGGCCTAATGCAAGCAGAAAGCTTTATCTCTTAGCTGAGTCTTTAAATGTGTTGAGATAGCTCCCTTATGAAAAGCAGAAAGCAAAAGCTGAGTGTTTGTGGAAAGGTTTATAAAAATGATTTAAATGTACATTAACATTCTTTTCTCTTTTTTTTTTTGCCATTTTCTGTCCCGTTAATGGAAACTTTGACAGCTCTAACATGATTTTAAAAATGAAATGAAGCCACAGTTTACAGCAGTTATTGAAGCATGGTTAAATGGTGCTGATGAGGCAAATGTACTGTTTCCAAATCCGGACTCTTTCAAATATGCAGGATTAGATGTGCAACTTCTGAAAGACTCAGAGGTCACGTGGTGCTGGGGGGCTGCCATTTTCATGTTTTACCCTGAGATCTAAACTGTGGAAAAACTCAAATGCAGTTTTATGACGCCCTTGCAAATGACTTGGAGTTCTGACTGAATTTGATTTTGTGCTTATTTCCTCTAAAAAATGCATGTACTTTAAGATACATTTGTGAACTTTGATGTGACTGATGTTGTCAGCGAGGTTTACACATTCACTTTTCAGTTTGTAATGCTGATTCATGTTTTTAACCACGGATCATCACATCTTCCAAAAGCCCAACACAGTATCTTCAAATGTCTTGTTGGGTCTGACCTACAGTCCAAAATCCAAAGTTATTCAGATTACTTTAAGAGAAGGCTACGAAAACCACCAGATTTTTACATAGGAGAGCCTTGAACCAGCGGGGAGTATTGGTGCTCTGAAATGTGTTAGCTGGGTGGAGCTTACGTTTGGGAGTATTGCTACTCTGAAATGTGTAGTATAGCACAGCTCTGCTATATTTTGGCAAGACTTGATCCCATTTTGTTCATAGGGTGAGAGGAAAATCTAAAAACTCTTCACAGAAAGAAAGAGAATAAGCATGTTAACCAAAATGTTGAACTCCAAATTTCTACAGTAGCTTATTTAAATTTGTATGGATTATCACATTTGATTTACTTGACAGTGGGTAGATGATTTTGGTGCTCTCTAAACTCAGCTCAAGACATTTGCATAATGTTTTGTCAGATTTTGGACACAAGTTTTACATTAGAATTTGTCAAAACACAAAACATTGGGGACCCACTCAAATGACCAACTGTGGATCCCAGGGACTCACTTCTTTACACACATTGAAAACCTATCAACATCACTGCTCTTTTCTGGGCTCAGCTTTTGGGTTTGGAGGGCTTTGGGAAATTCTGCATGCAAAGATTCTGTTGGATGTTCCTCCCAGTGGATATGGTTTTGATGTCTGAGTGGACCCCATGCAGCACAATGGGCTGAATGACACTTTAAAATATTTTTAATCAGATTTTAATTTTAATTTGTCCATGATAAAATTTTCTCTTAATTGCATTTAGAACTGAGCTTTTTCTTCTTTTGTATTCACTGTTGAAACTCTCCAATGCTGTTATGGTTATACTTAGGTAGGCAGAGACCGAATCCCCATGACGTCACACTAACAACAACAACAGTTAGTTCTGGGTAGACAACTGGAGGTGCTGACTCTCATCCCGACTGCTTCACACTTGGCTGCAAACCGCTCCAGTGCATGCTGGAGGTCACGGTGTGATGAAGCCAACAGAACTACATTATCTGCGAAAAGCAGAGATGCAATTCTGAGGTCCCCAAACTGGACCCCTTCCTCCCCCCAGCTGCGCCTCGGGATCGGATTACTGGGCTCGCTGCTACTAGCCACCTGGTTTGGTGTGTACACCAAAGTCTACACATACTCGGTGTAAAGTCAAACACGTTCTCAATGTTGGCAGTCAGTGTAAATCTCTATTCCAAATTAGCTGTATATACAGGTCATGGAAACCTGGTTGGAGCAAGAGCTTGTGGCCTATAATATCTCTAGTTCAAAGTGTAAAAGTGTAGCCTCGTTTATGCCCACTGTGTTGTTGCTGGCACACACACTGTACAAGGCATTGTTGCCAGCGCACCTAAACGCTTTTCTATGCTCAGTCCCACATTACAGCAGCTGTTAACCCATTTCCCCCTTTACTCTTCTCTGTCTATTCCCAACCTGAAGTGGATGTTACATCAGCAGCTCAACCAGCAATGCTACAAAAAGTATTTTTCAGTGACCCATTATCTTTTTTTTCCCCCTAAATGTGCATAGATGGGTTTCCCTGCTTAGTAATAATCCAGGGTGTGTGCACAGCTGGGGGATAGAAAACACATTACCACAATAGTTTATGGACAACTGACTGATAAGTCCTCTCCCTCCATCTTATTAACTGTTACTAAATCGGACAAGCTGGACAAAAAGAAAGATGGTGAGGTCAGTTCTGTTTAGCCGATGCTGCGGTGTTTTAGTTTTAGTTTCTGAGCATCTGTAACACTTTATAATAACCATCATGAATGGTTGAATGAATCATGCAACAGTATAGTTTTTAAACAGTGTATTATAATAATAATGGTATTAAATTCATCTTCAGGGTCATAAACAGCACAAACTCTGAAAATCACTGCTTCTGAAAAATCCGAGCTGTTTCAGAGTTTTATTTCCTCTCACACATGTTGGTCCTCAAGAACAGCAAAGAAATACCCAAACAGTGAATGAGATGCATAGTTAACAGTTCATGGGATTAAAAAGACAAACAGTGTGTAAACAACAGAACTCTGTAAACAAATAAAAACAGAATTTCACAGCTTTATGACTGAATCTTATGTAACATGAGTCTCAAACTAAACAGACTAAAACTAGTTTTTCTACCTCAAACAGAAAAATGTTTCAGATCGTTAACTCTAAACTGACTGAAGTCTGTTCAAAAACCTCTTAACTTATTTCTGTAATATAACATGTTTTGAAATGTTTCCGTTACACAGCTTGTTCCCTTAAAGATCATCACTAACCAAAGTTTGATATGTGAAGTTCCCAACATCATGTACCAGCAGTACCAAGCTCATTGGTAAACCAACAGAGTGCAAGTTACTGACATGCTGACAAAGGACACCCGCAATGGTACTACAATGTTTAGTGTTGCTGAATTATATTTCCAAAAAGACAAATGGGTCTGATTGTTAAAGCTCATGCCTTAAAAATAAAATTCCAATCTGCTGAGGGTTTGATAGTTATATTGTTTTCACAGTTTTTTAAAGAAAGAAGACGGTAAATCATGACTGAAAACACTGATGTCCCTCAGAGATCTCTGTTTCTGGGAGCAGATATCACTTTATCTCAGACAGAGAAATCTGGAGTAAAGGCACTAACATTATCCAGATTGTCCGGTTACTTTTTTGGGCGTTGGTTGTTCTCCACCGTGTCTGATCAGAGAATACACTGGGGAAAAGAAATAGAACATCCTCATTAATCATCAATAAAGCAAAATATATTTCTATGCTTACACTGAAATGAGAAAGGCATACCATGAGGGGCTTACTCTTTACAGAAACTTTGATTCTTGTTTTTTAAATTGTGTTTAATGTTTTGTTCCCTGAGGGTACAGTAAGGTTTGAACTGGACTAAAAGTGTCCATCTCAGCAGATGTTTTTTAATCACAGGTGAGCTGATCCATGATTATCTGTTTTGCCTTAATAGCTGCAAAGCCCATTTACAATAGATTTAAAATGTAACAGGGGCGTAAATAACTTGTTTCATCACAATATGATATTGTTTTGTTTCTTTGGACAACAATACAATACATGCTGATATCACAAAGTTTGCCATGATAAGATTTCAACTCGATGTAATTCAGGGTCCTGCGATTGATACACAATCTATTATAGGAGAAGCTACAGCCACAAAATTTAAATAATTATAGCTATTTAAGTGCAATAAAGTTTACTTTAGATTGATTCCACTAACACATATAAAACGGCACAAGTTAGCCTTCAGGGCTTTCTGTCAGAAAGACCTTTCTGGATGACTTTTTTTATGCCTCTGCAGCGATAGCCATAGCTAAAGGCACATGTTTTCTGATTGTCCATTCATCCAATTCTCATGAAAGTGAGAATTTGGTGGTCAAAGGTCAAGTATGTTGTAAAAATGTTGAAATATGTCAGTATAGTATGTCGCACAAATGTTGTAAAATATGTCATAGTATAGTATGTCTTAAAAATGTGTAAAATATGTCATAGTATAGTATGTCTTAAAAATGTTGCAAAATATGTCATAGTATAGTATGTCTTAAAAATGTTGCAATATATGTCATAGTATAGTATGTCGTAAAAATGCTGCAAAACATGTCATAGTATAGTATGTCGTAAAAATGTTGCAAAATATGTCATAGTGTAGTATGTCCTAAAAATGTTGCAAAATATGTCATAGTATAGCATATCGTAAAAAGTTTTGCAAAATATGTCATAGTATGTCGTAAAAATGTTGCTGAATATGTCAAAGTATAGTATGTCCTAAAAATGTTGCAAAATATGTCAGTGTAGTATGTCGTAAAAATGTTGCAATATATGTCATAGTATAGTATGTCGTAAAAATGTTGTAAAATATGTCATAGTATAGTATGTCCTAAAAATGTTGCAAAATATGTCATAGTATAGTATGTCTTAAAAATGTTGCAAAATATGTCATAGTATAGTATGTCTTAAAAATGTTGCAAAATATGTCATAGTGTAGTATGTCGTAAAAATGTTGCAAAATATGTCATAGTATAGCATATCGTAAAAAGTTTTGCAAAATATGTCATAGTATGTCGTAAAAATGTTGCTGAATATGTCAAAGTATAGTATGTCCTAAAAATGTTGCAAAATATGTCAGTGTAGTATGTCGTAAAAATGTTGCAATATATGTCATAGTATAGTATGTTGTAAAAATGTTGCAATATATGTCATAGTATAGTATGTCGTAAAAATGTTGTAAAATATGTCAGTGTTCAGAAACAAAACTTTAGTTTTTTGCCTCTACTCATAGCTTAACAAATTACATGCAGTATCTACACCTTTTCTTTTATACTGTTGGTTTAAGTTACTGTATCTCGTGACAGAAGAGCACGGTTGAATTTCAGCCTGCAGGCACGTTTTTTTTCAGTCGGTCATTGTTGAAACAGAGCAGCTAATGTTATTGTAGTGAGAAGTTAGCAGAGTGAGATGCCTGGCCCGACAGGTCTGTTCTGGGGTTTTTTTGTTTTTTTTTTAGCATTTTATCTCATAACAGTGTTGTTTACACATGGCATGTACTTTGTCTGTTGACCCGTACTTTCTCCGAAATTGAAAAATTTCCATTCTGTTGATTTATTTCCGATAAAGCTATCCTCATAGTCTTTTTTTGGCTGATTTTTTCACTTTGCTTCGATAATATTGGATCGTTAAATTTAGATAAAAATTGATATATCTATCCTGATCGACGGATTGTTACATCCCTAGAACGTCATGGAACTAAAACATAATAACACAGAACCCTTTATGAGACCAGCATTTCTCTCACTTCATACCTCATAAATGTGAAGTTAAAACATTGAACTTACCCAGATTTATTCTGACATGATTGGTCTTTTGAGGGATTTCTTTTTCTGGAAATATGAAGAGAAAAGTTATGTTTAAAAAAAATAAAAAAAAAATGCTTTCACCAAACATGCTCTGAAACTATTGTGGCAAAATGTTTTGTGTCTAGTAAATCTGACACTACTTTTTTTTCTGGAATAATAACCCCTTACAGTCGACATGCATGTGGAAATTAAACTTCTAATTTAAGTATTGTTATTTAAAGTCAGATTTGTTTCTGTTCTGTTTCAGATGTTTCTTACCTTAGAAGAAGCAGGAGGAGTTTGTTCATCAGCAGCAGGGTCCGTCTCTTCCAGTTTCTCCTTTAGTCTGTTTTTCTCTGCGAACATCAGTCAGCACAAAACATGAAAATCAGAACATCATGAAGTTATGTAAATTAATTTAAATAATAAAAAATGTATATATCGAAAAATCACTAATTTGCTGAGGCTTATATTTTGCTACTTATTCATGTTAAATTTTGCAGTTGAAAAACAAACTTGTCAGTGCTTTCTGTCTTAATTGGTACGAAACAAAATTGTGAAGATCACATTTGGCTCTGGGAAACTGTGATAACCTTTTGTTTTTAAATTATTTTACTAGTCAAACATTTTATCTGTAAAGAAAAAAATAATTAGCTGCAGCTATGTGAAAAATTCATTCAAAAATTTTATATAACCAACAATGTCTCTTACTCTTTTTCTTTGCAGGTACATCTTGGCTCACAGTGATGGGAGTTGAGCTCTCTGTTGTCCCCTCGCCTTCTCCAGCCTTCATCTTCTTCTTTTTCTTCTTCTTGCTTTCCTTTGAAAGTGGAGACGAGTCAACTTCAGGAGGCTCAGCAGTCACCGCGCCGCTTTCATCCTCCTCCCTCAACAATCCCTTCTTTTTCTTCTTCTCTTTCTTCGTCTTTGGCGGCTGGTTTTCCTTTGAGGAGTTCTCTTCTTGTTCCGTGTTCATTTTCATCTTTTTCTTCTTCTTTGGCGTGTCGTCGTCGTCATCCTGGGCAGGTTGAGGTCTTTTGGCTGGCTTTGGTTGAGGCGTCTCTTCTGCTGCATCTTGGATCTGTTTTTGTCTGGAAAATAGCAAATGTTATATTATTATCCTTGTGAGATGCACATCATACATGTTTACTATTATTCCATAACTGTTAAGGCCCAAACGCTCTGAAAGCGACAACTGCGGTGCCTCAGTCAATTGATGCTCCTGTGGCACACTGCAGGCCTCAGATTTAAACTTGTAACACCACAGAAACAGCGTTTTTTTGTGAAAAAGTAACATAAAGCACAGCTGTACTAATATGTTTATTATAGCTGTTGCGTTTGTGTAGCAAATTAAGTTTATGACCAGTAGATGTCAATCAACATGATTATCATGATGATGTGGAGTGGGTCTAGCTTTTATTTTTTTGTGACAACATAACTAGTGGTAAAGCTGTTGGCAGTGGTAGTTGTTTTTAATTTAGCATTGCAGAATTACAATTGTATTGTTTATTAAGTTTTAAGCTAAGCTAGCGGAGCAAATGTCAGCTTTTGTGGCACGTCTTCTTCTCCGTCTGTCCTCTCTGCGTCATCAGCCCCTTTCACACTGCGTCTTCAAGGTGGGAATTTCACGCCGTTCTGTATAAAGGGTACAATCGCAGTAGTCTCGCTGTTACGGGACAGCCGGCACGACGGGATCATGGGCAGCACAAATGTTGCATCTTGACAACATGTTATGGAATTCTGCAAAGCTGGCATGTTGTCCACAATCACACAATGCGGTGGCACAATGCGGCCATAGTTTATCGCTGTGTAAAAATGCAAAAGCGGCATAAAGAAGGGACTTCATAGCGGCCTTATAGCGCTATCTCTGTGTAAAAAGGGCAACTAACTTTGGCCGCTGGGTCCTCATTTGTTGCTCCAAAATGGAAACAAGGGCGAAGAAGGGGTGTCAAAGCAGTTTGACGCTCCTTATAACACCTGTGGTGCATGTTTGGTTATTTAAATACTAGGTCTTCTTAAAAATGTGAGCATCAGATGCTTTGCATATGTTTGGGCCTTTATACATTGTCTAAATATATATTTTTCTTTAAATTTACCCTTTGACACAAAACTTTTGCAAAAATACACAGTTATTATTATTTTCATATAGCAAATAAATGATTTATTCTTCCTCTTTTCTTCATATAACCAAAAAGGCATTTGGACATTACTATGGTAAAGATATTACACTGTTTACTGTATGACTAATAATACTTTTGACACTTGAAGCTTCAGCCTACATCTCTGGTTATGCTAGAATATGTTGTTACTTTTGTTGGAAGTTTTTGCCTTTCTAATGTTTTGTCCTATTTGTTTATGTAACTATTTAAATACTAAATTAAATCTACAATTCCCCCCAAAAATCTGTTATTATTGCTGTTTCATTAACTTTTAATCCTACGTCTGCACACTTACAATTACGACATTGTAATGATAACAGCGTAAATGATGTTAAGTTTTAAACACTGAGACTCTCATAAAATAAAAACTCCACTGACTTCTTTTTGCCTTTGTGCGTCTTGCTTTCTCCTGCACTGCTGCTGCTGCTGCTCTTCTTCCCCCTCTTCCTTTCCTCCTGCCTGTGGAGCCTCAGTCTCTTCACCAGGCTGAGTTTCCTCCTGGGACGGTGTTTCTTTTTGGCTGAAGAGAGCTGAGAAGAGTTTCCATCTAAAGATGTCGGGAAAGGAAGAAGTATTCAGATCTTTTACTAAAGTAAAAGTAGCAACATCACACTGTAAAAATACAGTTAGAAGGATAATGTCATGTAAAGGTCCAGTGTGTGGGATTTAGGAGGATATATGGGCAGCAATGGAATATAATAAGTGTGTTTTCTTTAGTGTACAAGCACATGAAAATAACATTTACAAAAAATAATGTATTATTTTATACAATATTCAAGATAACTTCCACGTTAAGAAACAAGAGAGAAGTGAAGTGTATTTTCTGACTCTACCTGTGGCCTCCAGCTCCTTTTCTATGTCTTCGTCGCCCCCTGCTGGTGGTTCATCAGACTGCACCTCCTCCTTCTCTCGTCTGCCCTTTTTCCTCTTTTTCTTCTTCTTCTTTTTCTCCTCTGATGTCTCTGCCGGACTCACAAGATTCTTGTCCTCCTCCTCCTCCTCCTCCACTCCTGCTGCCTCACTCTCCTCCTTTTCTGCCTCTCTTACTTTACTCTTTTTCTTCTTTATTTTATTTTCTGAGGGAGTTACAGGAGTTGCCTCATCGTTCTCTTCCACTTCATCCACCTCCCTCTTCCTTTTCTTAGCTTTCTTAGTCTTTCCTGATGAAGTGGTCTCAGACATGTCCTCCTCCTCCTCCTGCTTCTCCTCCTCCTCCTCCTCTTTCACCTGATCCTCCTCTTCCTCTGCCACCTCCTCCGCTCTCTTTTTGCCTCTCTTTTTCTTTTTGGCAGTCTTGGTGGAGAGGGCAGTATCGCTTGATGTATCTATGGTGGATGAGTCTGTGCCCGGCGTATCGGCAGCTGACTTCTCTACATCCTTTGTGCTCTTCTTTTTCTTCTTGGGTGTTTTGGCATCTTTGCAGGACTCCGCAGCCTCATCAGGGAGCAGCTGGCTGGGTTCTTGCTCGGTTGCGTCGTTGTCTTCGGCCTGGATGTTGAGGATGATGGAGGCCTCTGGGTCTTCCGGCTCTTCTGCTTTTTCTACAAAAGAACACAACAACACATTTAAGATTTGCTTTCTTTCAGTTTGTGAAAACACACAGCATGTACAAATCTAAACACAGAGACTTATAGTGTTATCCCTGCTGTCCCAATAATGCACAAACAGGACATAAGAATAAAGTTGCAATAAAATGGTACAGTTCTTGAAGAAATACAAACATGTGCACGACTCTTTACCATCACATCATGCTTCAATCATCAAATGTTTATGGCTGTCCTGACGTCATCAGTGTCACCTTCATCAGTTAGTATCAGCATTGATCAGTAGGTCACATGACAGAGTTTAAAAAACATCGCCATCATTATTTTACTTATAAAATTACTCAGGGCCACATTGAAAAAAGATCAGAGAAGAAAAGTTGTAATATTACAACAATAAAGTTGAATTTTACCAGCAAAAGTCATGTTTACAGTTTAATCAAGAAACATTACGATTTTTTTCCTCTTTTTAAATTTGGCACTAATCCTCCTTTGTAAGATGGCTGTGTGTGTGCGTGTGAATTTATACATGTATATGATTGTATGTTTAAGTATTATGATTTACTGTATGTTTAATTGTTTTTAATCTTGATGTGGACTCTTGGAAGATTAGCCAATGGCTAAAAGAGATCAAAATAAAATAAAATAAAACAATAAACCTGCAAGATCAACTACAGATAAAATTTAAATGAGTCATTGAGAGATTTAAAAATACTGTGTTTAAAAATCATAAGTAAGATTTAAAAGTTTAAGATAAAGATTTATTTAGTAAAAAAAAATAACTTTTATAAAGTTGGTTGTGATTTTGTATGTTTTGGGTGTGATCAAAGCATGCTGTACTCGAGAGTAGTTGTGTGCTGTGTTTCCATTTTGGACCATACCTGTGTCACCAGTGTCAGTGATGGGGTCCTCTGGGGTTGTTGCCGTCTTTGTCTGGTCTTCAGGCTCCAGCGAGGATGTGAGGTCACTGCCTTCTGTCTTCTGAGTGAACACACAGACAGGAACTAATTATATCTGTATATATTCTTATGTTTAGACTCATATTCTCTCCCAGTGAGACTCTAAGTTTTTGTTACATTAGCCTACAGCTAGCGCACAACAACAGTCCCTCGATAAAATATTTTAGGGTACCTCAGATTTCTCCTCCTCGTTTTCCTCCTCTTCCTCTTTTAGATTTTCAGAATCAGGATCTGAAAAAAAAAAAAGAAAAAAGAAAAAAGCGTTATGCCATTATACAATCTAAATGTCATGTATTGCATTAGCGCTCCTGGAAGATCAGACGTATTTGCCAAACATGACATTTAGGTAGAGGCTTAGATTTCGAGGGGGGTCGCAGGGGCCACGTCTCCCTTTAATATTTAGAACATGTGCATTTGTACCTCCTCCAAATAAAATCATAAAAAGTAGTTATTATTGTTGTTATTCTGACAATATTAATGATATTTACACCATAAACTGGTGCATAAAAAAATCACCAGGCAGAACACGGCTGATAAAAAGCAATTTAAACTTCCTCCAAACTGCTTCTCTTTGAGACTACATGTAGCTAACCTGACTCTGATCGCCTTGCAGCACCACAGTGCTCTCACGTCTTTATTGTTCTCAAATGAATGCATGTCATACGCCTTTTTCACAGCAGACATTTTGACCTGTTACAGCAACAAAAGCACAGGTGGAACTAATTAATATTTGCTCCATTCCGGCAATTACTGACATGTAATGCGGCGATTAGCAATGTTAGTTTCACATGAGTCTGACAAGTCAAAGTGTCTGCTGAGAAAAACGTCCATTTGACTTAAGTTTCTGCACCAAAGTCATGAATTAATTCAAAGCACTTTGGTAAATGAGGTGATTGTGCTCCAGATGACTGTAATTCTCTGACTAGTCATCGCTCCAGTTTGCTTAACAAGCTCTGACAAGCTTAACAAACCCCTCTGAGAAGTTGAACAAGTGACTGACGTTGTGGAAAACTCGTGTGAACAAAGCTGCCAGAGCTGGTTCTCTGGGCCTTGGCAGCAATCCTTCAAACTCTTTACAAGTGTTGGCTTCCAGTCCAAATGCATCAAGTTAAAATCTTCAACTTTATGTCCAACTTTTCTTTTCTTTTCTCTTCCCCTTTAACTTCCTCCAAAATAAAATATACATATATATAAAGTTCTGCATTTGAAAAGCAAGAGACACTGTGATGCCAATAAAAAGGAAATACAGTGTGTTTATTTTCCTCCTCAATAAAATGGAAAATGGAAAATGAAATACAGCAACGAGTAGTGCCAAGTAGGAAACTACTTAATTTGTGATTCACTTTTGGAAATGCATTTCACGAGTGTTGGATTTATAAAGTTCTGTTCATCCAAATGACAAAAAAAGGCTAACAAATATTTTCTCAGTTATTTTAACACAGCCAAAAGTTTTCATAAAAAAAAAAACATCTTTTCCAATATAAAGTAGTTCCAGTACAAACATGTTCACAGTGAGTTCTGAATTATACAGTAACAACAAGGACAGTGAGGAAAGATATGCTGCCATTGATTTTTTTCAATGTTTTAAATGTGAGTAGCACAAATGAAATTTCATTCACATTTATTGTATTAAGGGTAAGGGCAGAAATCTCAGAAACAAATGTGTATTGTGGTTTTGGTGAACAGAAAACTTTAGGTTCTTTAAATTTATGGACTCAAAATTGACTTAAACTCATCATAGTCAAAGTTGTAACAAGACCACAGTTTTTTCCTTTTCCTTTAAGATAAAATGAAATCCTTAATTTTAAAACAAATCTTAGAGTTTTCCCTTTGAATGTAAAGTTTGCATCTGATGACACAGAGAGCGGAAACATAATGTTGAAAGCAGTAGCTACTGATAGTAAAATACAGGCTATAATGATAACTATAACTGTTTAGGTAAAAATGCCAGACAGTCCCCCATTCCAGCTTCTTAATTATCATGATTTGACCTTTTACACACCGGGGACATGACAAATAAACTTCAGAAAAATGTGAAATATTTGCATTGAATCTCATAAGTGCTATATCGTAGGCCACTGGACTAGCTTGCATTTCTTGAAGACGTTTTGCCTCTCATCCAAGAAGCTTCTTCAGTTCGGATGAGAGGTGAAACATCTTCAAGAAACGCAAGCTAGTCCAGTTGCCTGCGATACATTCTCGGAACCCATCGGCTGTATTTGGCGTCTGACTTCTGGCAGACGGCGATACAGCCTCTGGGGGCAGACCCCCGATATTTTGGCATTCTGGTTTGATTTGGGCGGAGGAGGCGAATTTCCGTTTCCGACTTCCGTATATATATATAAGTAAATATGCTGAATCACTGCGATGGATTCAGAGTTTGCAGTGACGCCAATTATGTCAATATCACGTGGACTACAAACAGCCTACAACCGGAAACCAGGGCTCTTCCGCTCTTCTTCCGGAGGCAAGATCTCTGGGGTTTGCCTACAGACTCTACATTCACTGAATGCATTAAAACTATTCATACCTACCTGTGACTTTTATTGTGAAAGTTAAAAACAGGAGTGGACCTGGTATCAGCTGCCTTCATAAAGGTTGAGAGAGTGATCAAGTTTGCCGTCTTGGTTCAGACTACGATGTCACCAAGTTAATGTTATTCCGTGCAACATGATCAGTTGATACCTCTAATTGTGGTACGAAAGCACCCACATGTTAAGGCCGCTGCCGTGCCCTCCTCATGTGTAACCTTTTTTTCGTGTAGTTTGCTTTACGTAAATTACAGTGTGCCGTCGCTTGTGGTTGGCTCTATCTGAAGGGAGTGTGGACTACCCCGGCAATCCGCTCCAGCGCTATTCGGCCTGCTGATTGGTGTCATCCTTTGTCAGTCCACCAATCGCTGGGATGCAGCTGGGGCCTAAATTTTATAAGCTCGACGAGTGTCAGTCGGGGTACTTGCAGAAAAACTGATGTTGCTTTTTTGCTACGTAATATTTATTGTATATTGTATTGCTATTGTAATGCTTGCGTGAAACTACAAATGACAAAAACAACATTTAAAAAAAATAAATAAATAAATCCGCACCCAGTGTGAGAAGACCTTTAGATGAATGTCTAAGGTGACAAAACAATTTTGAAAAATTATAACTTTTTTTACTTTTCAAACAAGTGATAGATAGTTTAGGAAAATAATCTGCAGATTACTTGATAATGAAAATAGTTGTTAGTTGCAGCCCTAAACCAGTCACTTTAAAGGTACACTACGCAGGAGGTGGCGGTTACCATTTGTAAACACACTAGCTAGAAAGTGAAAGCCAAACCCAGATTCACTCTTGTTCTGGAATGAGCTTCGTCCACTTGGCGTCTCGCCTCTTTGTTGCCTGCTGCTTAAGCTCTGGCACGCGGTCATTACCTTTTTATAAAGCTCCGACCTCACCTCATAGAGGGATTACTTCTCTTTGATTCTATATATTGTTTTTTTCTTATTTTAGGTAAATCCTCCCTAGAATACCTTTGAAAAAACGTTACCCAACAGGTCTCATTTCTCTTCAATCCACAACTTACAGTGACTTTTATGCAACAATGGTAAACACCATTTTAAAATCCATCATATCTGAAACAAACCTGAATGTCTAATACGGTCTGATTGTGAATGCCCTTCTTTTCCTCTTTTCATAATAAATGTAAAACTATAGCGTGATCTTTAGTCAGCAGCTTTATAATCTGCTGCAGACGATGTCAAAAGAAAAAGCCCTCTGAGCAGTTTCTTCACAACAGCTTGTGATTCCTGTCAGTGCAGTGAGAAACAGACAGAAAAGATGCCATACATAACATGTAAAGAACAACCTGGTTAGCGAGCTCTCACTGGTCGCTCATACCTGCAGGAGGCGGGGCTTCGCTCTCTGCCGGCTGGTCGTTGGTCTCCTGAGCTGTCAGGTCTGATGTGGCAGGTTCGGCCGGGCTGGGCTCCTGCAGGAGGAATCAACAGGTCAACAACTGTCTCCGAGACCAGACAGACAGGGATTCTTTCTTTATTGCTTACTTTCTTTTTCTTTCTCTCTTTATTCATGAAACAGACTGGATCCTTTTTGTCACTGTGAGCAACTAAAAGGTGCACTGAGCTGCAGTTTAGCCCATTCTGATTTAAACAATGTGCACGAGTGAGAAAATAAGAACCAGAGATATGTGACCAACATGCCACAAGTACATGAACTTTTTGAAATCAGAATTTGTTGGCACTGCAATGAAGATACATACATCTTCACTTTCAGGTTTTTGAGAAAGTCAGGACCAAAAAATTCATCGAGAACCCCCCCCCCCCCATAATAACCCAGTTACAGCGCTGTCTTCCTCATCTTTAATGCCTCAGTCTGATGTGTACTGGACTTGATGCATCGTGATTGCGAATGCTACTTCTGTTGGTAATCATGATGCATCAAGTCTAGTAGCTGTCCACTTTAATAAAGCCCAAAGTAACACACCCACTCTCAGATACATCAGCATTAAGCCCATTAAAGGTCCTCGCAGAGAATGAGAGATTGACTGACGATGTTGGTCTTTCTGTACTTAAATAAGATCATCATTATAATACTAACTGAGGTGGATGTGGTTTTGTACTTACTGTGATCTATTTTGTGATCCTCATTTAACCATGAAATGATTACTGATCATTATGACCTGTATACTGGGTTGACCTTAGCTGTATATACACTGATCAGCCAAAACATGAAAAAGGTTAAATGAGTAACATTGATTATCTTGTTACAGTGCAGTGTTCTGCTGGGAAACCTTGGGTCCTGGCATATATGTAGATGCTACTTGAGGCACTCCACTCACCCAAACACCATTGCAGACCAAGCACACCCCCTTATGACGACAAGTCTCCCAAATGGCAGTGGCCCCCCAAAAAAACAACTGCATGAACTGCTCAGGAATGGCCCAAGGAACGTGACAAAGAGCTCAAGGCGTCAACCTGGCCTCCAAATTCCCCAGATCCCCATACAACTGAGCATCTGTGGGACGTGCCAATAGCCCAGACATACTGCCCATCCACAGTGGGGCCTCAACGAATTGGGCATAGCTCTGACATGTCAAGGTATGGACACAGGAAGTCTGGGGATGCCCCATGGTGTCTGGCACCAGGGTCTTCACCGCAGATCCTTCGAGTCCTGTGGGTTGCGAGATGACATGCCAGCATGTCCCAAGGATGCTCAATTACACTTGGATCGGGGGAATTTGGAGGCCAGGTCAAGGCCTTAAGCTCTTTGTCCCGTTCCTCGGGCCATTCCTGAGCAGTTTTTGTGATGTGGCATGACACATTGTCCTGCTGGGGGGGCCACTGCAATTCACCCTTTGTTGGCCTTCTAATTGGTCTGCTGACCCACCAACCAGGGTGCTCCTCCCCATAGCAACAGTTGCTAACATACTGGGGTTCGCCAAACATCGCCCCAGGCTGTGTTCTCCCAGGCTCGTTGTTAATGGCGTCACGGTGAAACACAGAGCTTTCTAGCTGGCAAACGCGGATAAATCAGTGATGTATATAATTGTCTGCAACAGTGACTCGAGATATCCAGAACGTATTCCCGGAGTAGTTTTTATTCCATTCCCAAAACCTAAGGGAAATCATGAGAAATGTCTCCTTTGGATTCGACTCTGTGGACGACCACACTGGCAGCTCAACACGACTATCAATAAGCATACTTACATATGCTCGAAGGTAAGAGAAGCAATGTGGTTTTCATATTTTATAATAGGTGATGTGATCCAACAATGTTACACTAGCTACAGACTGTTATTAGCTCGCTATGCTAACCTGTTGGGCAGGCCTCAGACAGGCCCGGCTCGTATTAAACGTTAACTTGCTGGCAACGTTAACGTTTGGAGAGGACAACATTGCTATTTATATAACGTCAGCTAACTATTACTGTGGTGTTAAACTTGTAAACACTCTCAATATAACGTTAACGTTGGGCGAGAGAGCTAGCAACCGCGGGGGGACAGCTCACGTTAGTGGCCATGGCTACCATCAGACATCTGGACAAAAAATCTGCCTGTTCACTCAATGGTAGCCATGTTTTTTCTCTATCACTGACCGCGTTTTGGACAGAATGATCAATTCAATTCGAATTACAAGAAAGTTAAATCTCCCGGTATTTTCCATTGTTTCCTATGGGAATGAACCCCCGCAAGACTAGTTTTGTCAAACCCAGCAACAGTAACCAAGGAGGGTGGGACCATGGGCGGGTCTTGACAAAGGGTGAATTGGGTGATGCTGTCATGAGGGGGTTTGCTTGGTCCGCAGTGGTGTTTGGGTGGGTGGTGCATGTCAGGTGGCATCCACATGAATGTTAGGACCCCAAGTTTTCCCAGTAGAACATTGCATTGTAACAAGATGATCAATATTATTTACTTCACTTTGAGTGGTTTTAATGTTTTGGCTGATTGGTGTATATCATGTGTTGTTTCCCTCCTCTATGAATATCGGTGGTGTGGATATTGGTAAATCCTGTTTGCTATATAATTCCTGGGACATCCTATTTAATGTAGAGGCGCCTCTATGTAGATGTAGCCATTATAGAAGGAATGAGGGCCTCTGGTCTGATGTTTTTCTTGTGTGCTATGAGGTCTCTTTTCTGTTTGTGTGTAGCACACTGTGCACACACTCTTCACATGCATTGACATGCATTTGTATAAAATGTATGCAATGTAACTTATCTATAGGGTTTTTTATTTCACCAGCATCACCGTATGAAGTCATGTGAGGGGAACATATGCATTTAAAGATGCCGTTTTTAAACATTCGGCTAAGTCTGAAGAGCATTAGCCTAAAATGTCACTTAAGAGAGCTACAGTGTGTTGACCTTTCTTTATGCTTTTTGATTCTATCTTTTATTGGTCCAGCACCTGCCTTGAATGGTTTTTGGATGTGTGCGACAACTATGCTTTTTGTGACATTTAATCCCAAACCTCCATGTGCCAGAGTAATCTTAAAAAAACCTGATGACTCAGCAAAGAAGAAGTGCTCACACTGATTCTTGTTGGAAGCTAAACAGCACAAACAATGCGACTCAGCCAGTCACAATCCTCTGCAAAATCAGTTTCAGATGTGCAGAGGGTGAGCTGAGGGGAACAGAAGCTCGACTGTGCCAGGAATCAACAAAAACTCCTGTTTTTATGAGGCTGTGGTTAAAGGTGATTAACATTTCTCCTCATTTCTGAACCCTTTAGAGCAGTGTGCTGGAGTAGGACGAAAATATACAGTACAGGAAAAAGAGAAAGCAGGCACTGAGAGCAGAGAAAAATCGGATCAAAGGGTTTAAATCCTTGGACAGGTAGGTAGACCTCAGTGAAAATTAGATGCTGCCAAAAAGATGGGAAAATCTTGGCAGCACTTTAAAGTGAAATAGCTGAAGTTTTTCATATTTGTTGGAGGAGTGATTCTACGCAGCAACACACTGTGGATTCTGCCTTGGGTCACCAACCTGCTGCAGCTCATTGTCGTCTTCTTTATTCTCCTTGCTGCTCTCGCTGTCTAAACTGGAGGTCACAGCTGGGTCAGGGTTCTTGAGCTGCTCCTCAGCCTGATCAGAGGAAGCTTGTCTGGGCTCGACCAAGCCGGGCTCACCCTCTTCCTCAGAGTCTGAAGAAGTTTCTGCTTTGTTAGATGCCTCGGCGGACGCTTCAACAGGAGCTGACTGCAAAATATGTATGAGCAGGCAGTTAGAGCTGCTAACGAGGCTACTCTGCACCACATTTTCTCTTTTCCCAACAGTCAGAGAATTCAGGGTATCTGGTGGTTTGAAAAGACCCAATTCAAGACATTTCAGCATCTTTTTATTGCTTACTGCGATGGAATTTAAAAAGGAAAAGCCTGACAATATTCTATGTTTTTCTAATCATCAACAAACTCCAAAAGGCCTTCAGTCTCTCAATACTTCTTCATCCTGTCTGGAGGTTCCTAGTGAAGATTCAAACCTTTGAAACTGGTTATGAATGTATACAGTCATTTATAAAAAGGGCTCACAACAGCTAGTTTCTTAAGGTTTTAGAAAACGTTACTTAAACTACAGTAAAAAGTGCATTTGTTGGGGACTATTTTCAGCTGCAGATTTGGTGCCATAGTTACTTATTTATGGCAGCAGAACAGCGCATGTGGGACTGAGTCAAACTTGATGAGTATCTTGGTTTTTAGACAACAGAGCTCTATAACACAAAGGAATACGATATATTAGGCTTCAATGTATTCCCAAAGGAACATTGTGAAACTACAATCAAAAGTATGAGAGAAATATCAAACAAAACAAACAAAAAAAACTTTTAGACACACGATGTCAGATACGTTTGGCAGAATGAATTAATCTTCTTTTCTGCAAGCAGGGCCCGATTTAATCTGACCATCTGGAGATCAAAAGAAACGAAAAACAAAACTGTCTGCTTTCAATTCCGTTCAATAGAAACATCTTTGTTTTGTTAAAAAATAAGTACAGTAGTTTGGTGCTGTGCTCGTTTTAGCATAGAGAGAGGAAAATCTGTAAAAACCGCAACTCTGCTGCTGATACAAAGCAAAGTAATCAGGGTTTTGTAGACAGAAACACAAAGAGCCATTAACACACCGACAGAAACACACACACACACACACACACAATATGTCTCAGAAGATTATCATTCTGTCACACACACAGTTTCTGTCCAAACAGCATTATCTGCTGCATCACTGGGCCAATAGAAAAGAACAGAGACAAGACACGGACACACACACGGACACACACACAGACACACAGACACACACACTTGAAATAACAAACGAACACAAACTAACAGATACAGACGAGACGAGTAGACATGAAAATGAGTCTGTGTGTATTTCAGAGGCGTATAACAACACTGGAGCTACTGTCCATCTATCATCACATTATTACAGTGACTGGACAACAGCTATGCGGTGTGTGCGTGTGTGTGTGTGTGTAAGGTTATTATGAGAGTTGCAGACTATTTACTTTTTGACACTCCTTTTTTATTGTCTTCATCATCATTTATTATTAATTAGATTATATGGTATATTTTTCACTCTGTAGCCTCCATTGGTACAGCGTAGGCATGGCGTAGGCATGGCGTAGATGCGTACCCTTACCCTGTTACACACAGGTATACGGGCTATACCTACCCCTTTTCTGGTTGTTTACAGAATACCACCTATCACCCAGAAAGCCACTGGAATATTTATCGGAGAGTATACCCACTTCCTCCTCAGTAACCTACCCATCCATCTAGTAGTATATCCAACTCCTCAACTTCCACTCTACTACCTCCTACGCTGTAGTGTTTTCTTTTGTCAAATGAAAATCATTTGCAAACCAATTGTGAAGATACCAAGACCCCCTCAAAATAGCATTTGAAATCCTATATGTAGTTCATCCTAGCTTCATATAAGTAGAGGAAAAGTCTGCAAGCTGCCAGGCTAATTTATGCAATGTAAGATACGGGCTTGGGTTGTATCACTGAATTACGCTGTACCGAGTATTCAGAAATCCCGTCTGTATGATTTTCACCACCGGCAAAATACAGGCACTCCTCTTTCTGATCAACTCATTGCATGAAGTGCTCAGCTAGTGCCACCAGAGGTCAGTCTCCAGTCTCTGCTGGTGGAGCAGGCAGCTGGTGATGGTGGGGATAACATTACAGGACTGTAAACAGTCAGCCAGCAACAGCAGAGACAGAGACTGCATATTTTCATATCTAAGTGAGCGATTAAGGGTTTACTACGACCAAACCAGAGCTGGTGATTGTTGGTACATATATATATGTTGGTATTTTTGTATGTTTTTATTGTAAGGTGTCCTTGGGTGCTCAGAAAGGCGCCAACAAATACAATTTATTATTATTATTATTATTATTATTATTATGCTGCGTTTTTTGTGCCCTCAAATTCATTGTTTTCAAAGTAGACCCGTGGCAGGCATGCTCAAACACCAGTGCGACACCAGAGTGACGCCGTCGCGGCGCGCAAGCATTCCCTAGTTGCGCTCTGAGATAAAGGGAGCTCAACTTTTGGAGCGTAGCAGCGCACACCGCATGTCATGTGACGAGAACCAACGAATTACAACCGAATGATATTTACGGAAGAAGGGAAAGATATCTGTCTGTGGTAAATATGGAAAAGTTGATCATTTTGGTGCAGGGCTACTAGAGCTTTTCATCTGTCCCACAGACAATATGCCCACACACTTATAAACAGCTCCTGGAAGAGGATCAGCTTTGCACTCAGGATTTCAGGTAAATAGGCTTTAATACGGTGCTTGTTAAGCTCTTGAATGCTGGCTCATAAAAAGGCACAAAAGTAGCTCCCAGTGCCTGACTTCGCATTTTCCAGGTGGTTAAAGACGCGGCCTGTGTGCTGCCCCTAATAACTAAATGAGAATTAAGACTAATGAAGATGGTTTTGGTGAGTTTTATTTTGTTTCTGTCAAGTTTGACTAAATTGTGTTTTACCGTAAATTAACAAGGCAGTTGAGCTAGTCATAGTTCGGTGAAAGAGAGAAACCTGAATTCAGAGGGTGTTCAGTTATATTTCTCTGTTTAATGAGAAAAACGGGTGTGAAAATAGAACTTTATAGAGTTTATATTGTGTATTTATTTAACTGTAAAGGCTGAGAAAGATGACACATCATTTTTCCTTATAAAGTTAATAAGCTTAAATTATAGATATAAGAATGAAAGTTGAACTGATAAAATGTGACACGTGAAATCAGCTAGACTGTTTAATTAGAGGACTGCTCATTAAACAAAATGTCTGTATATGATCAGGGTTGTTTCTGCTGATAGTGATCCATTAACTGAGCCTTAGGGTCAGATCAGGACACACACTCAGAGTGCAGTCTGCACTCTCACAGCAAACTAATTCATGCAGGCACATTGTAATAACATAATTTTTGTCTTTCTTTTACTTTACAGCAAGAAAGCGAGAGAATAAAAGACTGATGTATAAGTCTGATTTGATGTCACATATTTCTAAGGGTCTACATGAGGGGTGCTTTTTTTTTAAACTTCTGCAGACACAACTACATTGTTCTCTATTCTCTGTTTCCAAATGTCAGTGAGGGTGCCCATCTCATCTCCTGGCAACAATGACGAACAGCTGCACTTTGTTGACCAAAGAACAAGCAGCACATGGATCGTAACAATAATAAAAAAGTGTGAAGGCATACCAGATTAGGGGAGAGGCAAACCATCAAACTCTGATCTAACCACAAGTTTGGCTCCTTTTTCATTTGGTGGCTGCAGCTTCATGGCAGCAGCTGAGGATTTTATGCCTTCAATGGTTCAGGGATTTCATCTCCCACCCACTCCTTGATGTGCTGGTCAGGCACAGGAGTCCATTCAGCTCAAGACTCATTCCTCTGAGATGCACCACGGAGCGCAACAGGAAGTCATTCCTGCCTGTGACCATCAAACTTTTCCTCCCTCAGTGTCAGACACTCTGAGTCAGTGGACTCAGGCCGCTTGACTTATTTTACCCACCAGTAGCAGTGCCCATAATTTATTTATCATTTACATTTTCATGCTGGTATATACTGCATAAGAGCAAGTGTAAAATGTCAAGAAAGCATTTTTGATTTCTCATTTCTTACACTGTAATGTGTCGAATGTTGATGCTCATGTCGGCCTCTCGTTCTCTGCTCACCTCTTGCTCTGGTTTTGTTTCCTCCTCCTCTGTCTTTTCTTCTTCTTCCTCCTTGCCTGAGTTTGTTGCTTTGGTTTCACCTGCAGGATGCAGCAGCTGCTCAGAGACCGTCTCAGCTTCTCTCTCCTCGCATGGGAGCTCCGCACTGGATGACTCTACACCATCTGTCGTGGACTCTGAAGCAGGGGGCAGAAAACACATGTGATGGTTTAGGGGTTGTGGTTTAAACTTAAAAATGACATAACTAATACAACATACTGTAAATGAAAAACAAAAAAAGGTAAAAAGAAGATTTACCAGGTGGAGGTTTGGCATCCCCATTACTTTCCTCTGTGATGTTGGAGAGTTTGGTGTCTGCGCCCTCTTCTTCTTCACTGGTGGCGGGTTCTGGTTTGATGCTCTTCTTCTTCAAAGTAGAGGAGTCCTCCGTCTCCTCCTTGGCATGCTGAGCTAGAGAGCACAGTCTGCAAAACACACACACACACACACACACACACACACACACTTTATTTAACTGGAAAAGCGGTATATTCACTGGTAAAGTGACAAAATAACCAAATGCGGTTTAGTTTTGAGTGTGCTTGATGAGTATAAATGGAGGAGTTGCTCGCAGCTGGAAAAAACTTTGATAAAGTGCGGATGCTGTCAAACCAGCTCCAAACGTATCTTTGGAAAATAAAAGTATTTAATCAATCTTAAGACAGACATTCTGTTTTTGTTTTTTTTATGGTTAAGTTTAACTTCCAAAATCACATGCTGTGTCTCAATTTGCACTCTTCTTCTCTTACACTTGTCATAAGGGCATTCACACTCCGTGCAGCTTGAAAAAAAACAACAAATTATTGGCATAGTCCGACGATTAAAATCAATGTAAACAGCTTAGCCCGACTGAAATTGGACTATCCGTAGCTCAATTAACACACCTAGATAATTCGATTAAAAATGTAACTATTGTTGCATGTATCCACTTAGTCCGACTGGAGTCAGACTCGGCGTTCTGCGCATGCACCACTTTTTCTTTCGTGGACTTTCACCCGGAAGAAGGAGGAGATGACGTAGCAGCAGTCTAGTAACTCCCGGAAAAACAAACAAACAAACCAAGAAGCAGAAGACACACTTCTGGACGGACAAGGAAACTACATTCATGCTCTGACAGCTAAAGGAGCTAAACGTGGATGGTCGGAAAATGCAAAACGCGGATTTATTTAACTAGTTCAATACGCACTGTACTGAAAAGGACACCGCCGCCTATCGAGGCGGAGTCAGACATACTTGGTCAGAAATTCGATTTTCTCTTCTGCATGAGAGGTCTGACATGACTGATTAGCCGAGCTATGAGCTTAGTTCGACAACTGCATGCATGTACACGTACCGACTGACAATCATTGGCAAAATGCAGCGCACTTTGACAACCTGGATGGTGCTCTCGTAATGGTAAAAATGTTAAGTGTTAAGCACTGGACACCTCTCACTCTCAGTGGTCGCTATCTTGGCTACATATCGGACAGGGAGAAACCACCAAACTTATGGAATTACTTTAGTGAACAAGCTGGCAGATATTTTGACAGGCATCAGTTGAGTTAACACTGTCCAGGTGCAATTTGCCAATAAATAGAAGAAGGAGCAGTCAAAAGTTGCGATCGTCATATCCCTTAAGTGTCCGACAGCTGTGTTTGATTTGAGACAACACTACTCTGTCAATATTCACTCACTACACAAGTAAGATGACAGTGTACTACATGGAAGTGTACTAACGAAAGTATCCAAATTCAGACAACAGCTTTTTGTGTACTTGCTGATAAACTTGTGTATTATAACAATTAGTGTGTAGTACATAGCTACTCTACAGAATTAGTGCGCAGTATGGATCTTTTAGAGCTTGTTTGTCCTAAAAGTGTTCATGACCTTTGAGCTTCAGGAGTTTCTGACAGCTCGTCTTTCAGAGGAAATAAATTCCTGACGAGTAAAAACGAGTCCAAAGAGTGTCTTGACATCTTTACTGCAGAAAGGTGACTGGGGACCAAATCATGTGTTACGCAGCCAACACAGACAGATGTCTGTGAATGTCGTGAGGAGGGACTCAAAGAGAATCGACAGAATGATAACTACCAGAATAAGTTATTTTGACAGGAGAATGTGTTTGTGTATGATGGATGAGCAGAAGGAAGGATGAACTCAACCAATAAGTAGTTTGATTTGTCTGCTTTGATGGAAGTGTTTCAGAGTTTCTCAGGGAAACAGGACGAGTCTAATAAAGAGTTTTCCTAAAAACAGCTGTTGTTAATGAGGGACTGTCTATAATCAGGATTATCTTTTATTCAGAACAATATGATATATATTCACTGATTGACTTTTATTTGGATCATTTGAGTGTTAGACTCACAGTGGGAAATTATAGATGTGAGCTGATGTCATTCATTCAACCATTTATCTGCTGCCCGGTTAATCCTTTTCAGGGAAGCAGGGATTTGAAGCCAGTCCCAGAATGCACTGGGCAGAAGGCCAGGCAGTCATTCACTGGGAGACCCACACACACACATACACACACACACACACACACACACACATACACAGTGACGTCCTGTTCACAGAGCCAGTTCGGAGTCTCCAGTCCATCTAAGCTGCATGTTCTTTGGATTGTGTCACCTGCTGAGCTATAGCGATTTCCAAAAAGCACGGTTGTAAAATCCAACAATAAAAGAAAACACAGGCGTGAAAGATGATTGGATCATTGTGCAGGAAATAAAAAGCCAGGAAGAGCTAAGAAAAGTTTACAGCAAATACACTATATATTCTGCAGGTCAACCATCAAGCTGAAGCTTCCCATAAACCTGTGGACGCTGACTCTAACACATAACTGTATCGTAAACAATATTATCTACTTGCACTTTTTATGTACATTGAATTATTGTGCACTATCATTGTATAGCATTAATTCAGAGTAGAGAGCCTATTTAACTCTAGTTTATTGTTTATCGCTTTTGATTGTGTTTTGTTTCTCACCTTCCTTCATGTTTTCATTTATTTTCATGACACGTGACTGCACAAAGATTTACCACTGGGATTATGACAGTTGACGCACATATTTTTTTTTTTAACATATATCATTTCTTACTGGAGCAACAGACAACCATTTTCATTACCAGTGAGAAAAAAAAATCCACACTCCTGCAGTGTGTGTCAACATGTTTGACTTACTTCATCCAGCCCGTGTAGATATCATGGAGGTTGGAGCTCTCCTTTGGCATCTCCACCTACACACACACACACACACACACACACACACACACACACACACACACACACACATAATAAATCCAGTACCCTGAAAAGTACTGTGCATTAAAACTCTCTTAACTTTCTCCACATTTGCACACGTCGGACTGATTCCCTGAATGTTACATTTAAACTCGAGTGGGAGGACAATATTGCTGTAACCCAACTGTGATAACGAAGATTAAAGAAAAAAAGTTGAAAAGGAAATAGCAAATTTCCTGTGGTTCAGGAATGCTCTCTCTTTGATGCCGCACGCTCCCAGAAATGAATCCATGCAGCAACATACAGAACCAACAAAATGAGTGTAGTGTGTGAAGCATTCAGAGCTCAACCAAGGGGATAATGCTCACTATATTGAAGAATATGGCCTCTGAAAGCGATGGTCGGTTTGAAATTTGAGAATGTTTGGTAAAGATTGCTATTGAGACATTTTTTTTTCTCTATTGTGATCTTCCTAAAAACTCTTTCAGCAACTTCTGATGATATTTTTAGCCTGAAACCTGAAACCTGTAATGGACCGAAGCTCAAGTTTCCCCATGGCAGATATAAGAAATACATTTGTAGTCTTTGTGAATGTAAGTGCAAGAACAATACAATAAACGTGACACTAGACATGAAGGGAGAATTTTTGAAAAAAGATGCAAAAAAGTGACTTAATTTAAAGGTTTGATCATCTAACCAGCCTTAAGAGTTCATAGTTTGACTCAACTTTTCATTGAAATCGGGTGGAATTTTTTCAATATGCTGAAAAATTAAATAAGATATTAATTAAGCAGTGTGTGGCATTTGTTACAGACTCTCACTGTGTGTGGTTGCATCATGACTATACATATACACTGGACATTTTAGGGTTGCAACTAACAACTGTAATCATCAATAAATTATTGTGAATTTATCAACCTGATTTCAGAAAACAGTGAAAAAATGCCATCATAATGTTATAGTCTGTTGTACAACCTAAATCCAAAGATATTCAGTTTGCGTTGTTATAAAAACAGAGAAAAGCCACAAATGTTCACACTGGAGAAGCTGTAAGAAGCAAATTTTGGGCATTTTGGGTTGAAAAAATGAGTGATTAATCGATATCAAAATAGTTGCCGATTGACTTAAAGCTGTTCCAGCACTTGGTTAGTCGACTAATCATGGCAGCTCCAGGACATTTAAATAAAAATTAACAACTTTAATCACTTAACACTACAAAAATGTGATGAGGTTTTGAATGGGGTGTCAGTGTGCAGCAGCAGGCCTGCAGCAGGGCTGTTTTTACAGCCATGCAGCTGCTGTAACATTATGTTCTTTTCCTCCAGGAGGCCTCAACAAGGAGCCATGTGCTGTAACTCACACACACACATACAGGCTGACCCACTGACTGCAGCACTAAGGCAAAAACACACTGTAATCCCATTTATATTTAATTCAGGCTCTTATATAACCAACGAAACGCGCAGGTCCACTGCAGAAACAGCAATAAAATCACCAGTCTGATCAGAAATAACAAAAACCAGAGAGGTACAGTCCGGTGAGGTCGCTCCTGCTGTGAAATCTGTCTGTAAATGTTGAAGAATCAGCCCAAACTTCTTACCTGACTAACGTGTTTTTCCAGCACCTTGGCAGCTTTCTGGTAGCCGTGCACCTTTAGGTGCTGGAAGATTAAATACAGCAGAGCGTCGTCCTCCTCCGAGGCCATGCTGTCCCGCTGGACCCACTGACACGACTGGAAAACAGGAGGAAAACTGGAATATTATTGGGGAGTTATTAACAGTTCAGTTCATGCTTGCTATTCAGCGTGCGGCCATGAGCCTGTGACGACGCCCCCCTCGAAATGCAGCATGGGAAGTGGAGTTTTGTTTTTAAGGAAAGCATAGAGAACGAATACGTCTTTATATAAAGTTAACAGGACAAGTAACACATCTCAGAATAACATTAGGCTTATGAAAATATAATAATTACATAATATTGTTACAAAGTAGGAAGAATATCATATTATCACTATTTTTTAAAATAAAGATGTGTGGTACCCAGAGGGCAAATTATTACTATTATTTTTTTTTTGCAGCAGCAGGACAAAATAAGTACAGATAAATACAGAAAGTTAAGTAATAATAAAACAATAATAGCAATAATAATAATAACAAGAGGAATGTGTAACCACTAAAATAAGAATTGAAGTAAAAAACAAACTATACCAGAGCACTGACAGACAGAATTACAGGTTAACGTGACAGTAGTGTGATTAAAACTACAGTAAAATATAAAGTAGTATAGTGTAAAACATCATACATATATACACTGCTCAGAAATATTAAGGGAACACTTAAATCACACATCAGATCTTGATGAACAAATTATTCCAGGTGAAAATCTTTACTGATGTACATTGTATAATTTGTTAAGAACAAAATGAGGTTACTACGGTCAATGCAAACCAAAATCATCAACCCACTGAGGGCTGGATTCAATATCACACTCAGAATCAAAGTAAAACACAGTCTAATCCAACTTTCATGAATTTTATCACAGCAACTCATTATCTGATTCAGAAGTGTGTGTGGTCCCGACGTGCCTGTATGCACTCCTGACAACATCTGGGCATGCTCCTGATGATTTGGCTGATGGTGTCCTGGGGGAACTCCTCCCAGATCTATATCAGGGCATCAGTGAGCTCCTAGACAGTTTGTGGCAGTGCTTGGCGGCGTCGGATGCACCCACACATAATGACCCATAGGTGCTGAATTGGATTTAGGTCAGGGGAACAAGAGGGCCAGTCAATGGCATCAATGCCTTCATGATCCAGGAACTTCCCACACACTCTGGCCACATGAAGCCAGGCATTGTCCTGCACCAGGAGGAACCCAGGGCCCACTGCACAAGCATAAGGTCTGACAGTCGCTCTGAGGATTTCATCGTGGTACCTAACAGCAGTCAGGGTACCACTGGCTATGACATGGAGGTCTGTGCGACCCTCCAAGCTTTTGCCACCCCAGACCATCACTGACCCACCACCAAACCGGTCCTGCTGGATGATGTTACAGCATAGCGTTCACCACGGCATCTCCAGACTCTTTCACACCTGTCATGTGCTCAGTGTGAACCTGCTCTCATCTGTGAAGAGAACGGGGTGCCAGTGGCACGTCTGTCAATTAAAGTGTTCTCTTGTGACTGCCAGTGGATCTGCATGGTGCTGGGCTGTGAGCACAGGTCCCACTAGAGAATGTCAGGCCCTCATGCCACCCTGATAAATGACAGTTTGGTCAGAAACATGCACACAGGTAGCCTGCTGGAGGTGATTTTGTAGGGCTCTGGCGAGGAGGAGTCCTATTCCTGTTCCTGCTGATCCTGCTGCTGAGTTGATGCCCTACGGCCCTGTCCTCCATGCTCTGGAGACTGCGCTGGGGGACAGGGAGCTGGACTACCTCTGCAACCTGACTGGGCTGCAGGTACCGCCTCATACTACCAGTAGTGACAAGGACACAAGCATAACTCACAACTGGGTCGTCTTGCTTTTGCACCTGTTGTCACTTTCATTTGCACCAAAGCAGCTGAACTGATTCACAATCAGTCGTGCTTCCTAAATGGCCTGATCAATATCCCTGAAGTTTAACTGACTTGGTGTTATACTGTGATGATTAAGTGCTCCCTTAGTTTTTTGGAGCCTGGTTAGAATTCTTGCAGTGTTCACTGTTCAGGAGGTTTTTACTGGGAGCTGTCTTCTCCAAAACAAACAGACTCTGTGATTGAAGCCAGTAAGTAACACTGGATAAAGCAGTTTCATAGTGTAAAAAAAAAAAAAAAAAAAATCTGTGTTTTTACAATGCTCTCGTTGCAGAGGGGCCGCTAACTATGGTGGCTGACGCAAAAATATGAATAGCCCTATCTAGAGCCAATGTCTGAATTGTGCGTTCTGGTAAAATGTCGGTGCAACATGGCCTCCATGTGCGAGGACCCGCTCCCTATGAAGATATAAACAGCTCATTCTAAGGTAACAAAGGCACAACAATTCTTATTTTCAGGTGATTATAAACTGAAAACAGACTTATTATTTTAGCTTCCATTTCTGTCAATATATCCCCCTAAATCCTACACACTGGACCTTTAAGTCTAAGCATTAAATAAATAATTAATATTGGGTTAATAGAGAAAACAAGGATATTTGGGGCAAAAATAGTGTGTTTTTAATAAAACAGTCAAGACTGTTCGAATCTGTCAGAGACAAACTGTTTAAATACTGTTAATAACACAAGTCAGAAGACAGGGTGTGAGAAGAAGTCCTTTCACCAGGACAAAAAACAAGTTTTCCTTCATAATTTCAGTCTTTCTGCCTAATTTACGTTTAGGTGTTTTAAATAAACACTGTCAGTCATCCATCCCCTCAATTCATCCATCCATTCATCATCCTGGAGAGAGTCAATTATGATTTCACAATCAGGATTTCTGTTCGTAACCTTCAAAATAAAAGCACAAAATGAGGAGCGAGCTGCAACATGTCTTTGAGTTTTTAGAAACAAGTTTGTGCAGCTCAAACCAAGCAGAGAAAATGAATGGTTTTTCCCCTCCAGGCTTTCATAAACATTTATAAAGTTAACACAGGCTACTCAGTTGGATTAACTGATGTTTATACACCTGAAAGAGTTTCACTACCAAGAAGGTTTGCACATATAAGGAATTTGTCTTGGTGTTTTGGTGCTTAACTTTTAACACAGTGCAACAGTCAAGAGACATAGGCTACACATCTGCACACACACTTCCTGTCTTAATACCTGACTTTCTGTGGACTGACTGATGCCAATTTCAAGTTTCTAATTTGTCTTCATATATTTAAAAATGCTGCATTTACCTCTGCATGCCTATATATTTTCAATATTTTGTTTAAGCTCAGTTGACCATATGGACATCTTTATTCTATTGTAGGATCTTTAACTAAAATGAATGATGCAGACAATATTTAATTTATTTATTTATTTTTTAATTTAACCATGCTCTTAATGTCTGCTTATTATATTTGTATTAACTTGATCTATTCCTTGTTGCTGCAGCACACCCCACTTCCCATACAGGGATAATTGGAGCTTTTATTTCTTGATAAATCGGATCTATGTCCAGGCTCACCCTGGTTTGTCTCCAGTGACTTGATGCAGTTTCGCATCCGCACAGTTCGTTGCGTAAAGAGAGAAATTCCTGGTTTTGTCCGGAGTGCCAGCTGGCCGCTGTGCCTGGGTAACAGCCTGCAGTCACACCGCTCGGCTGATGTTCTGTCCGGGATCACACAGCCACAGACAGGAAGTCTGTACCGGTGACAATAGTCATTATATACAGGAAACATATTAGAGTAAGGATAGCGTAAAGGTGTTAAACGTGTGGTGTTAACGGCTGCGGGACTTTATTACCGTTTTTCCCTGTGTCAGGGTACACAAATAAAGTCTAGACTGGCGGAAGTTAAGCATGTTAGCCTTCAAAATAAAAGTACCATGATAAAAAAAGAAGGCGAAGTGTAGTTACGAACACAGAAAATATATTCTAACATTTACAAATTCATAACTGATTTTAAAATACTACCATTAATGAGGACCATTGCTTATTGCATAGCTATTTTACAAATCTTACAAATATTTTTCTTCTCCTCTCAGACTAAGTTGCTCTGGAGGCAGAAACCGTTTTAAGGGACTGTTCTTTACTTATCAGAGGAGGGGGGTGGCTGAGGTGTGACCAAGCTGCAACCTTTAAGGCTACGAAATTAAGCTGACACAGAAGTGCCAAAAACTGCAGTTCATCAAATGGCCACTTGAGGCTGGCTCCAAAACAGAGTAAATCCCCTTAGACCCCCATGTTAAAATGCCCAACTTTCCAGCAGAAATAAACGTGTTTACAGCCTTGGGAAAAAAAGTGTTTTGGTCTCTATAGCTAATGTAAACATTCCTGACAATTGTGGGGTGCATTTTTTTTCTAACTCACCTGTTTACATTTTATTAAGGCCCAAAGTTATGCATATTTAAGGGTGGGGCCACTTTGAGTAACAGGCTGTCTGTGAGGTGTAGCTACCAGTCACTGCAGTCTGTGAGTCAGATCCACTCCTTGCTCCTCCCCAGCTCCAGCCTCACGCTCATATTTGGTCACTTCTGGCTCCAAAACACCAGATGGAGATGCCCAAAATGCCATAATTGAGGCTTCAGAACAGCACTCCACTAACCAATGGGTGATGTCACCGTAGCTATGTCCATGCTTTTATTTCTTCACGCCTTGACTATTGTAATAGCTTATATTCCTGTCTCAGCCAGAAATCACTTCACCATCTACAGTTAGTACAAAATGCTGCAGCTCAGCTTTTAACTAGATCTAAAAAATGTGACCACATCACCCCTGTTTTAGCATCCCTGCACTGGCTGCCTGTTCATTTTAGGATTGATTTTAAAATTCTTTTATTTGTTTTTAAGGCCAAACTTGGGCTAGCCCCTGCCTATATTTCAGACCTTTTATCCTCACACAAACCAGCTCGCAGTCTGAGATCCGCTGATAAGGCTCTGCTAGCTGTTCCAAGGTCTAGGCTAAAAACAAAAGGTGACAGGGCCTTTGCAATCAGGGCCCCTAGACTCTGGAACGATTTGCCTGAGGAAATCAGGTTTTCAGAGTCTGTTCTTCGTTTTACATTGCTCCTCAAGACACACTTTTACAGGAAGGCTTTTATGAAGTAATGTTTAAGTTGATGTAATGTTTAATTTGTATGTATTTTGTGTTGATATTGAGTGTGTGCTGATATTTTATACTGTAAAGCACTTTGTTATTTATATTGAAAAGTGCTATACAAATAAAGTTATTATTATTATTATTATCATTTTTTTTCTGTTTTGTTTTTTTGACTCTCCCCGAAGCTACATGTATTCTTCCTTGAGCCTCCCTGAGTGACTTGGGGGAAACGCATGATCTTCCCTCCACCATAAGTTAGTTGTTAGATTATAAAAAACTTAGTCAATGATGTTTGAAAGTTGAATGTTGAAGATGAAATCCTGGAGTTGAATAAAGCCTTGGTTTGTCAATGTTGCTATGGATGCTGGTTAGTTACTGCAAATGGTTTATTTTTGGTAAAAGCTTACATAAGACTTGAAGAATAAAGTGATTTTGATAAATTTCACTACATTAAGCTTAGATTTAGTTATGTTTTTTTTCCTGACAGACACATTTGTCCAACATAATGTGTTCAAGGACTGTTGGAATTTTGAAAATCCAGTTATAATTTCTGTTTTCATGGTTTCTGGCTATGATAAATGGTGAAATTTTGGCAAATTTTAGGAAAATATGCCTTCCAAGCCAGCTGGTTTGGAGGGCATGTTTTTTTTTTTTTTTTTTGTTTTTTTTTAAATGGTTGTAAAATAAATACAAAACACAGTCATTTAAAATTGTATTCTCCTCCTCTACGGCAAAAAAAAAAAAAGCCCGCCGCCAAAAGATTATTTGACACCCTCTCCCCTCTCATAGATAATGAACAGTCCCTAGTCAATTTCTCTGTTGAATGATATTGCCACCAACCTACAGCCAAATGATATGTTAATATCACTTGGGGTGGATAAAAAAATGTCCAGGTTTCTAGCTGACACTAGCTGAGTTTTACGTCAGCCTTTTGGTCGACTGTTAGCCTCCTAGCTAACAAGGTTACTAGCAAACTATAGCCGACCCAGCCACAAATATATTCATATGTCTGTTCATTCATATGTTTTTATTATTCATTTATTACTTAACCACAGAAATGGCCATCCACAATGAAGTTTGAAATGTGAAAAATGTTAATTATGATGTTACAGACAGAAACAGGGGCTAGCCAGTGCAGAAGTAGCTAGGTAAGCTAGTTTATTAGCTTGCAAGCTAGCTCAGTGATATGTAATAACACTTAAAAATAAGGTTATGTTACTTTAGGAAAGGATAGGGGCATTCAGCTTCTTTCCATTTGTTACAGGAGAACGTTAATGCTTGACATTTGTATCTCAAAGATTTTTAGCTGTCATTTACAGCCCAATTATTCATATTCAGGGTACAAACCCACCTTCAATAGCATTGGGTGTTAACGTTAAGAAGCAACAGTGTTTTATTTTGCGAGGTCAGACCGGAAGTGTTTGCGCGGTGCTGTGGCGGTCTTGACTTTGGTCGTATTTCATTGGGAGTGCGGACGCTCAGACTGAAGGAAGGGAGGCTTAGTGGAAACTTGAGGACATGCGGCGTCTCCTGCAAACTTTACTCAAACCAAACTTTCTGCGAGCTGAAGACAGACCCGAGGACTGAAGAATGAACTGAAGAGTGGCGGAGAGGAAGAGGAGAGGAGGGGGAGAAGAGCCGTTCACTCCCATTGATCCACTATCGAGGTATTGATTCAGGCCTGGCTTTGAAATAACACGGCTGTTGTGAGGAATAGATTTACATTCAATTAGAAATGTCCTGACTTTAAACATCACATGGAGCTGTTTGGAGTATTTGCACCTGGGTGAAAGTGTGATGTCAGAGTTAAAATCAAAATTAAAACTGGTATTGATAAATGCTGTGATTCTAATGGGGCTCAGCTAATTTGTAACTTGATACAGGCTGAAGACTTCAAAGCAAGTTTAATGCAGGACCAGTCTGTGCTTGCATAGTCTGAACTAACACACTCAGAGCTGTCACAGGAAAGGGGTTCATGTCCAACACACACACACACACACACACACACACACACACACACACACAGACACTTACACAGAAGTAGAGGGGAAAGGTGTGTGTGTGCTGTTTCCATGAACACCAGTAGCTCACCTAATGGGAACCCAGTTCAGACATCAGTACAGAACTAATGGCCACCAGCTTTGTGACCAAGACAGCTGCTTTTACTCCTACACATAAAGTCAACATTGCCTGCAGCTCTGGGCTTTGACGTTTGTAAACATGTCCTAGATGATACAGACACATACAATCTGCCTTCCCCCCTTTCCTTTACAGAATACTAAGCTGCATGTCAAACCTGCACAAAATTAAACGGTTAAAGACGATGGAAATACCTGTAAAATCTAATGTGAAGCAGTTTAACAGCCCTGAAACATTGACCGAGAGGACTTAAGCTGTGTGTTTTAGGTATGGATGAACAACCGTTCTTTTCCGACGAGGCTACAACCACGTCTGGCAGCATTCCTTCATGTATTGCTCACAACCAGTGAATCAGGCCTTGATAAATCACACACCACCTCTGTCACCCCTTTGTTTGTGAAAAACTTGGAGCAGGATGCACCGTCTGCCAGGGAGGCTCTCTAAAATGGGCTGTTGTCTTTGAGAAGCTTGATTTTCTGTTCATGGTTTCTGTCACAGAGAAGTCTTGTGTGGACTCTGGGGTAACTTTTAGACCAGAGTATGTTGTCCTGAGTTACGTTGTAATGTAAGGTTTATGGCGCAATACAAACAACAGCTGCGAACATTATGCAGTCCACCTGTGCTGAAACGTTGTTGATCAATTGGCAGAAAATGTGTGCTTGTTTCATGTAATTTAAAACTGAATATCTTCAGGTCTTGGTCTGTTGCTCAGGCAAAACAAGCTCTTTGAGGGCGCCCGCTCTCTCAACTTGTGAAAGTTAATTTTCACATTTATTGACAGATTAATCAATTGATTTATTGAATAAATAATTGACAGATCAATCAAGAGTGACAGTAACCTTTAGGTTAAGCTCTAAAATCTATTGCAGCACTATCACAAACTCCAACATCAGCAGACATGTCGGATTGCTCCATCCGGCTCCAGCTTTAACAGGTAAACAGTGCACTAAAATGTGTTCCTGAAAACGTTCTAGGCAAGAAACAGGCAGTAACAGAATCGTGATTTATATAGTTTGACAGTTTTGACAGTTCACATGATGGACGGCTGCGTTAGAGTCCTCAGCTCTGATTGGTTGTTTTCATTCAGCCGCAGTGGATTTTTGCAAATGCCATTAGAAGCAGTAAGAGGAGACAGAGGATTATGACACTGACTATCTGTCTCATGTACTACTGCGTTAAAATAGTGAGAGTTTCAGCTGATAGACTATGACAAAGAGTTGTTTTTTAAAATATACCAATTACAGCTTCAACGTGCGGAAAGCTGGATTTGTTTTTAAAAATTGGATCAGGACAATATTTACTGTGAGAGCGTATAAAATCGGCAACAAGCAGATATTTTGTCATACCATTTATACCGTGTTAGCTCTCCCTTTAATTTCACAAATGAGTGTGCAGGACTTCGTCATGCTAGTGTTGGATTTTACATAATTTAAGTACCTTAATCTGTCTCTTCATTTGCTGGATTAGACAAAAGCAGATGTCCCTGTCTGGTTAATATATTCATGAATTGTTGCTCAGTTGTTTTTCCAGAAAAATGACTTTATCACGGTATATATTTGTTATTACCATATAAGACTATGGGAACGTGAGAAAAGTCACATTCAAGCTGGTGTGTCTCTGCTCTCCCAGGCACGACTAATATTTTCATCACTTTTTATTAGGATTATTCGCTTCCAAAAGATTGTAAATGGTTAAAAAGACCTCCTCAGAGTTTAAGCTCTCCCTCCACCAGATGGATGTGTTTCAGATCACAGTTACAGCCAAGTTGGCAAGGGCCACCTCAAATGTGGTTTTATGATCTACAGTTAGTCCGCCACTGATGGCATGCGTGTGTGAGTTTGTGCCGACTCAAACATTTTTAAGCTACTTCCCTGGTGTTTTCTTCGTATGAGTTCTCACTCTATTGTTTCTTTGTTGCTGTCATTGTTCTCCGTAGGGTTCCTGCATTAAAGATGCAGGCTGCTGCTGCTGCTCTGACTGTGCTGAGTGTTTTCTTCAGCCTGGACTGCCTGTGTGCTCAGCGGACCAAACCAATTCAGAATGAGAGAAACGCTCAGAATGATGAGACAGAACCGAAGAAGAAGAACCAGCCGCACATCATCTTCATCCTCACGGACGACCAGGTATGTGTGAAAGAGCAGCTGTGAATGTCTCCTGTTAAATCATGCGCTAGCAGCAGTTACCTCTTATGTATAACAAGATATTAATCTACTACTACACCAGTATTTAAAGTACAGTATGTTATTACACCCAAGACTTCTAATATGATATGACATATGGGAATGGATGATTTCTGACATCGTAGACCACAGCTGCCGGCGATAATATTATTCAAATTATGGGGTTCGAAATATTTTAATAGTTTCATTGTGGCATGAAATTGGAAAAATATGCTGAGTCAAAACGTTTTTTCAGCAGTAAGACAGAAAAAAGTCCAAAAAACTTTTAGTATTTTCACCTTTATGAGAGAATAAACAATTAAAACCCAGAATCAATTCTGTACAAACTGATTGGAAGATCACAAATATTAATATCCGTATCAGTCGGGCTATGGTTCTGATTATTTGCTGGCGTTAAACAGCCATCACACGGCTGCTACTGTTAGGTTTTGTAATGATGCGTGCTTCCAATGAAATGATTTATTGCTGCTGTTGCAACATTTTCTTTTTCTTTGCTCCTCACATGAAAAAAACAAAATGTTTCACAAGGAGGTACAAGTGACAAAACAAAGGCGGGTGTCACAAAACTGCATGTCTCTCTCATGTAGCAACCTGAGTAAAGCACATCTCTATCAGTTATCTCAAAAAACACATGGTCAGAGATGTAAACACAAATAAATACAGTATAAAAATGTCTCCTACATACAGGGAGATATAAAGAGTTGAGTAGGAATATCAGGGGTCTGTAACCTTTCTAATGACAACCATCTGGGAGACAAGTATCACATAAGAGAGAAAAGGACTCGCCAAAGTTGTATTTAAACCGTCAAGTTAATTTTGTTGCTCCAGATGGATGGGCCAAATGTTCTGTGTAAATCATCTCCGTCTGAATCCTCCCAACACAAAACCGTTTCATGACTTCTAAAACAGGGCTTCAACGACATCGGCTACCACAACCCGACCATCAAGACTCCCACTCTGGACAAACTGGCGGCGGAGGGCGTGACGCTGGAGAACTACTACGTTCAGCCCATCTGCACGCCGTCACGCAGCCAGCTCATCACGGGCAGGTAGAGCTGATCTTTACTGGCTTCCTGCATGAAATGTTGGCAGTTTGTCCATCTGTCCGCCATATGAGATACTGGACTGGATTTTGACACCACTTCGGGGAGTGTCTGTCTTTGAGACATTGTACGGAACAACTTGTACTTTAAACTGTTACAAACACATTCATCTGTTTTTCTCACTTGAAGTCGCATTTATTCATCTTCATTTTTGATGTTTCTATTTATTGTTTAACAGTTTGAAATCCGAAGATATTTAATTACAGTTATAAAACAAAGAAAAATAGCTATCCCCACATTGTAGAAGCTGAAACAAGGAAATGTTTATTTTATTTTTCTCTTATGTTATTGTCAGATTGCTATAAATAATTGTTCAATATCTTTTTACTGCGTGTTACAATGAATAGTTCGATATGACATGAGACTTGACTGATCTCCAGAAACATGCTAAATAAGAACGAGAGGCACATTTAAAATGAAGAGAGATAAAGAAATCGAACTCAAAATCAAAAGACAACCGCTCTGCTTCAGACGAGGCAGCTGCAGTGAATGATCTGATTATTGATTAGGCAGCCTAGCAGCAGCGAGGATAAACGAGTCCCCGGTTCTTCTGTGAGGCCTATCAGCAGATCCTGTGTGAGCAGTTAGTCTGGTGGAAAGCCAATAACAAGTCTTTTACTTGTTCCTCCTCCAGATATCAGATCCACACGGGACTGCAGCACTCCATTATCAGACCCAGTCAGCCGAGCTGTCTGCCTTCACACATGGACACTCTGCCTGAGAGGCTCCGCGACGCCGGCTACACCACGCATATGATCGGGAAGTGGCACCTGGGCTTCTACAGGTGAGGTGGAGATTTCGCAGGTGGATGAGCACGACCATGTGTTTCTATCCTACGCTCACGACTAACAAATACATCAATACTATGGAGTTATTAACCCAAACACTTTTTATATTCCAAACAAATCAGATGCACCCAAATCAAAAATACATATTTCCTCTTACCTGTAGTGCAGTTTATCAGTCTAGATTGTTTTGGTGTGAGTTGCCAAGTGTTGGAGATATCAGCTGTAAAGATGTCTGCCTTCAGCTCAAACTCACTGTGACTTCACAAAACATGTTTTCAGCCATAACTCAAGAATTTAAATGCGAATTATGATGAAGTTTCACCCAAATGTGTACAAGGATAAGAGGATGAATTGATGACATTTAACTTCAATGTTCCACTAAAACACTTTTCTGGCCGTCACTTAATGTTATAGCTCAGGACAGGTTTTTTAAACACAGGTAAACCCATTAAAAATGGGCTTTAGACTCCTTTCCCATTGCTGGTAGACCAGAGCTGTGCACATGACTCTGCAGCAGATGAGTATGTCTTTCTGGGTGTGTGTGTGTGTGAGTATATTTGGTGTGTCACGCTCAATGCCACAGACAGGCTCTTTCTTTCAAACACAGTGCAGACTAATTTGGATTGATCTTTGAGCGCTGCTTGGGTGGAGACGGACGGTATTTTGGGATGGTGCATCATTGCATCTGGCCTGTAAAACAGCTAAAATTAGTGAGTTTACCCGGGTGTTGTTTTTCCATCAATGCCGATTGGTTTTGGAGCCGATAAATACCTGTGACTACTGCAGAGTCATGCAGAGAGAAAACCTTTAACATTGGATCAAAAAGCCAGATGTTAGCAGGTGTTAGCAGGTTTTTGTGCAGTGGGGAAGGGGCTTAATCTTGGGTGCCCACCTTGAAATTGTGCTGATTGTAAAGATCTTCTCTGCTGTCAGGGGAAGATGTGTGTGAAGCATCTATGTTTTCACAGACTTGATGTAAAATGTAAGTGCAAATTGACGGTAATGCTAGTTTTTTGTAGTTTGTACTGCATGTTAAAGGCACCCTGTGATGTTTTTGACCATTAGTAGCACCATGAAGCAGCGTTTTAATCCTCTTTACATTCCTGTCAGTGATTTACACTAGCAAACATGGACGTAAACAATGTAGGTTAAAAACTGTTCGGCTTTGCAGACCTTAATGTTCTTAATGTTTCTTTGGTGTCGAAGATGCATTCAATGTGTTTGCGTAAAAAAAACAGAACAAAAAAAGAACTAAATCTAAATCTAACTAGGAAAACTCCTCAGTTTAATAGCTTTGAAAGCTGCTTGTGTACAGTATCTCTTTCTTCTTCCCTCCAGGAAGGCGTGCCTGCCCACCAGAAAGGGGTTTGACACTTTCTTTGGTTCCTTAACAGGAAGTGTGGATTACTACAGGTAAAACTGGATGATGATTACTATTATTATAAGAAATAACCCGGACAGATAAGAGTAATTGGTGTTTATGTTTTCATTGTCTAGTTCTTTAACTCACGTCTCCATCTGTCCCCAGTTATGGGTCCTGTGATGGCCCTGGGTTGTGTGGGTACGATCTCCATGACGACGAAGGTGTGGCGTGGGGCCAGGAAGGAAAGTACTCTACCACGCTCTTCACACAAAGAGCTCGCAAGATCCTCGAGAGTCACGACCCCACGGGCAGGCCGCTCTTCCTGCTGCTCTCCCTCCAGGTATCACGCTGAGATCTGATATCAGAAAAATGTCAATAAAAGCATCCATGTAAAGTATCTCTGGAACATGACTTAAGTTTAAGCCCCTAAAAATCAGAAAGAATGAGGAGAGAAAACTGTTTTATTCATGAATAATTGCAGAAAATAGGTCAAATACAACAGAGCATGACATGATTTTCAATGCTGCGTTAGTTTATGCCTCGATGTGGGAAGTCAGAAATGTTGGAATAACGTTGAGGCCACATTAAAGTGTTTGTTTTCCTATGAGCATCAGAAACTTATTACAGACTGTGTGGCCCACATTGACCATTTAATTAAAAGCATTCAGAAAAGAGGGTAAAAGAGTTTAAACACAGAAGAGTGATATTTGTTTATTGTTGATTTTTGTGGGCAGCCATGTTTATTTGATGTGAAGTTTTGGGCTTGAGGAAATCTAGCTGATGCCCTGACAAGGAACAGCAAAACAAAGGGTTGTTTCATTTTAAATGTTCCCGAGTAGGAAGCAGAGAACACTGAGTTCCAACTGACTCATTGTAAGGGTTGTGGGGCATTCTGGGAAATTTAGGAAATGACTAACTGAAGTAGAAGTGGATGAAAAGGATGAGTAAAGTGAGTTAGCTAAACAAAATAACATTAACAATATTGGTTTGACAGTATTGGCATATCTAAAAAAAAATAATTTCACTTTATTAAATAAACTATGGTCATACCATGATACGATATATACATAATGTTTTCCTCCAGGCAGTTCACACTCCTCTACAGACTCCCAAGTCCTACATCTACCCCTACCGTGACATGGCGAACGTTGCCAGGAGGAAGTTTGCTGCCATGGTGTCCACAGTGGACGAAGCGGTCCGAAATGTAACCTATGCTCTGAGAAAATATGGATACTACAGGAACAGCGTCATCATCTTCTCTACTGACAATGGTGCCCAGCCTTTCACAGGAGGGAGCAACTGGCCACTGCGAGGCCGAAAGGTACTCATAACCTCTCGCATTTTGTACATAAATTTTACTGCTTACAGTCAGACTCGCTGGCACATTAATATATGAACATACCATATGTGGAGAACATGCTAACCTTAAAGGGATAGTTCAACATTTTGGCAAATTCGCCTATTGCCGTAATCCCTATAGTCATATGAGTAGGTACATTACCTTTAATTGTCAGTGCGTGCTGTTCTGAGATCGGTGGGACAGAGCTGCCCGCTGAAATGGAGGTGAACGGTACAGGTGCCTCTCTCCCTCAAAACTAATCAAATACACCATCAAATGACTCCAAAACGCTCTAGTGGACAACACATGGCTTGCGCATTCCCCACGCTATGAAATAATTATGTATAATTAAGTAACATTACGACACATGAAGCAAATACTCGGAACTACTTTCTTGAGTAAACCACTGGGCGGAGTGACACAGTGCGCAGCTGAGACAGTGCCGTTGTTATTGCTTGTAGCCATTTGCGGTATTGTCAGCTGGACACACCAGAAGGTTTGAGGATAGTTTACAAGTGTTTTTGTAAATCATGATTTACACATGTATTGTAAAAGGTTGCGGTAACAAGCCGAAGACATGGAGCAAAGTGAAGTTTCACGTAGTTCCAACCAGTAATACGGACAGGATGAAACAATGGCTATTTGTGCTGGACATCGACCCCAACACGCCTGTGGAAATGGTCCGGCAAGAGCGCAGAAGCTCAGGAATGGTTCAAACGCTTTTCTTTAAAGATACTGTCATACCATCTGTCGGCATCACAAAACGAGCAGAAGTGGTAAGTGATCGCTGTGTATTTTGCTCAGCAGTCTCTCTGCTGTAACGTTACCTCCATGTTGAGTAACATTAGCCTACAACCCAAGCATGGTAAATAAGGCTAAAATGCAAATGTTGTTGTGGTTATGTTATGGATAAGTGCTTGCCCAGAGCATATAGTGAAGTGACTGGCATTACTTCTCGTTGTTGGGAATAAACAGACTGCTAGGGAACATTTTA
>NC_065526.1:28628048-28754676 GCF_006386435.1 Epinephelus moara | reverse complement strand
CTAATAGACCTTCAGCCGAACGTCCAGGCTTTATCTTTGTGGTAGGATCCACTTCTGAACCGTGTCTCGGCCGCTTCTCCGCCATGTTACTTTCACTTTCTACCTGTGCTCTACCTCTTGCTGTGACACTCTCCGCTCGTCCTCCCCCTCCCTTCTTGTTGTGAGGAAGCATTTCCTGTGCGCCAGCGGGGGAATGTCGCCGGTCTGCACGCATACTAAAAATGATATATATTGAAAAATACTGCGAGATGTTAGGAGCCAATCGGCTTAATCAGCATTGTGTCATCTCCTCTAGTAGTGGCTTGGGTGAAACGGACATTTGCGGACCTGTAGAAGTTACGCACTATAGCTTTAAAATGACATCTAAGAGGTAGATTTGTCAAAACTCCGGCTACATTGTATCTGTTTGGTGCAAGAGGCAACCTCGGGGACTAAAAAATGAAGCCAACACCAAGTGCCAAAACTGCAGTTCTTCTAATGGCCACATGGGGCTGGCTCCAGAAGCGAGTCAATCCCCATAGACCTCCATGTTAAAATGCCTGACGTTACAGCAGAAATAAACATGTTAACAGCCTGGTACATAAAACAGTTTTGGTCTCCATAGTTAACTTCCCCATTCATGACAGCTGTACGGGAGGTGAATTTTTACATAACCCACTTGTTTGCATTGTAAATCTGGTCACTACTGGCTCCAAACAACCAAGATGGCAACAGCCAAAAGGCCGAACTTGAGGCTTCAAAACAGGAGTCCACTGACCAATTGGTGACGTCACAATAGCTGTGCCCATTATGTTTTATGTAAACATGTAAAACAGAGCGTTTTGGAAAACGATGATGTCATCTTCTCAACTCGTGCATGCCCATTGTTGCTTTGTGTAATGAGCTTGAAACAATAACAACGATGGGCTGCCCGCTTGTTTACGTTTTTTTGGACCGCTCAGTCTAAAGCAGGGATGTCCAACATACAGCCAGCAGGCCAGAACCGGCCTGCCATAGGGTCTAGTCTGACCCACTGGGTGACTTTACTCACCTAATGATGTACTTTTGAAGGCTAAGAGGTGCCAGGTTTCAGGAGCAGTTTAAACAGTGAGTAGATCATGTAAAATGTTGCTTTGAAGGCTTCCACCCTGACCAGAATACAGTTCTCTCCAAGAACAATGAATACTTTTTATGGTCATATTAAAGATATTAAACACTGTGCAAAATATTGTCAAACAGCAGCTTCAGAATAAAAGAATCTGTATCAGACTTCCAACTTGAAACGATACTGGTGGAACCCGACTGCTAAGGCACTGCCAAAACTTTTGATTTGTAAATGGTTTGTAAGACAGGTGATAAATCAACCTGCTTCCTCAATAGCTTCAACTTTAGTTTTGTGTTTTGATGCCAGCATTACACGTAATGACAGTGAGTGGTAGACAGACTGAATTTGAATGTTTGTATGTCTTTACACTAAAAGAAAGGGAACCTTTTGAAGTGTGGTTATTATCCAACGGTTTTACTGGTCTGGCCCAATGGAAATCAAATTGGGCTGGATGTGGCCCATGAACTAAAATAATTTTGACACCCCTGGTCTAAAGACTACTTTACACTAAAAGTTAGGACTGCTGCACCACCTCACAGACAAAGGGAGGCATCTGCTGCACCTTGTGTTATTTGCTTTGCCTCGGCCTCTGTGGTTTAAAGTCTGACAGAAAGGACAGTTTTGACGACCTTTGCAATGAGCGAAGACTGCGGGAGACAGCTTACGTGGGCAAGAGTCTGGAGTCATCCTTGTGTTCTGGTGTGTAATTTGTTAAACGAAGGTTGTGTGGATAGAATAATTTTCAAAAACAGAAGGGGAAATATCCGTAACATTATCCTACCCCCATACTAATGAGAATGGCATTACAAACTGTTAAACTTCCTGACTGTGTTTCCAGGGTACGTATTGGGAAGGTGGAATCCGAGGAGTGGCGTTCGTGCACAGCCCCCTGTTAAAACGCAGGAGGCGGGTCTCCAAGGCTCTAATGCACATCACTGACTGGTTCCCCACACTGGTGGGCCTGGCCGGGGGAAACACCAGCCAGGTCAGTGAAACAATATTTTTGCAATTTCTCCTTTTTCCTACTTGATGCTTTCCGAGCCCTATCAGTATAAGAGAGTAGGTACCACAGAAGAGGCACTCTCACTGAGTGCATTACTAACCATTTTATTGTGCTGTAAAACAGACGAGTTTTAGGGATGCGGCCACCCAAGCTCCTGATACGAGCAATCACTTTACTGTAAGACATTTCAGAGTACACTGGATTTATGTTCTGTATGTTTTCCTAGTTGTCTCGGCAAATTTTACTCTGCCAGAGTCCGATTTCATGTTCATGAGTTTATTTGTTGTCAGGGTTGGAGCTGAATGAGGAGCTCCATCTACATTAATCTTCAGTTTGGCCTCCGAAGTTCAGGTTACAGTGCTCCTGTAAAACTGTCTGTATTTACTATCATGTAGATAAGTGTGCTCTTGACCTATCACGATAAGTGCAGTGTTTCTAGACAACTGGCTACATAGACGCTTTGTGTTTTAGTTCAGACGTAAATATTACTTTTATTGGCACGTCAATGCAGTGTGTGTACAGCTCCCAAAGAGCTTTGTTGGCATTGTATGTGAGTAGGTTTCCATTGCCAAAGCAGATAAACAAGGCTATCTTGGCTACAATCAAGACAGTATCTGACTAATCCAGGAACTCGGTAGCGTCTATTACCAAAGGAAATTTATTATCATTTATTCCTGTGTGGTAAAATGAAGCAAGACTGTTGTCAGAGTTCCACAGTACTTAATTGCACACATAAAAGGGCTCTCTCATTAGTCTACATATGACTTGATGTGTCTATTCTCTGTGATATGAGTGCACTTATTTCCCTCTTAGAGTCATGGGCTGGATGGTTTTGATGTTTGGCCCGCCATCAGTGAAGGGAAGGAGTCACCTCGTCAGGAGATCCTTCACAACATTGACCCTCTGCACAAACCTCACGCTCAAACCATGAGCTGGGACGTCAGCGCAGAGGAACCCTCAGGTAACTACCAGAAGTTGGTGTACTCAGAGATCTACTTCTGTACTCAGGTTACGAGGTGTCAGTGCATCTTATTTATGAGTATAATCTGTTTTTCCACTCTCACAGAAATATTTGTATGAATTATTTCCTTTAACTTCTTACCAAGGACCATCATCAGGTCAACATATTTTGCTTTATGACCAGATACCTGCAGAACGTATGGTATTCAGCCTCAGCTGTACTTTGTGTTTAGTGCAAATTAGCTAATGTTAGCATGCTCATACATAAAACTAAGATGGTGAATGTGGTAAACATGGCACATCACAGAGCCACTAGCATGTCTACAGGCTCTTCTTGTTAACACATGCAAACACCATGGAAGGAGATACTCTTGAAACATGCTTGCAGAGTGAGAATTTAAGAAAACAATGCAAAGAACTAGGAAAAGAATTAAATATAAGTAAGGAGGACAGGAAAATTGAAGTAATATAAAAGTCAAAGCAAATAAAGAGACATTTGGTGCTAAGAGAAGATGGTATGGTAAGATAAGTTAAGGGGGTGGTAAAAAGGGATGTATAGAATAAAGACATGTAAGCAGTAGCACCTCTTACAGATACCTAAGTGACATAAAAATTGAATAATGTAAAAACAATATCTGCCGGGGGATCAATGAAGGTTAAAGAAGCGTGTATTCCTCATTCATCAAACCTGTTTCTCTTTGATTTATCAGTAGTCAAAGGCCCAAAGAATCCAAAGAAGAAGAGGATCCTGATGCAGAAACCAAAGCAGAAGTCAGCATTCAAGTTGAAGAAACCTCCAACATTTCCCCATCCTGCTGCTAAGCCTCATCCCAAACCTAAATCCAAGCCACTTCCCAAACCGAAGCTTAAACCCCTCCCAAAGTCAAAACTCAAACCCAAACCTAAACCCAAACCCAAACCCACCACCAAAGTTTACCCTCAGAAGCAGAGACAGTCACATTACAAACCTCCTCTGGAGTCCCACTACAGCGGTGCTCCATCAGCAAAAGGAACATCTCACCCTAAAACTCAGCCTCATATCAAATCACGTTTAAAGTTGAAATCCAGGCGCAACATATCCCAGAAACAGAACCTGTCCAGGGAAAGACCACCTCAACCAAAATCCAAGACAAAGCTCAAAGTACATTTAAAGTCAAAGTCCAGGCGGACGTTATTCCAACACCAGAACATGTCCCATCCAGTGCCCCAGTTAAGTTTCCAGCCAGTGTGGGACGCATCGGTCCAGGCTGCCATCAGAGTTGGAGACTGGAAGCTGCTAACAGGAGACCCAGGCCATGGAGACTGGGTCCCCCCACAGGTACTGCAATGCATTTAAACCCATTTTAGTAGGATTATTTTAACTCTACTGTTTGAACTGATCATGAAGAACATAACTAACTGCACATTTTGATCCTCAGGTACTTCCCACTCTCCCTGGTCGCTGGTGGAACCTTGAACGTGCTGTCTCATCAAGACCCAAATCCTCCACGCTCAAGAACGTCTGGTTGTTCAACATCACGGCCGACCCGTGCGAGCGGCAGGACCTGGCAGACCAGAGACCAGATGTGGTCCAGCAGCTGATGGCCCGACTCGCCTACTACAACCGAACAGCCGTGCCGGTTTATTTTCCTCCTGACGACCCTCGGGCCGATCCCAACCAGCACAGTGGAGCCTGGGTACCCTGGGTGGAAGAAGAGGAGGACGAGGAGGGAAAATATAATGGAGTGTACAAGAAAGGTAAGAGCGGTAAAAAGAAGAGGAAGAAGCCAAAGTGCCCGTTGTGCGAGCTGCGGTCGTTCTTTTTGAAACTCAACACCAGGATGATGTCTAATCGGATCTGAGGTGTCAGCCTCAACCTGGAGCCATAAAATGATTGTGTCAAAGTTGTCAATGTTTTTAAATATTTGTACATTAAAACATCTTCGCTTCCTACATGAAAAAAAAGTGGTAACCGATAATTCCACTGCGTTCAGTTGAAGCGAACTTCTTTCTGAAGCATGTCCTCTCACTGGCTTCACTTTTCCACATGTTCCTCTAAAAATCAAGTGAAAAGAGTCAAATATCTCGTCTTAGATCTGAGGTGACATCGACAGTCCAGCTGGATCAGTAAGAACCTCACACGTAAAGGCCCAGACACACCAAACCGACTTCAGAGAATTAGCAGCAACAAAGACCTTCTGCTGCATTGCCTCACGTTGACTGTGTCTTGGCCTTAAGGTTGCGCATGAACACACTGCAAGGACTTCATCCAACAACCAACCAGCATGAACCTTCTGCGCATGCGTGACAGCAAATAACTCTCCACACTAGCAGACGGCGGTAGTCTGTATTCATCATTCAAAAAGGGAAACTGGAAGACCGTCTGGATGCTAGTTAGCCAGTTAGCACATTAGCAACACAAACCAGTGTTGACAGAACAGAGCATATTTACCGTGCACCAATGAACAATAACACAAACCATCACAAACTGTTTTAGCTAAAGAGCTCAATGCCTAAAGAAAAATAATCTTAAGTAGCAAGTTTGTTTTGGTCTCACTGCCTCTTGACTTTAGTTCTTTGTTTACTTTCCTCACTTCTGTTTCTCTGCTCATGTGCTGAGCAGAACTGCCAATCAGAGTTACTTCATTCACCGACGGGCTCCGCATTCGCCAACATCGATTCAGTTTGCTGAATCGGTAGGAAAGAAAGCTGCCGCAAATTAGGGCCACAGACGCTCACCAATGGCCCCAACATTGACCAACGCCTGACTGTTGGCTTGGTGTTTCAGGGCCTTAAGACTCAATTCAGGCTTTTCATTGACTTTTAAAGGGTCAGTTCACTCAAATCATCACAAATTTTCTGACTTATCCCTCATAATATGTGATCATCCAGATACTGTAGATTCACTTTTATTTGCCAAGCTTTTAAGAGCTGTTGTTGCCAAGATTTCTGTTGTTAGCCGTTGTTTCCAATGTAAACTGCTGACTGGTGCATTGTTTATGGAAAGAGGCTTTGTTGTTGAGATGGGAGCAGAGATAATCAGACGCCAGTCATACTTGGCAAGATATTGCTAACTGCAGGTAAATGTATTTGTGACTTGGATGAACTGACCCTTTAAATTCTGGTGGTAAGGTGGTTTTACTGTTGTGACGGCTGTTACAGTTTTCTGCACCGTCACCTGATTTATGTGATTTTATAAATTGTGTGTCCACTGTTTCCTCATTATTGTCTGTTATCCTTTTTTATTTGGTCTCACTCACAAACTGACAGAGTTCTTGATACAAGGGCCGACACTGTGTGACAGTAAGATGTATTTTTACACTGTAAATAATTTATGTTTTCTAACTTTGAGCAGAATGGACCAGAATCTGTATAAAGTGACACAGTTTTTAACGGAGGTTTCATACTTAAACATCCCAGATATGGGTTTTGAGACAAATGTTTACTTTTTACAGTCAAAGTGCATGATTGTGATAATTATTTCTATCATAATGTAACTATTTTTGTTTGTTTTTCCTGGTCACATGCGACAAAAAAGGACAAGGTTTTAATATTTTCATATTTTTTGTAGCACAACCCAGTGAATACAGATGTTTCTAATATTTGTTGTCAGATACATGTTATGTGTTGGTTTTCTTGATATGTTACTGTGGCTGAAACAGGCCTTTGGATACTGTGGCTGTTTGAATGTATTGCTAATAGCAAGGATATTTCGACTATGAATTTACAGTATTGTGTTTTTAATTCACTACATGCTACTGTGAACAGCAGAAACTGTCTCATGAACAGGTTATTTAACAACTTATTTAGCCCTATATAAGACTAACACAATATTAATATTTCAATATTTGTAAGCATTTTCATGACAATAAGTGACAAAATCCTACAAGAGAGCCTTTTTTAAAAATACAGCATTTTACTTCTAACAAGTTTCATTTTTAAGGATAGTTCACCCTAAAATCAAAATATTATTATTTTCCCTCTTGCCTGTAGTGCTATAAATCAATCTAGAGTGTCTTGGGAGGAACTATTTTCTTTCTACCTGCCAACCACATCATCCCGCAGAAGGAAGCATGCATCTACTGCTAGCTCATCTAGCATCACAGCTCAGCTAAGGAGGACACTAGTAATCTCTACATCTCGCATGAGCATGAGCCTCTCGTTTATGAGATGCACGCTTCCTTTTGTGCTGTGCTTCAGTTGGCTGGTGTTGTTTGGTAGACAGAAAATAGTTCCTACCTGAAACTGCTCTCAACAAGGTCCGTGGATTATCTTCATTTACCGGGTCATGATTTCTGGGAAGAGATATTGCTGTTGAGTTTTTCAAACTTAGGTCTTTTGGCACTTAGAGCACCACAAGCCGAGTGGCATCCAGTTCTATTATGACGGAGAGAAGGCAGACATCTTAACGGCCGATATCTCCAACACTTAGCAGCTCACAATAAAACAATCTAGATTGATAAATTGCACTACAGGTAAGAGGAAATATATGTATTTTTTATTTGGGGGTGAACTGTCCCTTTAAGTTATTTAAACCATGTTTGCATTTGTTTTAAGGAGAAATCTAATTAAATAAATCATACAAGAATGTGCTGAAATAAGTCAGCAGGTAAATATTTTAGGGGAAATAACCATACTGCTCTGGTTTTACCGTTCCTTCTGACACATATGTAGAGATCTCTTGACTCCAGTGAAAACAAAGTGAGCCTGTGCAACTTTCTTCTATCAACTTCACAGATGTAAAAGTCCTAATAATTTTATATTGTCAATTAAAGCTCACGTTTTCAGAAAACAGCGGGGGAAATGGACTGTTTAAGCAGAAATTTTTACCAGCATGAGAAACCTCTTTGAAGTAAGATGTTGGTTTTCTCCCCTCGAGCAAGACACCTAACCTCTAAATATTTCAGTGTATTTGCACAATATCTAACAAACCACGACTGTGGCCGCTCTGCAACAGCGCCCTGTGTGAGCGTGCAGCAGAGAACTCCTGAGAACGGTTTAAATGGACGCTTGATGTCTCCACCTTGAGTAAATAAAGGCTAAATAAATTTAACTGTGACCTTGTCCTTTTATGTTTACAGCATATCAATCATCAAGGTTGTTTTAGTTAAATGTTTGAATATGTTTTTGGGAATAGTCCAGGTCAAGTCACAAGTCTTAAATGGTAAATTGCAAGTCCTTGATGTCTGAATGCTGACCATTCAAATTATGCATTTGGACACTTCATTTTCAAACCTGTAGCTAACATTAAATCTTTTAACTCCACAGATCTAAAACATTTATATGTACAAAGCCTGCCTGTTACTGTGTTATCAATTTTTATTTAGTGCACTGGGATTATACCAGGTCCAAACTTGGGATAAGTCAAACCTCAAGTCCTCTCTTTGTGATTGAAGTCAGACTCAAAGTCTACAGCCTCCAGCTCTGATACAAACCCTGAGGATTGTGTTAATCTAAATTGTTCATAATTAATGTATGACAAAAGATGAGATAAAAAATATAATCAGTTACATTCAGTGTTTCATGTTAGAAACTTAATGCACAACCCAGGTTTAACCACTAGGTGGTGCCAGATATCAACAATCAGTCCTGAGTCTACCGAGCCTGTCTACATTTGAAAACCTGAACACATACACACAAACTTGGGTTAAAAAAGGATTTTCCACGCTTGCCACTGCCTCCCTTCTTCACACTGTTTCCACGAGGGAATAATTGAATTGGGAGTGTTTTTTTTATCCTTGAATACAAGTGGGATAATGTAATCCTCCGGGACTCAAATATCCTGATTCGGGAAGCAGTTTGGCTGCTGATGCTGCTGAGAAGTGGCTGGTTTGATGCCCGTTACCAAAAGCAAAGCATAATGAAATGCATGTAGTTAGAAGCTGACTTTAAGAACAGTTATCAGCCAAATGCTGAGATAAAATGTCCTAATCAGTTGGTTGGAAAATAATGTACAATGTACTGTTTAATATACAGTGCACATCATAAACTCCATTTGATGGAGACATTTACACCTTTGTGTGTACGTGTATGTGTGTGTAATTTCTACTACCAAGAAAAAATACATTTATTTTAGGTTTTTCTACAAAAAAACCTAACTTACCCTGAAACAAACACGAACAACTTGACCTGTAAGGGACCTTGTCATTTTCAAGTGCCTTCATCATTTCAAGTGTTAATTGTAAAGAAAAATGTTGGGCTCTGGTGGGCCTCGGGCAAAGCAGCCCATCCAGGCCCTGGCGATTTAACCGAATGTTGTTTATATGACAGATGAAGTAGCTAACGGACTGTCCGAATGGTGTCCAAGTGTCAAACAGTAGCTAGAAGTGGCCACACTTAAGGCTCATTTATGCTCAACGCTGGACAGATATGGACGGAGTCTCCTGTCTGTGTTCATTTAGTCCAGTGGTTCCCAACTGGTACAGCCACAGGGTCCAGATTTCTCCTTAGTCAATAGCTCAAGGTCCACACAGTTTAATATATTCAACGTCATACTTGTGTTCAGCCATGTTGTCAAGCTCGTTTGCTGTCTCTATCAAGAAGCTGTCCGTTAGTCATTCCCCCTTCAGCAGTAAATGACACTTCAAATTAAAGGTAGTGCCAGAAATTCACTGTACTTGAGAAAAAAAAAAAAAAAAGGACTTGCAATCCATTTGTAATGGACCCGCGACCCACTTTTGGAACGCGACCAACCAGTTCGGACCCACTGATTTAGTCCATCTATGTGCACGTTTTCTGAAAGCTCATGATTGCGAACAAAATTCAGCAGTGTCATTGGAAAACATGGGGGCAGTGTGGCGTAGTTCAATCGGCACACAACTGTAGGACATGTAGAAGACATTCTAAAAAATGGCGGACTAAAAAAATCAGTGATATAATGAAAAGAATTCTCTGTCCACTCCGTCTACAACAGTGCCTTCGTTAAAAGGTTCGTTATTACAACCTGCTCCACCTGCCTCTGTCTCTTCCTCCTAGTGCCATCCAGCAGATGTATCTATGCCAACATAAAGGACCCATGGAAGTATGTCGGCTGTGGCTGTTACATTTGAAATGAAGGTGTTTTTTTATCTGCAAAGAGGAGCCCGGTCTCACTCCAAAGTCGTAGAAATTCAGCGCTTGGGCGGTGACTTGCGGCATCAGAAACCAATGAAAAAAGGTGTCCTTGTTGGCATGATACGCGGCTGGTTGCCTTTATACTTAACGGCGCCCGGCGGCGTCAGGGGGAAACGCAGCGGGACAAGGACAAAAGTTAAGGCAGCAAAAGTCCAAGTGGGATGGTGGATGGGTCCAACAAACCACAACTTTCACCAGAGAGAGTGGTGTTTGTGTCCTATAAGATTCTAAAGCCAAACCCTGTTCTTTTTTCCCTTAAACCCAACCCAATGTTTGTTGAAGAAAAAAAAAACTTAATTTTGCAGTGCTGTACCAACGTAGTGTGTTTATTTTGAAAGAGACTGTATGTAAACCATAAATTTCCTGTGAAAACAGAAGTGTATTTTGTAAGAAGACAATGGATGTAACAGGCAGAACTTGATACGGTGTCCAAGAATGTCAACAACTAACGCACCCAAGGTACCTTGTACATCGTATGTGGACATGGAAACCAAATGTCAATATGTGACGGGGTCGGAGTGAGAATGTGTTGTAAAGAGAGCATAAATGAGTCTTCAGGATTTGAAGGGCAGCGGCTCTATAGTGCTTTTATGGGAGGTTTAAGGCGGTTTATAGTTGTCATTGCAAAATGTACCAACATGACCGGCCGTCAGGAGGCCCTTTCCCTAAATTTTTTTTGGATGGGGGGCCCAAACATCTGCCTGGTTTGCTTCTCCTGATAGTGCGGCCCTGCAAACACGCACACAGTCACGCTTTTCTCTGTTAGACCTTGAATTAACAAGTTTACATAGTAATATCTCTCATCTCCCTCTCCATCACATCCTCACTCACACTCACACTCACACACACACACACACACACACACACACACACACACACACACACACACACACAATGCAATCGTGTAACCAATAATCCTGCCTTCATCCTGCACCCCTCCAGGGAAACGAGGAGAATATGAGATCTACAGAACCGGAGCACGTGGGCGGCTGTGAAATTAGGATTCCTTCACCACACAGCTGCTTTCTGGACGCTTCCTGCTGACGCAATCAAAAACTTATAATTGAGTTCTGTTCTGTGGTCACATTGACACAAGCCTTGGTTTGTAGCCTACTCTTAAACTAGATTAAACACAAAAAGAAACTTGTATGATTGTATCATTGTCCGCTTATGATTAAAACAGAAGAAAACAAATATGTGGACAAGCCATGGATAACAAAGGGGATACAAAATGCTTGTAAAAAGAAACAATTATTATATGAGGAATTCATAAAACATAGAACAAAGGAAACTGAAAACAGATACAAGACATATAAAAATAAACTAACTAGTATTATGAGAAATAGCAAAAAAAACACATTATGGTAAACTACTTGAAAAAAAAACAGGTCCAATATTAAAAACACATGGAAAGTTCTGAATGAAATCATTAAAAAAGAAAAAAAGAAACAAAATTACCCACAGTATTTTTATTTGGACAATGATTTGATGAGGAAAATAAACAGATAGCAGATAGTTTTAATGAATATTTTGTCCATGTAGGAAGAAATTTAGCAAATTCGATTATCCCTCCAAGCAGCACAGATGGTGTAAATAGTGATATTATAAACAAAATTACTCATTCAATGTTCATCAGAGAAACTGATGAAAAAAGAAATATTTGATATTGTACATAATTGTAAAAATAAAAAATCGACAGATTATAATGGTTATGATATGTCTCTGATTAAGAAAATTATTGATTGTATTATAAAACCTTTACATTATATCTGTAATCAATCCCTGATGGCTGGAAAATTTCCCAAACAAATGAAAGTAGCCAAAGTCATTTCACTTTACAAATCTGGTGATAAACATCTGCTCTCTAATTATAGACCTATCTCATTGTTACCACAGTTCTCAAAAATTCTAGAAAAAAATATTTGTTAGGAGGTTAAATGATTTTATTTCAAAACATGACATACTTAATGCAATATGCAGCAATATGGATTCAGAAAAAAACCGAAACACCTCACTAGCACTGGTAGATTTTGTTGAACAAATTACAGAAGCCACTGAGAGAAAAGAATACACAGTAGGGATATTTCTTGATTTGCAAAAAGCTTTTGATACTGTTGATCACAAAATATTACTATCAAAACTACAGAGGTATGGAATCAGAGGATTGGCCCATGATTGGCTAACTAGTTATTTGGAAAACAGGTATCAGTATGTTCACGTCAATAATACAAATTCAAGCTACTTAAAGGTTAGGTGTGGGGTGCCACAGGGTTCGGTACTTGGACCATTGCTGTTCATTCTGTATATTAATGACATATGTTTGGTTTCAAAGTCACTGAAGTGCATATTATTTGCTGATGATACAACTATTTTTTGCAGTGGAGAACATTTAAAACAACTTCTGGATACAGTGGAAGAAGAACTGCAGATTATAAAAAAATGGTTTGATGTTAACAAACTATCTCTTCACCTTGGTAAAACAAAATATATGATATTTGGAAATCGTGCTCCAAACATTCATAGAAAAATTAGAATAAATGAAATTGGAATTGATATAGAAACCGAAATAAAATTTTTAGGAGTAATAATTGACAGTAAACTCAGTTGGAAACCACACATAGATCATGTCAAATCCAAAATGTCAAAATCTATTGCAATCCTGCACAAAGCTCAAGATTTCCTAAACCAGAGCTCTTTGTATACACTTTACCATTCATTCATAGTTCCTTACATGATGTATAGAGTAGAGATATGGGGAAACACTTATAAAACAAACACAAACTCCATTTTTTTACTGCAAAAAAAGCTATACGTATTGTAAGCAAAAAACCCTATCATGAGCCAACCAATTCATTATTTATTCAACATAACATACTCAAATTCCAAAACTTAGTAGATTACAAAATAATACAAATTATGTATAAAGCTGGAAATGGACAATTACCACAAAGTATCCAGAGGTTGTTTAAAATGAGGGACAGCTATTACAATCTGAGGGGAACAATCATTTTTGAAAAACCAAAGATCCGTACAAATGTCAAAAGTCATTGTTCATCAGTTAAGGGGGTGAACTTGTGGAATAGATGTTCTGAAAATATAAAAACTTTGAGTACATTGGCCAGACTAAAAAAACTTTACAAAAATACCTTAATTATGCAATACACTGTCAAAAAATAGTAAGTATATCTTATATTTGCGCTCATGAATCCATGTCATGTTGTCTTTGGTGTCTTATGTTTTGGTTGACTAAAAATTTACCAATTAGTATTTAAGTTTGTACAATCATTTATATTATATGTATTTTTAAATTAAGATTAAGTTTCATCTAGTTTAGTCGAGTTGGCCCATGGGATTAATTTAACTTTTCTTTCTCATTATCTGAAAAGTTTCAGTCTCTCCTTCAGATACTTCAACATAAAGTGTCACTAATGAACATTATTGCTGTTTAAAGGACTGAACCATTCTCATGCAAAAGTGCAGGTATACTCAAACAGCAACTAAAGCTCCAAACACCTTTCCAACGTTGAAATTTAGGGGCTGCATTTGACACTATTTGTAGCTGTCTGAAACCCACAATCCAACACTTGGCTGTAAAATTTTGCTCTTTTTGACTCTTTAATTAATCAGGAAAATCCTAAAATGGTCTCCAGAAGAAATGTTGACATTGTACATCTCTGCAAACCATTATTATTTGATATTCATACCTTTCATATTGACAGTTTTAAAATGGCGTAATTCAGATTACATGTACATAAACTGACTTTGTCATCATGAGGTGGAGGTGGTGGTGGATGGCATAAATCGCACATCACTGTTCAAGACCAACAAACAGCAAAACTGTTTTTTTAGCAAGACACAAGCGGCATTTCCAATACTGAAATATCTAACTTTGATGCAATACCTTGAAAATATTAATATTCAATCATTTTCAATACCACATGGGGGAAAATGGACATGTGGAAATTTATTATTTCTATTAAAGTGTAATATAAAAAAGGTATGACATGATGAAAACTTTTCTTTTCTTGGTCAGTAGCAGAGAGGAGCAGAATGACTGCAGTAAACATTAACAATAAGAGAGAACTAGAGAGCACAGCTGGTAGTGGTGTATTGATACAGTGTCATATATTCAGGATTGATATATATGTCAATAGATATTTTTGACTGCATTAACTTCCACCAAAACCAGGTGTTTTAAGCCAAAACGTGATCTTTTTCTTGTGCCTGAACATAAATGGTACATGGACCTTTTTACACTACGAGTCACATTCACCCAGTCACACACATTCATACACTGGTGGCTGAGGCTACCATACAAGGTGCCACCTGCTACTCCGTTTTAACACCAATGGAACATCCATCAGGAGCAATTTGGGGTTCAGTATCTTGCTCAAGGTTACTTCGACATGCAGACCGGAGGAGCCGGGGATCGAACTTCTGATCTTCTAATTGGTGGACAACCCACTCTACCTCCTGAGCCACAGCCGCCCAACTACTATTACCCACAGCTTTGTTGAAAACATAAAACATAGCCGCTACATAATAATGTGCAAATGTTACATCTGTGGTTTGTAGAAATGTAAAATACCAATGTTTGCTCTGGGGGTTGGGTTGATATGGTATCTTTTGCAGGCCTGTGAAGGTAAAGAAAAGTGTCTAACATGTTAAAAATGTTAATGGAGAGACACAAGACAGTACAAACTGTAGCTCAAGGCTTCTTCTTTATGACTTGTCTGGGATGCATTTGTCTCTGCAAACTTCTGTATTCAAGGACACGATGGTGCAAACACACAGCGATCAGTCAGACGCAGTTATTGACTGCGGTGCTACAATTGAATGTAAATGCTCCTTTGATTTACTAAAACCTCAGAGAACTTGGAAAAAAGAGGGTAACAAACAACTAATTTAATCCACAATCCAAAGCCTGCTTCTCAGTGTAATGCAGCATTACTGGAGTGACAGACAGATGGAGATGGATGGTTCACTTTCAAATCAGAGAACAAAGACTGCGACACTTTGACCGGGCTCAGACACCAGACAGTTGTTTGGTCACCGTGAGGGGGCCTTTGCAGACAACCTTGATCGTCCCTATTTGCCCTCTGACTCATCAGCCTTAATGAGCCTGCCAGTCCACAATGTCTCCGCCGAGTTAGTCAGCTGTTCATTAAGGGCTCTCCTCGGTAATTGAAAGCAGCGACTGCAGATGAAGATATGAAGGTGGCTGGGAGAGATAAAGTCAGTATACATGCAAAAGCTAAGAGCACAGATAATGAGGCCGCCGTGTGAAAGCGTCTTTGTGCTTCGCTCTCTTTGGCTTTGATTGCGCTCTATAGAGAATAACCTCGCTTAAAGGAACCTACCAACGTCCCCCAAACTCTTCATTTACTACAGCAGACAAGTTTATGTGGCAGGGAATGTTCCTGATGTCAAAACACACGTTTTTCAGAACATAACAACATTTTATGATGGTGTTCATATGAATTTTTAAACACGTTAAGCATGAAAATATGTTTACCACAATCCATATTAGTTTAGCCTGTTGGCATGCTAACATTTGCTCATAGTTCCTGACACCTTTTTAAGTGGAGGCCAGAGGTAGAAAAAGTACTTGAGTAAAAGTAGTAATACCAAAGTGTAGAAATACTCTTTCAGTCTGGATCAAAGTCAGTTTATCTAACCTGCTGTGACAAGTTCAGTAAACTCTATAAAATTCAGTGCTAGATCACTTAACTTTAGGCAGCCCTGTCTGTTCGAACTGAAATAAACTTTGTTACAGTGTGCACACCTTCAGGGACCTGACAGAGATACTGATGGATTCATACAAACATCTCAGCCGTGGGTGGATTACGAGAGAATGGGCCCCAGGGCACAGATATGCAAAAGGCCCCACCACCTCTACAACAGGAGCAGAACTCACAGACTGTGTGGGGGGTTGCGTTCTCTTTTCATTTTGTTGTGTTTTTGTGGTCATTTTGTGTCTCTTTCAAGTCATTGCGTGTCTTTTTGTAGTTGTTTTGTGTCTCTCTGAGGTATTTTGGTGTCTCTTTTAAGTCCTGTTTTGTCTCTTTGAGATAATTTTGTCTTTTTTGGTTGTTTTGTGTGGCTTTGTAGTCATTTTGTGTCTCCTTATGGTTGTTTTTTTTGTCTTTTTGGAGTCATTTTGTGTCTTTGTAATCATGTTTCTCTTTCTTTCTTTTTTTTTTTTTTAAAATATAGTTTACTGATGGAAATATGCAGTGTAGCATTTACTGTTTAAAGATACATTTTTTCCCCCTTTTCCCCCCCTTTACATATTTAACGCATAAAAACAAAACAAAGACATATTTAAAAAAAACAAAAAAAAACAGCGCCTTTACATATTTAACGCACAAAGACAAAAAAAACAAAACAAACATATACACAAAAACAAGTGCCTTTACATATGTAACACACATAGAAAAAAAAAGAAAAAAAGACCCCAACCCACCCACCCATATAGCCTGGTGTTAAGTTGATGTACTAGTGTATTGATAATGTTTCAAAACTTACATTGTGTTGCAAAAAGTACAGCCTCAGTTAGACAGAAAGAAAAAGAAAGATTCAGGTAGATACATTTGATCAAGCAAGTGGGTCTCATTCAGGGGGCAGCACAGATAAGTTATGGAAGTACAAAATGAAAGGTTGCCATTTCTTAGTGAAATGTTTATTACATCCTCTAAGAGCATATTTGATTTTTTCAAGACTCAAGAAGTATGTCATGTCTTTCAGCCAAGCAGATTGAGATGGTATGTTTCTGTTTCAAGTCATTTTGTGTCTCTGAGGTAATTCTGTTCGTCTGAGGTATTTTTGTGTCTTTTTTGGTCTCTTTGTAGTGATTTTGTGTCTCCTTGTGGTTGTTTTGTGGGTTTTTTGCAGTAGCTTTTTTTTATCTTTTTCAAGTAATTTCTTCTCTTTTTGTGGTGGTTTTGTGTTTCATTTGGTGTCTGAGGTCATTCTGTTTATCTTTGAGGTATTTTTGTGTAGTTTTTGTGGCTTTGTAGTCATTTTGTGTCTCCTTGTGGTTGTTTTGTGTCCTTCTATAATCATTTTGTCTCTTTTAGATAATTTGGTGTCTCCTTGAGGTATTTTTGTGTCTTTTTTGGTCATTTTGTGTGGCTTTGTAGTGATTCTGTGTCTCCTTGTGGTTGTGTTGTGTCTTTCTGTAGTCATTTTGTGTCTCTTTCAAGTCATTCTGTGTCTCTGAGGTAATTTTGTTTGTCTTTGAGGTGTTTTTGTGTCTCTTTTGGCCGCTTTGTTGTGATTTTGTGTCTCCTTGTGGGTTTTTTTCTATTTGCAGTCAGTTCTTATCGTTTTCAAGTCATTTTGTCTCTTTTTGTGGCTGTTTTCTGTCTCTCTGAGGTATTTTTGTGTCTTTTTTTGGTCATTTTGTAGTCGCTTTGTCTTTTCAAGTGATTTTGTGTCTTTTTGTAGTGATCTTGTGTTTCCTTCAAGTCATTTAGTTTCTCTCTGAGGTAATTTTGTTTGTGTTTGGGGTATTTTTGTGTAGTTTTTGGTCATTTTGTGTGGCTTTGTTGTCACTTTGTGTCTCCTTGTGGTTGTTTTGTGTCACTTTGGAGTCATTTTGTGTCTTTTAGTAGTCATTTTGTGTCTCTGAGGTATTTTTGTGTCTTTGAGATAATTTTGTGTCTCCCCAAGGTATTTTTGTGTCTTTTTTTGGTCATTTTGTGTGGCTTCGTAGTGATTTTATGTCTCCTGTGGTTATTTTGTGTCTCTTTTAAGTCATTTTGTGTCTCAGAGGTAATTCTGTTTGTCTTTGAGGTATTTTTGTCTCTTTTTTGGTCGCTTTGTGTGGCTTAGTAGTGATTTTTTATGATTGTTGTTGTTTTTTTAGTCTTGCTGCAGTCGCTTTATACCTTTTTCAAGTCATATTGTCTCTTTTTGTGGTGGTTTGGTGTTTCTTTCAAGTCATTTAGTTTCTCTTTGAGGTAATTATGTTTGTCTTTGAGGTATTTTTGTCTCTTTTTTGGTCGCTTTGTGTGGCTTAGTAGTGATTTTTTATGATTGTTGTTGTTTTTTTAGTCTTGCTGCAGTCGCTTTATACCTTTTTCAAGTCATATTGTCTCTTTTTGTAGTGATCTTGTGTTTCCTTCAAGTCATTTAGTTTCTCTCTGAGGTAATTTTGTTTGTGTTTGGGGTATTTTTGTGTAGTTTTTGGTCATTTTGTGTGGCTTTGTTGTCACTTTGTGTCTCCTTGTGGTTGTTTTGTGTCACTTTGGAGTCATTTTGTGTCTTTTAGTAGTCATTTTGTGTCTCTGAGGTATTTTTGTGTCTTTGAGATAATTTTGTGTCTCCCCAAGGTATTTTTGTGTCTTTTTTTGGTCATTTTGTGTGGCTTCGTAGTGATTTTATGTCTCCTGTGGTTATTTTGTGTCTCTTTTAAGTCATTTTGTGTCTCAGAGGTAATTCTGTTTGTCTTTGAGGTATTTTTGTCTCTTTTTTGGTCGCTTTGTGTGGCTTAGTAGTGATTTTTTATGATTGTTGTTGTTTTTTTAGTCTTGCTGCAGTCGCTTTATACCTTTTTCAAGTCATATTGTCTCTTTTTGTGGTGGTTTGGTGTTTCTTTCAAGTCATTTAGTTTCTCTTTGAGGTAATTATGTTTGTCTTTGAGGTATTTTTGTGGCTTTGTAGTCATTTTGTGTCTTTTTATAGTCTTTTTGTGTCTCTTTGAAGTATTTTTGTGTCATCTTTGGTCATTTTGCATCTTTTTGTGTCTCTTCCAAGTCATTTTGTGTCTCTTTGAGATATTCGTGTGTCACATTTGGTCATTTTGTGTCTCCTTGTGGTTGTTTTATGTCTTTCTGTAGGCATTTTGTGTCTCTTTCAAGTCATTTTGTGTCTTTCTGTAGTTGTTTGTGCCTCCTTGTGGTTATTTTATGTCTCTTTCTCCTTTTGACCCTGTGGAGCCCTGGACCTGTGCCCAGTTGGCCCATTCAGTAATCCGTTCATGATCCGAACTATGTTCCTTCCCCCCTTTCAGTCAGCATTTTATTATTTCTCTGCAAAAACAAAAAGTACATTTATCTCTTGCTGTGTATCACTGCTCTAAAACTTGTAAAACACCACAGCCATATTTACTGCTTTCAGACTATTAAACACAGGTCTTGCAGCACCTTCCTGCCTTCAGATGTACACGGTTCCTACATCCCGAAAAACTTTGCACTGACACTTTTCCCTTCTATCTTTTGGAGCAAGCAATTACAGGCAAAGATCCAAATACGATCAAGTCAGACGCACGGTAAACGCAATCTCTCTCGTGGAGTTAGACCGCCGCTCGCCTCATTTATTTTCCAGCTCTTATCGACTTCCCCCCCCCCCCCACCCCACCTCTAAGAAGCAGAATTTACATTTAAATGTCACCCCTTATCCTACCCAATTTGTGTTTACTTCAATGAATAAGAGCCACAGGTAAACAGCTACAGCGCTCCTGACTGGCCTCTATGAACAAATTCATGTTTTTCTAAACCATAATACTATAATACTGCATTGCAGCAGCAGCGTGCTATAAAGGCTGAAGATTCTTTAGCTGACGTCCTTCTCTACAGCAGCACCCTCAAATAGCCCTGAGCCACCTTGTTGTCGTTGGCAAAATGTGCGTTAGTGAACTGTTTCATTGATCTCATTGACCTACATTCACAGCCTGATTTATACATGTAAAGTGCATCTACAAGGCTTTAAACACAGAAACAAGATTGTTGTCTTCTTTTTCTCAACAGTCAAACAAAGTGGGTCAAGTAAGTGAATAAAAGAGACAGATGTGGGCACTCCTGCTGAGTGATTCACTCCCAGTCAGACGATGCTGTGGACTCTAACCTTCGTTAACTGCTCGTCATCCTTTTGGCATTCAGTGCCTGATTTTATAGCCACATCAGTCGGCCCTTGTTTTCCTGTATAAACCACAGACAACAGGCAGTCTGAACACTGATTTGTCGGGGGAACAGAAACAGCCTTTGTGTTTCAATACCCTCACACACTTTTCGGTTTGAATGAGTGATTTCAATTATGTTCTTTATAAAGATCAATAGTGGGAGTCAAAATTCATAGTGTATATTATTCATTCCCTTGTGTATCTATTGGGACGACTTTCAAAATTCATGATCCTATTTTTATTGAGCCAAACACATCTTGTTAACTTAGCAATCCAAGGTCTTGTATGCTGAGTCACCAGCAGGCTGGCTGAAGTACCTGTTTATTGAATCAGTTTTTTCTATACAAGTCACTGTACAAACTTTCCAGTTGCTTTATGTGCTCGTTTTAAAGCCACAACACCCACTTTTGTTTAATAAGTGTAGAGTGCATTTCATCACATATATTTTCATAAACAATCAGCTATATTTGTTTGCACCTGGTAGCTGCCATCCTACTTATCACAGCAGGACAAACAGCATCCCCCCCCCCTGAACAGGCGATACAGCAGACGTGTTCAATATCTACATTGTAGGAAAAACAATAGAGTAGAAACTATTGATACAAAACAAAAAAATTTGGGAGAACAGAAAAAGGCACCATTATTTTTTCAAAGGCACTGGCTAGAAAGAACGTCACCACTTATCGGTTTCATTCACAGACACGACCAACTATGCTTCAACTCCAGGTGGTCATAATCTAAAAACGATGAGTCATGCCTAGGGAAGAGCGAGAGGAGCAGCGATAGACTGCAGGTATTTATCATCTTTAGGAATGGAAAATAACCCAACTTGGTAAAAGTATGATTAGAAGAACAGCTAATTTTAGAGACTGAATAATTACATTTAGTGTTTTTTTGTTGTTGTTTTGAGAACAGGATGTTCAATCTTTTTAAGTGAAACAGGGAACTACACCCATATTTAAAGATTTGTACTTTATTCTTATGGTCTAAGATAGTTCCAGAATGTAAGTTAACACACATCTCTCTCCCAAATCCAAAAAAATGGAGTGCTAAAATGCAAATCGATGATGTCATGGGATGCAAAGTCCGGAGCTGCTCCACAGACAATGAACTGGGAAAGATGTTCTAAATCAGTGGTTCCCAACTGGTGGGTCGCCGATCCATTCTGAACGGACTCCAAGTGACATATAATTACTGTCACATATGTATACCATCAGACATTAATACATACTTTCAACATATTGTACCACAATAGCCAGAATTATAACTATATTATTACTTTCATTAATGTTGCTGTAAGCTACTGTCATTACCGTTTGTCCTGCATCTGTCTCTGTCTCTCTTTCTGTCTCATTGTGTCATACGGATTACTGTTAATTTATTATGCTGATCTGTTCTGTACGACATGTATTGCACGTCTGTCCGTCCTGGAAGAGGGATCCCTCCTCAGTTGCTCTTCCTGAGGTGTCTACCCTTTTTTTCCCCGTTAAAAGGTTTTTTTGGGGAGTTTTTCCTTATCCGCTGTAAGGGTCCTAAGGACAGAGGGATGTGGTATGCTGTAAAGCCCTGCGAGGCAAATTGTGATTTGTGATATTGGGCTTTATAAATAAAATTGATTGATTGAATGGACTCTCAAACATGCCAAGTTTGTAAGACACAAATTTCATTTTTAAGTACAGTGAATTTCTGGCACAGAGCTTTTATTTTGAAGTGCCATTTCCTGCTGTAAAGTGAGTGACTAACGGACAGTTAATTGACAGAGACTGTGAACTAACTTGAAAGCGCAAGTATGACACTGAAGAAATTTAACAGTGTGGACCTTGGACTAATGACAAAGGAGAAATCTGGACCCTGTGGGTGGACCAGTTGGGAACTCCTGCTCCAAATGGTAGGACATTTTCTGTTTAAGAACTGAAAACACTACCGCAGAATCATGTGGGTATTAAAGGGAAAAAAACTGTGGGTTCCCAAAATCAGACTCCCATTCGGTGTCTATGGAGCAGCTCCAGACATTACAAGTTTGAGACTAACCTCTGGTTTCTGACTTTGAGAGAGAACAGTTAATGTTCACTGTTGATTGAACATTACTAAGTCATGGAAATAACATACTGAAATAATAAATTTAGGGGGCATCTCCCTTTGAATACACACACATCTACACAGTGTCAAACCTTCAGTTTTGAGTATTGCAACCTCTTAGATGACAGGTCACAGGAATTGATTAGCCAGGAACTTCCATTATTTTGAGTAAGACTTCTAAATGAAATGCTGGTTTGCTGCTGACACTCATTCATGACCTCACCTGAATATAGACATACATGAAACAACAGATACACCACTGCACTGTAGGTGGACAAACATCAACAGCCAGAGTTTTCAGCAGCATTTGGCTGGCGGTTATCCCCCACAGAGACACAGCACTTCACTAAATTCAAGCTTGCTCACTTCAGGACACATTAAAGACAAAGACGACAAAAAACGAGACATGCTGGTCAAAACACATAATGCCCTGGATTTTTATTTCATTTTGTGACAATTCAAGAGGATTCTTAGTCTTTCCCGTGTATGTATGTGTGTGTGTGTGTGTGTGTGTGTGTGTGTGTGTGTGTTTGTGTGTGTGTGGTGGAAGGGTCTACAAAAACAAAACAAAAACTCATGAATCAACTGGGCCATTGGAATGGGCATTGGGATTGTGGTACAGACAAAGAAAAACTACAAGTAGCCTTGTTCAGTACCAAACTCTTCACAGAAGAGAGCGATTTTTTTTAAGGTTTTTTTTCTTCTTCTTTTTTTCCCAAATGAAGGCACCCGATAACTTGTGGTTCATGGCCTTTCAGCCTTCTGGAGAGTTTTTAAAAGTAGAGAAAACTTTTTTTTTTTTTTTTTTTTTTCAATTAATACATGGTTTCCTCCTTTTTATGTCGAAGCTGGAATGATAATAAATGTCAGTTACTGCATTTTTTTTAACTCCCTTATAGTATTTTGTTTAGATCAACAAGTAACAAAAGAATGAAGTTTTTGTGAGGAAAATAAAAAAAGTGGGGAGGTATAAAAATATTTATTTTAAAAAATGATAGGGGGAGGTTGGGGATTATCTTTTAGAGAAAACAAAAAGTAAATAAAGCCATCCGGTGTAAACCAGAGGCGGAAATCATACAAAAGCAGCATCAATTGATAAACAAATTATATAGTGCTTAGATAAGTCAGAAGCAGCAAAGTCTTCTGGGAAAACGTCATCATCCCCATTGTTTTGTTACTTGTCTCAGGAATATTATATGTATGGAAGAGCTCTGTGGAAACTGATTAACCCACTGACAAACTGATGCCGACAACAAACAAATTCACACCTGTCGTCTTCTTCTACCGCCCTGCGCCTGAATCTGTATGAACACATGTCTCCATGGATTTAACATGACACACGGGAACATTGTGGAAGCACGCCCAACAAAAACGGGCGAGCTCCCGGCCATGTTCACAACATCCAAAAAGAATACAGAGAGTTTTTTAATCTAGCTAAACACTGACTACAGCACGGGGGGGTGGGGGTGGGGGGAACCAGTGACGGGGTACAGTGTATAAAAAAAGAACGAAAAGGGGTTTAAAAAATAAAAATAAAAAAATGAACGGAGAAAAAAAAAGAAAAAAAAAAAACCTTTGTAAACACGGCACAATAAATAGATCAAACAGCAGGTTCCGCACCATGCATGTGATGACATACATTTTTCTGTGGTACAACTTTCACACCTCATACTCGCACCAGTTGCAGTTTGTCGTTTTCTCTTTTTAATTTTGATTTTCTTTTTTTTTTTTTATATCTCGAGTGCAAAACATCACAAATGAACAATTCTGTATTCAAGTAATGTTATATACAAGAACGGGGGGGTGGAGGGGGAGGGTGGTATTACAAATATGCAGTACTGTACATATAATTGCCATATTAAGAATTTACAGACGATCTCTTATTAACAGTAACAAATAGGGAAATGGGGGGAGAGAGAGAAAAAAAAACAATTTGTACGAGACGAGCATTGCAATTAAGTCCCAAAACAGTTGCCATGGAAACCCAGCCTTGCCGTGCTCATTCCGCCACCGCTTTGCTTTCACCACTGACAAACGATGCATAGCACCTAAAAAACAACAACAAAGGAGTTACGCTTCCCCCGTGCTGTGGACGGGAGGCTACGTAACCTCCATGGCCACTGTGTTCTCTGATAGACTGTTCAGTGCTGGCTTGTCTTGTTCGTGATTCTCCCTGCGGACAGAAGAAGACAAAAGACAGTGAGACACACAGTTAGCACAAAGTAGTTAGCATGTAAAACTGTTTCATTAGTGTACCAGAAGCCGTTTCCCACTGCAGGAACTTCAACCTGTAAACTAGGGCGTCCCATAACCTGGACTTTTCAGAACCCTGGAAGGCTTTGGTACAAAATCTGTGCTGTATTTTACAAACTGGTGGGTATTTTTTGGATATACATTAAAAAGGCAACAGTTGGGTCAAACTCTTGACTTAATGACAATAATTAAATTCAAACACAGAAGGAATTAAAGCTGGATGTCATCAAAAACTGAAATTTGTGTATCTGTATTAACCACTACCACTCGACGGGGATGCCGCGTCCTCAGCTGACATTACTGTCCTTCAGAGGCTGTAGCGAGCTGAGTTTTAGAGTTAGAGCGACGATGCCCGTGTAAAACATTGAAGTAGAAGACCTAAGGAATCCATTTGTGCCAATGTTCTGTGGGAAGGGGGTTTAATTACCCCCCAAAGATTACATTCTGGTGAGGGAAAAACTTGCCTAGCCATTTTTAAAAGGGATTCCTTGACCTCTGACTCTGAGATATCTAAATGAAAATGGGTCCAATGGGAACCAGTGAGTCTTCCTTTTACAGACATGTCCACTTTAGGCTAGTACCATGCCATTTTTGCAGGCAGTTCAAGTACTTTATTTTCACCTTTTGTGATTAAATATTTTTGCAAACTCAAAGTCTGAATAGGCGCCTAACTGCAACGCTTCTAGGACATGTTCATGACTAGAAAACCTTGACACAGTGCTGAGCTGCATCTCAAGATTCCCAGCTTTCAGATGGTGTATACCACTTTTATGTGGCAAATACTGTCGACTTGCCGTCACCCCCTAAAGATCCTCTGACCGCTATTTCTCCCGGGAATGTTTGGTTGCATGCATTATAGTTTCTGGACTTGGTTGTTACATGACAACACATCTATTTCACTTAATTGTGATCAACAGGAATGCCAGCAGGTGCTTATAGCAAAGCAGGAAATTCAGTTCCAAGAACATGTCCCCAGAGCAGGTGCAGAACAATTGAAACAAAAGCAGAGCTCATGACTAATGTTACATTTCCTTAAGTTCCTGCAGTGGGAAAAGGCCAACTGTTACTTGTTTCACATTCTTCAACAGACACTGCCAAGCCCTAACAGTCCCTGGAAAAACAATTTTTCAATGGCTGCATTTAACTGGAGACCTGTCCTCCACTAAATATTAGATCAATAAAGAATAGACTGGCCTACTTTGAATATAATGTCATCCCGTTAAACAAGTTAAAGCTTTCATAGAGTGATGAATACTATGGAGAATCTTATCTTTTATTGTGTTTACCTGTGATTACAGGGTTAAAGTGTTTTTTATCTATCAATGCCCCATGTGACTGCAGCTCTTGTCAAACTCCAGACATTCATTTCCAGAAAATCTGGATAGGTTTTCACAGACATGTCACCTGTCACCATAATGAGTGGACTATCACTGTCTCTTTAACGTCCTCACACTGGCTGCATGTCTTTCTCACCTGGGCACTATGTCCAGCGGCGAGGCTGAGGCCGTAGTGACCTTGGGTTTCTGACAGTTGGCGGTTGCGGCGGCTGCGTGGGCGAGCTTTAAGGCGGATGTCGACATGGTGGCGCTCAGCGTCCGCGGCGCGTGGACGCGCTTGCCGGTGGGAACACCCAGACGGAGGCTGTTGTTGTTGTTTCCCAGCAGGACCTGAGTGGCGGCGGTGTTAGTGGTAGTGGTGTTGGCAGGGTGGGCGGTGCCGTTGTTGTTACTGGTGGCGGAGGTGGAGCTGGTGGTGGTGCAGGGGTGGAGCAAGGCGGGTGTCGGGGTAGAGGTGGGAGGAGCCGGGGTGGCGGGGGAAGGGGACGCTGTGCTCGAGAGGTGCAAGCCCTTGTAGACACCTGAGGGGTCAGAAGAGGCCGGGTGGTGGTGGTGGTGGGGAGGAGGTGAGGGTGGTTGTGACAGGGGGGGGAGGCGGGGTTTGGAGATGGAAGGTTTCAATTATCAACTGTTCTTAGTGGGAAAAATCTGTTCTTTTTACTGAAGACTTGAAGCACTGAATGAATACACGATAACTATTCAAGTACATAAAAAAAAATAAAAATGAATTTTTCAAAGTGTGAATCCTTCATAATCAAACAAAGGCAGCTATTGAGACTGTGTGCACTACTTTTAAAAGAGTTCAAACAAGCTAATTACATACCTTAACTTTAAAACTTTAAGAATGTGCACAGTATTAAACATCTACTGCGAGGCAGAAGGTCATTTATGAGCTGGATTTATTCCTTTTTACCAGAATCACAAAGAAACGAAGCATTCAAACACAAAAATCTTTCACAATGATTATCTAAGTTTCCAGTGGTTTTATCTGTAAAGGACAGATCCTTGGTGCACCGTTTTCATCAGCAGAATAATCTCAAATGGAAAATTACATTTTGTCACTTTTCCTCACTTATCTCTTAAATCCTGCTGCCTGAAAATGGCATCGGTTGTTGGGGGGTTAGTGCTGCAGGTTTTGTTCTGCCTGCTTTGTGCCGTTATCTGCTCTGTCAGTGCACTCCATTATGGGTTTTAGGACTGTAATTACTTCACCCTCATTGTTTGCTTTGTCTGTTCAGTGTCACTGTACTGCAACACTCGGGTGAAGTGCACTTTAAATTTTAATTGCTTTTAGTTTTATTACTTTTCGGTTGCATTGTTTTTTCCTAAACAAAGTATATTTTGTGGGGTAGGAAAGTGCTGGCATGTCAGTAATGAAAAATTCCCAGTGGTACTTCAGAAAAATCATGATGGCCATCGGACACAAGAAATGCAGTTAATAGCACCAAAGACCATCTTATTAAATAAAATAATGAGGATAATTACTCAAGCCATTACTGTGATGGCCTATCGTGCTCAGAACAATTGGTGTGTCACCTTTATTGTGTTCAGTAATGGCGCACAAGAAGTCACTTTAGTTACAGAAGACAAAATATTCTTGGCCGCCGCTCCAAAATTTAAGCCCACTGGTCGAGCCTACCAGCCGTGCAAGTGGCTGTTTGGAGGGTCGTCATACCTGAGGGGGAGAGGACGCCATTGACTCCGCCTCCCAGGGCTAGCTCCTCCTTGGTTTTGAGAGCCAGCAGTTGGTCGGCGGTGACTACGGCCGAGGCGGCGAACTGAGCGCTGGCCTGGTCCAAAGTGTTTGGCAGGCCCTGCAGGGGAGAAGACGACTGTTTCAGTCACGTACGAAAACTTGAGGAAATCGGAAAGGAAACCAGTTCAGTTTGCATCTGAGGACCAGAAGTGCCTGGATACTGACCTTTGTGCTGTTTGTAGTGGCGGTGCTGTTGGCTTGCTGTTGCAGCTGGACCTGCTCCAGCTGCTGTTTCTGCATCAGGGCCAGCTCTTCCTGATGCTGCTGGTACTGTTCGGCTGTGAAAGCTGAGAGAGACGAGAGTTTGTTACAAGTCTTTTAGACCACAGTTCACACCATAATCAGGGTTGGAAATGTACTTTTTGTCCACCTGGCACTGTGACTGGTGGATTTAAAAATCTACCAACCACCCAAAAGATTAACATTGTTTGTTTTGGCTGGTGAGTGAAGCAAATGTACCATCATTCAGCTGGTGCTGATTTCAAACCCAGCATGCCATATATATGCTTAGAATACAGCTTAAACACATGGTTATTAAGTAGAGAATCCGTGCAGACAAATTCACCTTTACAAAATCACGCAGGAACAAAGCGTGGGTAGTGTGTGGAGAGGTGAAGGCTTGGATGGGCTTAGTTTGAATAAACCAAAAACAATTCTCTAACATATAAATGTATTTGCTGGCAGCAGATTCTGAGGTACCCGACTACTTTGGGAAACAACTCTCTGCTCAAAGACACAACAATCTAGTAGTGAAAGAACCATTCAGATAAACCAATTACACTGTGTGTGTGTGTGGCATGCCAAGGCTGTGTGTGTGATAGGACACAGCTCTGAAATGCAGTACAGTCTTATTTTTTTAGGCTCTTGTGGGTAAGAGTGCTTGACCACGCCTGCTGTAGCCTCGGCAACCCCGTGTCATCAGCTCCATGTGAAACTCATCACTGATGCATGAGGTTGTTTGAAGCCACTGTTTTACTCTAACTTTCTGCTTTGTGGATAAGAAAGCAATAAAAATATCACCATAAATATTTTCTTTCAATTTCTCTTTGGTGAATGAAAGCACATTCATTATGCAACCATGTTTCTCATATTTCCCCGCTCCCTTTCCGAGCGCTGCCAAATCTTCCAAGACTGTTGGTGGCTCTATGGCTGTGTGCCTGTTTGTAATTCACACAGTGATGCACAAGCACAACTGCACATTAATAAACCCACACACACACACCCAATACTGCATTCATTGATAAGGCAGCCGCCAAGAACAGACATTCTAAAAAGGAAAACTACAGCCAGGTTCTCAAACATCAATGGTGAGGCATCTTCGACTCAAAATCGTCCTGTAATTGAGGCGTTACCGATCGATACTGTGTGAAAAATCAATGCCTACCATATAGTGAACAGTCTGAGCTCCACACTCTCATAATCAGCTTGCTCATCTATTAGAAGTGATACAACACCAGTATCAAGCCTGTAGTCTGCCAATCAGAATGAATACATGCCATGGATCTGGTCATGCCATACATGTACTTTAGTAACCAGGTTACTTTCAATTGGCTTTTGCAGTAGGCTACAATATGCCAGCTTCGGTTCATAGATATCAAGGGTAGGGAAGAAATCTGAAAAATGAGCTGCATGTAAACACATTTGTTTGATGCTATCCAGTCCACTCCAGAAAACGAATTCTCATATTTTCTACCATAACCTGGTTACACACAGACACCTGGTTTCTTGTATGCATATCTAAGTTGGTCTTATAAGCATCCCAGTTATTTATCCTGCAAATAATATCTTCCTTTATTGGCTTTCTATTGATTATAAAGTCCTATTCGCACATTTCGAGGTATTAACGTGGCCTTGAGCCTCGGTGCAATATTGATTTTCGTATTCCCTGCGAGCCATTCAGTTCTCCACTTAACAGGATTCAGGACTCATCTGAAAGTCACAGCTCGTCTTCAGGCACCACCTCCATCTGGAACACCCTTCATGCTTATTTCATGTAATCTAACAGCGTCTAGTTTAATCAAAAATACTGCTCTTATTAATTCAGCACTGCTTGCAACCCGCCTTCACGGCTGCTCTCTGCAGACTTAACCAATACTGTAGTCACTTGAGTATCCTGCAAAATCTCTTCTTCGTTACATCTGTGTCCTTCAGTTTCTTCATGGCACTTTAAAGGCAGAGCAGTTTTTCAAAAATAAATCAATAGGCTGTTGTTTTCATGCACATCAAAACAGACCCAACTCCTGTAAACTGCTTGTAGTGACATCGACACACCAACTGCCTGACTGCCCTCAGTAATGCCACCAGGGACCTGTGGCATTTAGTTTGTATTCAACGCTCCGTGCCTCTTTGTCAAACACCCTAACAAATCCTTTGCATCTCATGAATTTATTTATCAAACCCCAGTTTTAATTGACACCTTGTGGACTGGGTGGGGTGGGAGGGGGTGCGCTGTGAATGCCAAGCAACAGCTGCACCTGATGAACAACAATAGGAAAACTCTCACAATGCAGCTGGAGGGCAGGACCAACACTTGTCCTGCGATTACAACGTTCCCACCAAGGAAAAAATGATCACTGCATTCCAGGTAAAAATATACGAGAGAAAAATGTCATGGTAAAAAGGAAGCAATCTGACATGAGTGTGCATCCTGAATATTTTCATTTGTAATTGTTAATAACCTCTGTGAACTAGTATGCCTCTTAAAGGGTCAGTTCAACCAAAACACACAATCCTCTATTGACAGTAGTATCTTGCAATAGTGATAGTTTCGGTTTTCTGTTAACATCTCCTCTCAAACATACTGAGGAGGAAATTTAATCAAAATTTTATTCAATTTAAGCTGTTAATACTCAAGAAACCCGCATTAAAAAAAACTCAAAAGCAAGTAGTCTTTCCATAACCCAGCTCCAAGGATTTTCAGCACAAAAAACATAATTTACTCTCCTCCATTTTAGAAGGGTGACGGCAGAAATATCAATAGCTCATATCTCAACACCTGAGCGATTAAAACCTTGAGCATTTTTGTGGTTAATACTGCTAGGGCTAAGGGATTAAATGTTAATGTTGAAAACAAGCTCAAAGGCAGGAGACAAGTTGTGTGTGGTGGTGTGTGTGGGAGTATGCCTGTCCTGTTTTCAATAAATATTTGACAATTAAATAAGTCACTCATAACTCAAAGCAGAGATGGTGGTCTGCAACTCCAACCCATCATAAATGCTAAGTCATTTCAACAACAGAGCCTGGCATGAAAGCATCTACAGTGTGTGTTTGAAGACAGCCGTTTCACTCACCAGCAATGGGTGCGGGTGTAGGGACAACTCTCCCTGGGCGTTGAGAGCCATAGGGCTGTCCCCCGGGTGCGGAGGCAGAGATTGGGCGCTTCAGGCCTCGACTCAACTTCCTGAATAGCGGGTGGGCATTGTCCAGCTCATGTAGTGGTAGTGTCCGCGGTCTAAAGTGCCTCCATCGGCACGACTTTATATTCAACAGTATCTGACTGAGGTCCGTGGGAGAGGGGGAGGAAAGAGAGGATTTGAAGGAGGAGGAACTTCTGTCCGAGGTATTTGTTTCTGAGGTACTGGCAAACTTGTCGGTGGTCGGCGAGCGTGAAGTAGTTGTAGGAGGAGGAGGAGGAGGAGAAGGAGGAAGAGGCAGGTCGAGCGTCTCTGGATCCAGTCCGTGGAAAACGTTGTCATAGTCCGTGTGCGCCCTGTCCAGCAACACCCTGCATGAGAGAAGGAGATGGTCAGGTCTTGTGCTTGGACGGTGGGACGTGACAATAAAGAAAACTAGCCTTTATTTGTCTGGCATTCTTTCTGAGGAACTAATCAAGTAATTAGATATGAATACTTCCAGGTATATCTGAAAGGAGTGAGATTAAATTTGCCCTCCCTTCCTTGTCAGCAAAGAAAAGTCTGCATTTTAACTATTTGCCACATTGTCTGTGATATTTAAAAATCATACAATAGCATGCAACATGTCCAGAAAAACATATATTACTAGTGAATAGAATGATAAAGCATATAACCCCCCCCCCCCAAAAAAAGAAGAAAAATGCAAATCCGAGGAGCAAAAATGCAACTGACCTGCCGCCTCGTCCCACGCGTCGTCGAGCCATGCCAAGGCAGCGCCGTGGCACGGTGAGCGTGGTGAGACTGTAGCGAAAGCGAGCTTCTGCCAAACCGCCATCCCAGGGTCCACACCATGGCCAGCTACCCACGCGGTCCTGACGAGCCTGGAAACAAAGACAGGAAGCTGAACTTGACTCATTTCATTCTTACTGTCTGGGTACGACACCTCTGATCCTTAAATCTCAGTCTTCTCTGGAGTGTGAACTACAAGCCTTGGATATTGACATTAACTTAAAATCTGTCAACTGAACACTCTACAAAAACACAGAATATTGCTCTCCTGCTCAATGCAACCTTTCTAGTCTCTAACTCTACATGAGCTCAGCTGTGCTACATTACATTTAAATACTATGAAAAAACTTTTCACAGCATGTTATAATACAACAACTCAATGGAAAGAACTGTTCCTGTTCTAACCAGTGCTTACACAGAGCATTTAAAAAACACCTTCAACCTCAGGGCACAACAACTGGGACATTGTGGCCCCTTAAACCCACCATCATGTAAGAGTAAAGCTCTAATGTGCATTTTATGGATGCCCACGGTACTTACAGCGTAGTACTGGCAGCCTGCCTTCCTGCGAAAGGCGTAGGCACCATCTGGGTCGTTCTCCTCCTCTGCTTCTGATGAGCCTGAGTGCAGCTGTGGACACAGAGGTTAGGGGTCAGTCTAAGGTCAGCGCAAGAGCAGAATTTAAAACACTGAAGCCCACCCACTTGTCTCATGTGGTTTTGTAATTTTGAGCGGATTTATCAGGACAAAAGGGCAGAGTGCAGTTGAGTGGAGGTATGGAAAGAGCCTGGGTAGGCTGCAGTGCAGCAGGACCACAGAGTGGTTACAGAGACACCCAAGTTTGTTGTTTTAAGACCCTGCAATGAATTGTGTTTCCAGCATGTGTTGTGCGCTTTGTTGCTGTGTTTTTAACTTGACAACACACTAGATCCCTTCTGGTAAGGGTCACACAATATGCAGCCATGGAAATATATTCTGCAAATATAACAGTTTTATTTTTTCATTTATATCACTATTGTGTTACTGATGTCATCTCATCTGCTGTAGGCACAATTGGAGATTATTTGAGTTTCATAGTGCTGTGTAATAACTGTTCCTAGACCCACTTAGGATTGGAAACACTTGTATCTGTGTGTAATGCAAAAAGTACTGACTAACACGAATATATAACGTCGCGCAGAGAATTCCACTGAACACATTCAACAAAACCATCTACACATGATACATTCTGAGACAAGAGGTCACGCTTGGTCTGTCTCATCGTGTGCTTGGCTTTGCATGAGCGAGTGCCTGTGTTTGTTTGAGTTGCAATGTACCTGGGAGAAGGGCTCGTCGTCCGAGCTGGGGAAGTCGTATTGGTTGAGGTCCTTGGCATTGAAGATGACAGGACCCGCGTGGTGTGGGGCGCCCGACGAGAGAGGCAACACCTTCTGCTTCTTCTCATACCTCCTCTTCTGTCGGGGAACTTCCGTCTTCTCGGGCTGAAGGGGGAAAGAAGACACAACTTGTGAGACTTTGAACACATTAAAAGCCCATACTTAGAGTCCACAAGTGATCTTTATCATTCATTCTGCAGATATAGAACTCTTCACACTGGGTGTATTAAATGCATAGTTTCAGAAGCCTTGTCTTTTTAGTGAGCCTCACCTTAGACTTATAGTCCTTGAGGTCCATGTGGTCCTGGTGTCGGTACTGGTTGGTGACAGGGACCAGGGGAATGATCTGCGGCCTCACCAGTGCTCGTTCAGCCAACACCTCTGCCATCACCTCACCACCGTAGTCTGACATGACGTTTCTGGAAAAATGCAAAGAGATTAGCCAGACCATTTTTCCCCTCAAACTACATAAACGCAATAGGAAGCAGTGCTCAATACAACAGCACCCAAATGGAGAAAAAGCTGCTTTAACTTTTCTTTTATCTGAGTTGTACACTCAGAGCATTCAACCAACTTTTTCCCTCTTTTTAAAGTAACCCTGCCATCTCCACTCTGCCACCCGGCAGTCTAACTGCTTTTGTTTTATTTCGGTACTAATGCATTATGTTTGACGCCCCTGGAGGCAGGCTCACCTCTTCTCAAAGATCTCCAGTGTGAGATGCAGCAGCTCCCTCTTGCTCTTCTCCCTCCTTTTGATCATTTCCAGGATGGTGACGGCTCGGCTGAGATCCCTGCGTAGCTTCAGCATCTTCTCGTAGGACGCCTCGTCATTCTTACGGTTCTGGGTGTTGAAGGAAGAAATATGTGTCAGCAACACAAGCAACATATAAACAAGGATGTAAACGTCATGAACAGCACTTCATTATTGCTTAGAGCCTCACACCAAGACAAATAAAAGGTACATTTCGAAGACAAAACTGGCAAGTAATTAAATTAAAAGTGATTAATTTATCAATGATTATAAAACAAATATTTGCAGTTATATGAACCATGTTGATTTATGTGCATCAAATTAAAAATCAATATCAGGAAGGTTTTTGATGCATTACTAGTTTACATTTTAAAAAGCTGCTTAAATGAAAGCAACAGGTTGCTGAAATCACAAAGTCAACATCAAGGCTAAATTCTTCAAATGACCACTTGGTGGCAGATACATCCTTTACAAGACAGGAGAGGAAACTACAATTTCATGGAGTCACAGAGTTCAGCAGTGTAGTATTAGTAAATGGACAACAACATTTTAAGTTGTCTTTGTATTCAAACATCTCAAATCAAGGACTTCAGTCTCATTCCAAACGAACCATAAGCTTATTAATCATTGTGCCTTCATCAGTCATCATTTCACAGAGAAACTCAGATTGTAAAGCAGACAAACACAGAATAATTTTCTAAGCAGACCAAATGTCACACTTCTGCCTTTAATTTATTCTGTCAAAACAGACCGCATTAGTAAAAGCTGTACTGACTGTCTCACACAAAGCTGTGTGCCGAGACAAAACCTTCTCTGGGTGAAGTAAGACGCTGCTCGCTGAACGCAGCTGGGGCGCCTGACAGCATTCTGCTTTTGTCGGCCTGTCAGGTATTAAGAATATTTTCTGTCTACATCACAGGTGAGGTATGTATAGTGAGTAAATACTGCAAACAGGATCACGCTAATCTGGCAAAGCTTCACAAAAGACAATGACAAAGTGAAACGTAATCACTGTGTGAAAAAAATGTCAGTACAGGCTTCTGAAATGGCGAAACATTTACTGCAACAAGGTATGAGAGTGCATAGTTTCCTTGTCCCCAGTTGTCGGCCTATTGCCACTGACGGCATGTCCAACTACACAATACAGCGGCTAACAAGACAGAGGATGTTTTTGCCATGACCACAGCCACAGCCACAAACTGCGGGTAAAGACAACCGACCTTCCTGGTTTGCATCTTCTCGGTGCGCCGTCGGAAGGCCACATAGGGGTCACTGGTGCTGGAGCCGTCCCGTTTCTCCTGCTTGACGTTGTGGAGGAGACAGTTGGCCCTGCTGTTTTTCCTCTTGCGGCTCCAGTAGTCAAAGACCTCCTTGATGAGCTCATCGTCCTCCTTCAACAGCAGTTTGGCCTCCGGAAGGCTCACAAGCTAAAAGATACAAAACAGGAGTTACATTTTGATGAGTTAAAGATTTATGCGTCGGGGAGGGTGACAGATCTGGTATGGAGGGCTTTTATGCTGAGGGCATCTTACCATTAATGGTTTCAAATCTGTGTTACCAACTATTTAACGGTATCATCATCTTTTTATTCCCCCAAAGCTCATTTCTCATTGGTCTATAAGGTATTTCATGGTCCCTTCTTTACAGCTGGCTGTGTTTTGGGGGCAGAAGGAGACACAAACGGTGCCGACCTGCTGTCCACTGCCTTTCTCCAACCGGTCAATCATCTCCTCAAACTGCAGGAAGCTGATCTCCATCTTCTTTTTCAGCTTGTTGACAAACGCGTCATCTTCCGAGTCCAGGTCGTAGTCGGGCTGCTCTGTGTCCAAGCTGAAAGCTGCAGGGAGGTTGAGGGAAGGAAACAGACTTTAGGTATGGATAGATAACTTAAGGGCTAATAAAACATTGCGGATTTGTGATCCATGTAAAAACAAAATCAAGGTTGTAGAGAAAGTGTTGCGAATGATGGGGAGGAGAATTTTCTTAGACAAGATCAATACAACAAATGTGTGTCTTTTCTGCAATCCTCATATTCAGATAAGCATTTGGTGCAACCGCCCTCATATTCTGAACTTTAAGTTGACCATTTAAGTGTTAAGCTTCTCCTTTTATCCTCGGCATCCATCCATCTGGTACATTGAGAGCAAGTCTACCGGAGTCAAATTCCTTGTATGTACACACGTACTTGGCGAATAAAGCTGATTCTGGTGGTAATGCAGAATAAGTAACTTATGAAAGAATCGGTGATACTAGTGATTATGGGGAATTTACGTATTTGACCACGTGGATCCTTTCAAGTGTTAGTTATCAGGAATGAAGAGAAAGACATTCACAAAATCTGGCATTTATTTGAAGCAAAACTTAAGTGATCTAGTGAACATGACCTCTCTACTCTGACTCCACAGCAAACTGACCGTCAAATATATGAATTCAGCTTAATTGGTCTGGTAATGACCGAAGGCACTGCATGAAGCATTACTGAACACTATCGAGCCCATTTCCAGCCAAGACCACTTACTGTCCATGCTGAATGATCCCTTTGAAATACCAAATGCAGAGTTTCTATGGACCCAAACTTTGAGGTATTGTTGGCACCAAAACTCCCCTTTATGCATCATATTATAAAAGAACAGCATAATTTCTGTGTGCAGCCTACAGTGACCAATGAATGCCTTAAACTCATAATTCCCTTTCATAATTTAGCAGATAGATTCAGAGCACACACCAACAGTTACTGACAGGAATAGACAGATGGTTGCTTGGCAATACGACCGTCAAGGCCAGTTAATGCCACACATGCATCTTAAAAGAAATCAGAGTAATTCAGTTCACATCCAGTGTTTTCAGTGTCAGCTGTATGCTGGGAAGTCACGTAACCAACGTGCAAAGAGATGTTTACAGTACATCCTCTACTCTACCATTGTGCCCACCACAGAAGCAAGGTTACCACCCACTAGCAGTCCATACTTAGAATTCATCATCATTTAATGAGCATTTGAGTATTGTAATTTTAAGGTTTTCAGCAATGCCGAATCAAAACACAGCCTGATGTATGAAAAGAAAATTGTCCTACACTATGAAATAAAAGAAATCTAAGCGTGAAATTAAAACAATAACTGCTAGATTGCCTACAGATACAGATCTGTCCAAACATTACACAATGAAACACAGAGACAATACGCACATTTTTAAGATATTTAGCTTTCTGTGCTGCCTGAACTGTAAACAATGGTGCTCTGGTGATTTAAACATTATGGCCACGTTACGAAACAGTACAACTGCTTCAAGAAAACTAAAAACCAGAGTTGAGCTTGACCAAAGAAAAACGACTGGAACCAAAACAAAACAGCAGCTGCAGCTAAAAGAAACTGAAGATTCAGAAACAGTTTGACTACACTGCTGAAAAGATGTTAACTAATACTATAACACAGCGAAGGAAAGAGGCTTTTTCAGAGCGATATACCCCATCACATTACAATGACCCTGTAAAAACAGCACACAGTGGAGACTGATGTCTGCAACAAAGAATTTGACCAATTCACCCAGCAAACTGTCAAACTGTGAAGCATCCCAAGCCAATAAAGAGAGTAGTTTTAACCTCAAATATCTCACTTATATAAACCTGATACATTTTTCTACTGCAGATATTATATTTATTCAACTACACAGGACTAATGGCCCACACTTGACTGGAATAAATAAGTGCTTTGAGAGTACAGCCCACCCAGCATCTGCTGGATCATAAGGTCAGGGACACACTAGATGATTATCAGGCGTAATTACACCAGATATGCCCTTCCAGATGACTGAAAGCATTGAGGACTGACTGGAACTAACCAACAGCACAGAATATCCGTTTTGTTGTGTGGAGCTGGGTGCATTCAGTCACGTCCAACCCAGTAACTCACGGACTGACCCCACACTTTATCAGACAATTTAATGGAGTCTGCATTAATGTGTAGAGCCTAATAATGCACACTGAATATTTCTGCAGGTCAAAGATGCAGCAGTATAATTTTAGTTGAACCAGAAAATGTGACTCTCTGCCCTTTCCTAATGGTCTAGAGTGTGAGCATATTTCTGACTCAAAAGACAGAAAAACGTAAAAGCTTTACACTCACTGTCCTTTCGCTTTTTAAGTCCGTCTAAAGCCTCAATGGCTGGCGAGACAGTCATGTCAGGCTAATTCAAATAAACTCATTTCCTTACTGGCTCTCACAAATGCCTAAAAACCCACAGCAGGAACATCGCCACATCTGCCAAAATTAAATTAATCTAGCTTCTAACAGACATTTGCAGCAACTGTACTTACAATTAGAGACTAGAGAGCAAACGTTATACAGACCAGAGTATTTGCTGCTTCATCTTTAGAATAATAACCTCAATTCTGATTTAATTAAGGCAAATCGCTGCCATCAAGGCAACTGAGTACGACAGAAGGGATACTGACGAGACAATATGTTTATGAAGATTTTTCATTTAAAATCTCTATTTGTGCAGACTTGTATCCTTGCTAGATTTATCAACTGTCATCTTGTAAAATGACAATAAATGTGCAGCTGCATAAAGTGCCTACACAACCAGACAGACAATTATTTGCTAATGAGGTTTAGATATTTTAGAACAAACACTACACTTCCAAGACGTGGAAATGATCAGCACTGAATATTCCACACGTTTCAAACTGTCTAGCCCTCTGAGGAAACCTTGAAATTATTCCGACAGTAATTTGACAGGACAAAACATTTGTCATTTCAGCTTTGGACTGATAACGGTGTCTGTGTGTAGGGTACAGCAAATTGCTTTCCTTTGAGAAACAATCATGGCAACCACTTGTGACACCGACATGGTTACTGAACTGAGCAATCTAGCAAACGCATTTTCTTTGATATCATTACTGAACTGGGCAATCTCACAAACTCATTTACTTTGACAAACATGACAACTCAGTAAAAGCTCATAAAACACATGCCTGATGCCATTAAACGGATGAATAGCTGTCTGAAGCAACTACCTGTGGGCTCATGAGTAACTGAATAGACTCGCCTTTATGAAAGCCTTAACGCAGCCAACTTGGCAAAGTTCATGAAGCCAGCCCAGAAAACATCTTGATGAACTATTTTACCCTAATGCCACCTTTTCCTTTCAGTCATAAGTGCTCTTTATACTCTGCTTTATGGTCCAAAAGTTAATCTAATGAAATGATCTAGAGTGATCTACAGCCATGTTAACAAATAAAAAACTACACTCATGTGGAATTATTCCACTCATTGCCACTTATAATTTTGATCAACAGTCCCCAAGTGTCATTTAAAGCATTCAAAATAATTGAAGGAAACACTGTTACAACCTAATGAAACAACTGAGGTCCCTAATCTGCCACATCAAACTCATTTTCTCTGCTTTCAGCATCACAAATTTGCCATTAGAGAGGCCCACTTACGCTGTATGTGAATTAGCTGCTTTGGCATCTTATAGTCCCCAGGGTAGAGGGATTCGTAGTAGGTGATGTTGCTCTCTGCCTCGGGGACCGGGATGACCATGTTGTCCCGCTTCTCGCCATATACCTGCTGCGCAGAGATGGCCCGCTGGAGATGGTGTTCCTGCAGAGACACAGATGGAGGTGAGACACCTGGACTACTGAGGACTGACGTGTACGTACTACAGATAATATACAAACTGTGAAGTTGAATACCATAAAAACAAAATTATTTAAGTAACTAGCATACTGGATTAAAAAAAGATGGTGTCACATAGCTTTAAAGACCTTGAAACTATTGTAAAAATGTAATGTGGAATTGACATGAAGGTAATGTTAGGCATTTACAGACATTTTTTGGGTTTAATAAAAAAAATCACTATTGCTCGATATATCATTCAAACTCCTTGACTTTCAAAATATCAATTTCAGCCTCAAAAATCCAGTGTTGATCAGGGTATGCTGTAGACCTGCAGCTATGATTGGATGTCACGAGTCAGCTAAATATCACAACTGTGAATGAGCTTGTGATTTTTAAGCATGAATGAAACAGCTGATCCATACATTCTACTAGGGCTGCCACTAACGATTATTTTCATTGTCGACTTATCTGTGGATTATTTCTTCGATTAGTCGACTAATCATTTCATCGAAAAATGTGTTAAAATGTTGAAAAATGACGGTCTGTCTCACCCAAACCCCAAAATTATGTCATCTAATGTCTTGTTTCATACTCACGCCAAAGGGTTTTAGTTCACCGTCACGGGAGAGTGTGTAAAGCTGCCAATATCTGAACGTAAGAAGCTGCACTAAGAGTATTTTGGGGTACTTTTACAGTACTTTTCTATGAAAAATGACTCAAATCGATTAGTCGACTACTAAAATAGTCACCGATTATTTTAATAGTCGATTAGTCATCGATTAGTCGACTAATCGTGGCAGCCCTACATTCTACATAAGTCCAACTATTGCAGGAGTTTTTTTCTGATTTATTCCTAATCTAATCCAAAATGACTCATCCAACACACCTCGCTGTATACTAATTTTGCATCTAATGAAATGCTGTCTCCAATTTGCCTGAATTTCTCCTTCACCAGCAGCACCGCTGGCTTCAGATCTCTGCTCGAACATGTGGTCTTACTCCAAACAAAAACCACACACACACTAAAAAAAGACTTCTCCATTTCATTTCTGTTCTATTCATTTGTAATATCATCAGATGATGGTGGCAAGAAGTCCAAAACAACAGAGGGCAGACTGTCCATGTAGCTTTTCTCTCCATTTTGAGCAAATAGCTACTTTCGATCTGAAATTTAGTGGGGAGCACAAACACCAATCAACCAATGAAACGCCAATCAGTATCTGCTAGCTCCATGACCAGCTTCCCAGCTTTGGGGCGCCTTGATGCAGAGACAACTGAGCTCCACCGAATAACTGGGTGCACAAAAGGTGGCGGAAGTGCCACGAAAAGCCTTGAAGCCCAGAGGCCGGCCACAGAGCTTCATCAGCATCTCAACAAGCCTGAATTAGTCGCTGCAGCACCTAAAGTTTCAGTCTACTTGGTCTGTTTTCTTTGTTGTTTTCTAGAAACAGCCTAGTATCACTGCTGTTTGTGACTAGGTTTCTAAAACCAAGCACTTATTCCACATATTTGTCAGTTGTGTCTGAACAGAAAGTGAGAGATGAGCAGACATATGTGTACACACACACACACACACACACACACACACACACACACACCCCCTCTAAGTGGGATTAGAAAAGAGCAGAGGTACAGAATTGTTTATTGACTGCAGCTTGTTCAAAGACTAAATTTTTATAAGCCTACAGAAAGAGTGAAGCACCAAAAACAGGGACTGTTAGGTACTCATACTGAGTAGTATCGTTTCAAATGCAACAGTACGTAATCTTAATATCTGCAGAAAATCCCTTTCTAGCTTCCTAGCTGTGCAATCAACCGGCGGCCTACTAGCGGTTTCATGGGAACTTTAAGTAAAGCCATTGCAACAAAACACAGGCCAACTAAACCACAATATTGAGCCTTGTAAATGTCGTCATGCTGGGGTGGGGGTTAAGATGCTGACTCACAGAGATACAGGTCAAACGTAATCACCTGCAAACTGAGTTGTGGAAGGAAACTGACAGTTAACCAATTACACACTGGGCAACCCTTGTCATCCAGACCATGACAATCTTACAAAAAACACCTTGTAAAGAACAAACAGCAGTGTCAGGTCAACAGAAAAACACTTCATGCTAAATCCACACTGCCACATCATTTTGAATGTTGAATCTTTTACGTTTGTGTTTAAATCTGTTTGCATTTGCAAAACTCTTCATTTATATATGTGAATCCAGGTGTCATTTTCATGGTAATAAGAGTTTACCAGTTGAGCCTTGCATGATACAGCCTAGGTACAGAAACTGGACTGAGACAAATCTGAGCCTGCCATCTAATCATTATCATCTTCAGAGCATGAAGAGAGGAAAAACCTGACACTGTTTTTGTCAGTTGGCCTTATCTACCCGCCACAAGTGTGACGAGAGCCTGCCGCTGCCAAGCCCGTTGAGGGGTAATGTGCCGGAAGGAAGGCAGACAGGCTGGATAGCTGACTAACTGGTTTGCTGGCGGGCTGCTCGTCTGAACAGTCCCAGTCAGTCGTAGTAGTAGAGCCTTTGGCCCAGAGCTGGGCGCTGAGCCACTGGCAGGCAGTCTGTCAACAAGGCAGCGTGCTGCCGGCCTCGTACAGCAGCTCTCTGGGGAGAAGGTGTGTATTTATTGTTTTCCCTGCGGCTGTCAGAGACACAAGGGTAGTAGGGAAGGGGGGGGGGTATCTGTGCCCTAGGAAGGTAGACGGAGTGAGTGAATGAGTCACAGAGAAAGTATATGTGTGAGGTAAAACAAATGAGTGTGACACTGTGTGAATTGGTATTTTTTTCATGGAAAGCAACAGACTTTGCCTACTGCAAAAACAACCACTATAAGCCAACCATGGAACCCAGCAAGCATTTTTTGGTTTAAAAAACGTCTAATAGCCGTCTACATGAAAACCTGACGTCTAGGCTAAATCACGGCTGAATTTGGGCTGTCAGTGAAAATTTGGTAGACCTCTAACCATAGCCAAAGTGTAGACGTCATCAATTATATGGCTATGTAGAGACCATGTCCAAAAAATGGAGATAAACATATTTTAATTACGGTTGACTCTCCATACGTGATTGAATATCATACCGCACGCCATCTGCAATGGCGAAAATTACATTTAATCAATTTCAAAATTAAATCGGCTAGATTTGGGTTACATGTAGCTAGACTAAATCAGAGCTAAATATAGCCAATACATTTAAATCACGACTATTGCTTGCTGGGAATAGTCACTGCCATGTAAAGCATGTATAAAGGAGGACAGACTATATTCACAAGTATCGAAGAGCTTCATTCAGATTCAACATGTGCAGTTTACACTCTTAGACACCAGTTTGAACTGGACTCCAAACATCATGAGGTTTGCTAGTTCCCGAGGCTGTACCTCCGTAAACTCAATTATGCAACCAACACTTCATCATAGTCACTGCTTCTTTTTCACATGTAACCATTTATTCTGGCTATACCACAAGCTACTACTACAGCTATGTCCATAACTCATCTTATATTCAAGCATCAACATACCTGCATGGTCCGACTCAGTGTGCAACTATCCAGCTTTTCAGCTGTTACCTCTATACTGACTGCTAGCAGCAGTAAGCTGCTCTCAGCAAAGTTTTTTGCCATCATTCTATGTCCTCTGGATTTGCTGAGACTGAATTGCAGAGTGTTGAGTTGACCAGTTAATTACTTTGTGGTCAGATTGATCAAAGTCGATCAGATCAGAGGAGCACTGCTGCAGAGGTAAGTGAACACAAACTTTAAGACCCAGTGCTGGACTGCAGGCTGGGTGTGTGGTTTTCGATGGGAATGCAGACAGTTTTTTTAAAGCAGTTTGGAATAACGAGTGGCAAGTGACAGCACCACTGTTGTAAGAAAAAGAACCTTCAATTTTATATGAATCAATGCACAGTTTTAGTTTTACTTTGCCTGGAGCTCTGCTGCTTAGACAGTGTGCAGAGTACGCTGCTCAGAGTGTGTGGTGCTCTGAATAACTGAATGAGGTGTATATATACACACATAAATACGCAAAACACACAAATATATCAAAAGTGTTCAAAATGAACGGTGGGAGACCAGTGACATAGAACATTCTGAGGAACCTCCGTTGACAAATCATATAGAGATAAAATCCCTACATTTGAAATGTAGTTACTGCATCTACTCATTGTGGACGAGAGGCTAGTGCTCATGACAGCACGAAATGTAAACATTGATAGCTTTCTGCTTGCCTGAGCTATGACCTTAGCTAGCTAAGTGGTGCTACATGGGCGAGCCGTAGATGCACATTTCCTTCTGTGTGGTGATATGGTTGGTGGGTGTATTTCAGTAGAAACAAAATAGTTCCTACATGGAAGTGCTCACAGCAAGGTCTGTGGAGTATCTTGAGTAAGTGGGTCATCATTTCTGGAAAGAGACATTACTATTGAGTTTTTAATATGTATATTTTGGTGCTTTCAGCACTGCAAGTTGAGTGACATCTAGTTCCAATATACTGAGAAGGCAGACATCTTTACAGCAGATACTTTCAACACACTGAGCAACTCACACCAAAACTAGACTGATAAATAGCACTGCAGGTGAGAGGAAAAATTATGGGGGTTTTTTTTCAACAGAACAGCACTATAGTAATAAAGTATCCTGAGATGAGTCATTACATCATCATTTAATCGCATCTGAACAATAAACAGTTGTTTTGTGGTTGACTGAGCAGCTTCATGACATCAATATGGACTTTTCTACTATAACATTTATGTAAGCTGGTTTTATAGGACATTTCTTCAGCTTAGTGCTTAATGTTAGATGGATTTTGTTTTAATATAAGCTTCCCTTGGCACCACATCACAGCCAGAAGGAAGTACGGGAACATAACGACGGCAAACAGTTTTCACTGGGTTACATCAGGTCAGTGTGCAGCTTCTCAGTAAGACATCAAGCAAAACCGAACTTGATCACTGCAGAGCACAGATGATTTGTGCCTTGTGACCTCACAAAACAGGGAAGCTTTTTAATCACTATATTTACATGCACTAAGTATTTCGGTTGACATGCCCTACCATGTCATTTATCACATAAACATATGAAAAAGAGGAACGGCCGGTGCGGTTTGTGTCATTTTACTTCCATGCATCAAAATAGGATGTTTTCCACTGTTGGCAGACTTGGTGGACTGCTGGACCTTCAACATCCTTCTTCAAACAGTCCATGTTGCAATATCTGCGCATATTCAGGGGAATAAAAAACCCCTGCTGATATCAAAGTCTTTCATGATGTTTAAAAGTAGGTGTTGTGGATGTGGAAATGTGGAAATGCTTTTCTTTTGGGTGTGCATCTCTACCCTGCCCTTGCAAACTGTTGGCGAGTTGGTTTGTGTACAATGCATCCATGACAATGCAGACAATAAATAGGCAAGAGGCCGTGTGCTGCAAAATGCAGTAAAAACGACGAGTGAGACACATATTCCGAACGCACCGTTTACATGTGCAAAGAATGCTCCTAAAACCCAAATAACAGCATAGCCCACATCTTAATCAGGAAATGCTACATTTGAAATAAGGCCCAATTAAAAATATCCAAACAGAATATGCTGTTTACGTGATCTGCATCAAATTCAGAATATTGTGTATTCATATTCTGAATAGTAGTGGAGTATTAGTGCACATACATGTAGTCAGTGCTACAATGGTTTTATCCAGAGGGTCCTTAACACTTTAACTGAGACCTTGCTAACACAAAGCAGAAATCTGCTGAATTCAGTTCAGACTATTCTATTTGGTCTATAGTCATGTATTATTTCATACAAAGCGCTGTACTCTAACTAGAAAAAAAAACAAACCCTTTTCTATCTACAAGCAAAGACTGAAAAATATGGACAAAACACTCATTTTGAGCAATTTCAGTTGGCAACAAAATAGATCTTACAAACTTAAATAAAACAGCGTTGATATACATGGACACAATATTTTGCTTTCTTATGTTTAAAAAAGGGTTTAACTCAGTTTTTACTGGTTGATTTCGACAAAAATATCAAACGATAATTACTTCTCCACTATATAAAAACTATAATTGATTATTACTTATTTTGTTACCATTTTACTTAACTGGTTACTCATCATATCACCATCATCAAGAAAACAGAGGATGCCAAAGAGGCTAAAAAGTAAACTTTATACTGTGCGACCTTCAGTATATCATCATGTTGTCTGCAATCATCTGAAACACTTTCAGTCGACTGTATCAAATCTATTTTATTGTGTCTCAGAGAATCGTGTTCATCAACACTATTTGGACCTTTGGGGCTAATAATATTCCACACAGTCTGTTATACCCGAGGCAAGTGACTGTATTTTACATTCGTAGCGCTATGTGCTCTGGCGATCTGTTCTGAGGGAGTAGCTGGAGAAGCTGCTGTGGACAAACCTTTCAGTTTTATTATCAGTGCCTCCCTAAGGCATCTCAAAACTTGTACACATTCAACCTATGTAGCATTTACTGTGACCCCCTCTGTGCATGCACACTTGTGTAACCTTCATGTTCCTATCCGATTCCCACTGAAACATTCCCCTTGGCGAACGCCTAAACCTCCGCATCAATGTCCTCGGGCCTCTCCACAATGAGGGAAAAACTCATAAAATCAAACGGCCTCCAGCAAAAACACACAGGCTGCCAAACATAATCAAGCAATGTGTTTGTTTACTTACCCGGCCACTGCTATTTGCTTGAGAATAAATAGACTTAGATTGAGGTGAACAGTCAGAATACAGAGCATTGGCTGGTGCCCTCACACACAAACTTATCCCTCCTGCTCTCGCTTTCTCACACATACACACAGAGTCCAGAAATAGCCTTCTAAAATGACCACATCGATCACTGTCAAGTCTGCTGAGGCAGCCAGAGCCTCCTCCACCTTCCCCAGTCTCGCCTCTGACAGCTACTGTCCCAGACACTGTAAATGCCACTTAACATGATGGACAGCCGCAGGGGCTGGTCGGGCAGGGCTGTCGAGGGACGCATAGCTACAGTACAAAGCAGTTTTTATGCACCGCGTGGGAGAGGATGATTTTTAACACCCAGTGTAAGTGGGGTGGGAAATCAACGGCTGCCATCAGACTGTGCTTTTGGCTGCTGCTGCTGGATTCTAGCTCTGCCTGGCAGTTTGTAAAGTTACTGACCATGAATTGAGAAACTTTCCATTACGCAAATTAACATGGCTGTTCAAATAAGATAGAAATAAAATGAGCGTAGGTCCACTATTGCATAATAATGAAGTGAAACCAATGACTCACAGACATGGAACGTGAAATGTCTTGTATCCGTGGGCCAATGCCTGGAAAAATCCTAAAACCACCAGTTACTCTCAGAAGTTGTTTGAGCCGAGACTTGCCTCGCTGGAAAACTAGCTGTGGGGTTAGATTCAAGAACCTGCCTGGAGGCTGGTGTTAACTTCCCACGCTGCCCACATACACATCAATACAAAACTGTCAACAGCGAAAGAAAAAGGGGGAAAACCGCTGACAAAAGCAACTTTCAGCTTCACAGCATGTAGGCTGCAGAGACTTTGGACAGGTGACATGCCCCACATTCCCACCCAGCAAGGCTACGCACTGAGAAACTGGTGGCCTGCCAGAATGCGTGCCTGTTAGTGTCTCTGTGTGTGCGCGCGTGCGTGAGTACAAGAACTGTGTCTGGCAAAGAGGCAAACACAACAGATGCCTGTGGGTTCCCACCAGGGCCGCAGACACTGACCTCACTTTCACCCAAACGTAAACACAAGACAAAGTGTCTGGCCCAAAACAAACAAGCCGCACGTGCTGAGGGAGTTTCGGCGATGACGGCTCTTCAGTCAAGCACCGCATACACACACCGCCTGTGAATTACAAAACCGCATGCTGGACTGAACGATGATTCCTGAAAGGCAGGTCCAGCAGCAACAGGGAAAGCAAGCATGGAGTCTTGTACTTGCTAAACGGTACAAACAAGCAGTGTTAAATCTCGCATACAGAAGGGTCTAAATCTTCAAGTGGCTCCGAGTTCACCAGCTCTTAAATGGCAGGGTCAGGGAGTACAGGGACACCACACAGTCTACAGACCACACAACACTGAGTGGATTGTCAGTGTGGTTGACGCTGTTGCAAGATCAGTGGGTCAAGAATCTCCAGAGAAGCCAGGCACTATCCTTGTGTAGATGAATGAGTGAAGAATCAGGGATGCATAATAAATGCCATGAGCGACACCATCAACCATGCACGATTCAAAGCATACTTGCATCTGACGTAGAAACTCAGAACAGACAACTCCAGTTGGGATGTAGCAGGCCTTGGCCTACCTCTTATGATAATATGACTGTTACATAACTGAGCACTCCAGCTGAGCAGAACACAGACTTTGAAGTGACAGCAGCCCCCCTCCTCCTCCTGCCCTGATCTCCTCCTGAGCGCCACGTGCCGCTGGTCTGCCAGCCTGCTGTGCCATCTGACACACTGAACCCCTGACACTGAGCTACCACAGGAGCAGAGAGGCAGACTGGCTGCAACATACTTCCAGTGAATAAAACCAGTATCCACGAGGGATGTCTGTAGTGATATTCCCCATTCAAATGCCTTTATATTTAAACATCACTCAAGATACTGCTGGGTCAGCTAGAAAACAATACTCCAGGAGAAGCAGTTATCTTGCTTCAAGGAGCCAGAATAAGGACAGATGTCTCATAAATTACATGTCAAGAGTGAAAGAACAAATTTCCCACGGGGTGCTTCTGGTATACAAACAAACCCCTACATCCTAAAGATAATCACACATCACCCAGAATAATCAAGAGCGGGAAGCAGACTTTGTTTATTTACCTTCCTCAGAGGCTGATGCCCCAGATACTCACCTAGAAATATCAGCATTTCTCTTGCCAACTAAATTGTCATAATATGATAAGGGTTCCACAAAAGGATGGTGAATTATCTGCCAAGATAGCTTGTAGAGGTTTTCAGTGTGTTGGTTTTAAAATTTAGACTGCTGTTCTAAAGTGTGGACTGACAAATCACAGCTTATACTCAATCATTCCAAGCACTACCTGCACGACTGTAGCGTGCCCAAAAACAAACAGCTTCCCTTAATCTTTAGCGCCCAGTTGCACTGTTGTGGTTCAATAGTGATGAAGGGTAACTTTTCTGGAGTGGAACACAAATCTAAAATTGAAGGGTATTTAGGGGGCAAAATGGGCAACAGCATTCTCCCCTGCGGTGCAACAGTGTGGGCTAAATGGGTAAAATGAAAGTTTGAATCATTTAATTTTCCTTCTTTCAGGGCTAAATTTATGTCCAATGTAAATAACACAATGTGTGTCTGAATTACACTGTTTTATCTCTGGTAGTAAAACTGAAAAACATCAATATAACCTCCAAACTTTTGAACAGCAGTGTGCGCGCACTGGAGAATTTGGTTTGTGGATGTGATTTAGTGCTCTTATCTGGAAAATTTAATGTCAACACTGCAAAACCAGAGAGACAGTTATTACAGTGACAGCTTGCTCTGTAAAGTCAACATAGGTTAATATGTTAAAGGAAACCTCTCCAGGTTAGTGGTGTAATGCTGACAGATTAAACAATATATCTCACCAACCGCAGCACAAACAGTATGATTAACCCAGTGCATTTACTGTTTAAACAGTGGTTCTAGGTGTGGCAATAACTTAATGACAAAAGCTGCAGTATATACATATAGAGAAGGATCATAACCCAAAGCCTCCATACAGGTAAACATGAAGGGGTGCATCATATTGACAAAATGCTAATAGCCAACCAACTGTGACACTGCACAAGAAAATATCTCAATTATGTCAACACACACAATGATGTAAGCAAAGACACATAAAAACACAGACTACATCCTGTTCAATACAACCAGAACGGAGGTTTTCCTCAATGCATGGCAGCAGTGTTGACATTTCTGTCTGGTAGTAGCAAAGATGCCACATATAATCTGAAATCACTAGAGCTCCCCCTTGCCCTGGTCCTTTGCAATTACGCCAACACAAGGCCCCGTCCTGACAGACGAGACAAAATGTCGGAATTGCTGAAGTCACATGACTCCTTTGTACTCAGAAAATCACCTCACGCACAAATAAGCCGGCCAAACTGGGTTATTTTACCCCATAATGACACAATGCACCTCTGCGCTGCCCAAACAGTCGTCCCAGTACCACAAATGGGCCATTTGCAACAGAATTCCGTCGTGTTTCTCCTGAGAAAATTGGCGGCCATTTTGTGAAAGCTTGCGCAGGAAAAAAAGGAGGGACGCCTCTGATCATATAAAAATAAAAAATAAAACAAAGCATATATTTTCACATTTCGGACGGTTAAAAGCATACCGATTCCTCTTCTTTCTCCATCCCCGTAGGCATCTGTGGCACGGCCCGGTTAATGGATGCATATTCGTGTAGATCGGGTAAATCCTCACAACGGAAGACGGGTAGTGGCTTGGAAGCGTCCAGCGCCCGTGCCCGAAACGACAATTTACTCATTTTTCACAATTCGAGATGCAATATAAATCTATCGGATCTCCTAATATTCAAAACGGTACCGAGTGGAGCTTTCATGGATGTTTCTGTGCGGTTATCTCTATTCTAACGTTCGAATGGTTGTAGCTTGTATTTAGGGCGTCGCCAACGGAGCCGGGGGAAGGCCCGGATCTTGGTCGCTCGCTCTCGGACTGTTTTTTTCCGACGCTCCGCTCCCTATCGTTGGTTCAGTGCGCCATGGACAACATGGCGGACATTTAAAACTCTTTTGCTCTGTTTCGCTCGGAGCGGTCCAACCCCCAGTTCGCGGACCGACCATTCCCACACGATCCCGAGCGCTTGCGCGTTGCGGGGGTGGGGGGAAGGGGGCATTTTCTTGCAAACTAACTCCTCTCCACACATACACATAAATTATTGAAATTAACATTAGGCATGGCCGAAATATGTACTGCGAAAAAAAAATTAAAAAATAAATAAAATAGAGGAATGTATTATATATTAATGAAACACCTAAATATAATATAGAATAAATACATAAAGAATAATAAATAACTTAAGATTCAATTAATGGATAAAAACAACAATTAGCCGAAAAAAAAAAAATAATAATAATAATATATATGTATATAAATAATATATAAATAAAGAAAATTATTTCGCGTGTGTATAACATAAAAAGAGTGTTTAAATTAATGACATTTTTTGGGGGGGTAAAATTTTGCAGCACTGATTAAAGGCATTAGTTCAAAATCTGGTGTTGCTAATTTATACTTATTGATTGTGCAGTCAATACTTGAATGTTAAATACCAATACCATTATATCCACGTTTGTTTTGATCAGACCTCTCAAATTATCAGAAATCAAAGCTCATCTGTCACAGTTTATTCTGATGAATAATTTTTCCTCCTTTTAAATCATGTATTGATTGATTAAAATTATATTAAAATGGGTGTTGCCGGGTTTATTATAAATACAGAATAACTACCCTAAAATTCTAGTATTAACAAAAGCCCAAATTAACTCAAAATTTCCACATTGTAATTATTTTCCTTCAGCTTTTCCCAGTTTTAATGAAATCCTACTTTACATATTGCTTTTATGGTTTAATGCGTTGGTGCAAAACTGGAGGAACAAAATCCTTCTCAGTGCTTAGAATTACAAATTCCACATCATCCACTGCAAACCAATGCCTTACATACAACAGAATATAACATGGTTCCTGTGAACTGACCTGAAAGAACAACTCAGGTCCACTGACCCTTAACTATCACTGGTGATCCTACAGCAGCCCATTTTATATAGATGTTTATTCCAGGTGAAACGCTTCATGGCAACATGTTCACCACATGAACAATGACGCCCTCTTCTGGCGTGACAGGCAAAGTATCTGACTCTCAGGACAGTAACATGTCTCTTTGAATGCAGTACAAAGACACACTGACTGCACACACCATTTGCTGAATATCTATATCCAAAACATTACGCAACTCATGAGTCTGTGTACGATTCAGTCTGGGTGACTTCAGCAGACCTCATGGACTGGGGTAACTGAGAACTGATGTGCTTGGTATGCTACGCAACGACAGCCAAAGACATCTAGAGTGTTATTTAATTATGTTTATCAAGGTCAGAAAAATATTTTACAAATCGTAAAAACACCTTACCTGTTGATGACATTACGTTTAGCCAGGGTCCACCCAGAAAAGCTGAAGTCCTCTTCTCATCATTAAATCCACTGACTGCATCATGAGGACCTGAGGGTCAGTTGACAAAAGCAACAAGAGCATTTAGCCAAAACTGCACTCTGGGGCAGTTTAAGGAAACACAAAGGCGTAAAAAGAAAGATATTGTGGAAACTCACAAGACACTCAACTTAGATTTTTCACTTGCTAATTAAAAAGAGATTTAGGAAAGGGTCGTCTGGGCGGAGCAAAGTTAAAACATTGGTGCACCACCTGATTATAATTGTCAGCAGTGCTGCCTGGTTTAACCCTCCAATGACCACACCTGGATGTGCTTTAGGGCATCACTAAATGGATCTTTGGTGCATGGTGAATTCTTATAAAGAATATTTATTGTGTTTGCAACCACTAGCAAGTGACTTCACGGTCACTTACCATTTCTCCTTTGTCTTTGTATCACGCAAGTACCACTGTTAACAGTTGCAAAAGGCCTTTTCTCTGCAATGTCCCAAAACATGAGGGGAGAAGGCACACACAGTCTGGTTCCAATTAAGAAACAAATTGTGAGCAACACTGAAATAGATACTACAGGCAGACAGTAAATTAGGAAGATTAGATAGAGCAAAGGTTCCCAGCTGTATTAAACTGGGTCATTGTGGTTAAGTCCACATTTTAACCCCAGGCCAATGCAGCACACATTTTTGGTTTTGAATATCTATCTTTAGAGATATTGAATGGATAACCATACAAATCGGCAGGATGAGTTGTTGTAACTTTGGTGATGCCTTAAAGGTGCGGATTATGACATTCAGACCATTAATACAGAAGCAAACCACTCTTTAGAGAATTAAGCCACGCCCCCTCTGTGTGTTTTAAAATCCCCTTTCTCTGTACATTGTTTTGGTAACCGGTCCCGTCTTGCTTGCATGTTACTGGATTTGAGTCCTTTCCTTCTCGTCCCATTGGCTAGCTAATAGCCGCTGCTCTGCACTGCGCTCATACAGCAGTTACTAGGGATGTCCCGATCACATTTTTTTTTTTTTGCATCCGATCCAATAGAGTCCTTTATTTTGAAACCGAGTCTGGTACCGAGTCCGATTTGATACTTTGCAAAGCATTAAGAAAGAAAAAAGAAAAAGAATGCATCCAAGCTGTCCCATAAGGTTTGTTTTTTATTTAAATAGTATCCAAAAATCTTATCGGTGGTTCAGCAGCACAAAATGTAAACAAATTCAATCTCTTCTTCTTGTCTTTAACAAACAAAATAGGCCTATATCTTTATACATTGGAAAGCGAGGCAACAATGAACAACATAGATGAAAAACCTGGCCATTTTTGTTGTTTTGATTCCTCAGATCTTTTATTACCGATTCTGATTTTGTAAAAAAATAACGTGATCGGAGCCGATACCGGATCGGGACATCCCTAGCAGTTACCGCTGATAACACCGACCATAGACTTTAGAATAGAGATGGACAACATGAAAGTGTCCCAAAAGAGAAGCCAAAACATCTCCATCACCCCCTGGTGGCCGGCTGCAGTACAGGTCATAAACGACGCTCCATTAAAGTTAGTTGACATGACATGAGCCAAACAAAACAAACAAAGTACATGTTTCGGCTTCTGTCATTTTAGTTTTTATCTAATGTATTTTGGAGTGTTCCTTTTTCTTTTAAGTTTGGTTTTATTAGTCATTTGATGCTGTAATAAGGGGGTTGGCATCATGATTGACAGCTGCGTGTGCTAATCAGTGTGCTTGTGTTCCATGGCGGTGCTCACGATAGGTTGGAGGGGTCTATGGACAGGAACTTGAAAATGCCAAAATCGCTACTGTGTAGACTCTGGCTCCAAATGATGTCACCGATGAAAGATCTCAGCGGCCGTATCAGGGATATTTTGGCTTCATTTTTGTACAGTGGGAGCAAATGGAGTTGCATCATCCATCTTAATACACAGTCCATGGCCCCAACCCACAGTGGGCGTCACAGAAGCTTAATACCCACCCTCTGGTTCCCCCTACAGGATAACACTGTTTTCTGCCAGCACTGTTGCAGTTGTTAGCACTGTTAAGGCCCAAACATACTCGGGCGGAATGTACACGGAGCAGACTCTACGGAGGTCCGCCCGGACTAAAAGCGGACGTCCGCAAGCCCTGTGAGCGCAAAGCTCAGATTTTACGACCGCACGGACTCCGCTCCGCGCACCAGTGTCACACCAAAGACTGCTCGGCATGTATTTTTCACATCGCGGGGATTTTTCACTGACATTTTTACAGGAAACTACAACGCGGGAGTGAGCTCGACTATGGAAGCCCGAATGACTCGGACATTCCTCGCGGAGTCCGCTCTGCTTATAGTACGCCAGAGTCTGTGAGCACCTTTAGCATGCTTCAACTCAGCCAAGGTGAGAGCTGTGTGAAGGCAATCCCAGTTCAGACTCTGAATCTTGTATACTGCACCTCTAGCTTTTCATTTAACGCCATGTGCAGGTCTAAATTGTCCGATATGTTGCTTGATTACTTACAATACTTGCTAAACTAATGACATTCCCATCAGCCCCAGCTGTACTTCTGTTTAATGCTAATTAGTGAATGTTAGCATGCTAACACAATGAACTAACATATGTGCTACACTTCAGCATGTTAGCGTTGACATTGTAAACACGTTGGCAGGCTGAGTTTAGCATTTGGCTAAAATAGCTGCTGTGGCAGCCTCACAGACTCACTGGTGTGGCTGTGGACTCTCATGTCCTCGTGTGTTTCCACTGGATCAAAAACATGTAATGTTAAAGGGGTCACTCAGAGTGACAAAACCCAACGCTGCACCTGAATGCCACTAGAAGTCTCTGTACCAACTGTAACCTGTCCCTGAAGGTACCTGTCCTGTTGTATAGTAAGCACCAGGATTGGAAATTAAATGTTCTGTCCAGCTGTGGGTGTTAGATTCCAAAATCTACCAGCTACTCAACAGATTACCATTGTTTTTTGGCAGGTGAGTAAAACAAATCTAGCAGCCACTTGCATATTTTACCAGCATTTGGCTGGTGGCCGGTGCTAATTTCCAACCCTGAGAGAATCAACCAAATTCCTCTACATTTATAATCAGGGAAGAAGTTCTGTTATGCAAAGCAGCACTGAGATCATTACTGAGGCAAATAAAACTGCAGGAGAAGAATTTGAATATTGATCAGTTGGATACATAGATAACTTGCTGTTTTCATTTAGGACACTACTGACTTGTAGCGATATTTTTGTCTGTATTCATTGATTCCTCAAAAATGTCTTATCCTCATCCCGCTTGTGTCATCAATACAGTGCCAGCAATGTTGTGATGAATATTTATGTCTTCATTTTGAAACGAAAATCCCATCTGAGGTTAGTATTCTCCTTTAGTTACACTGATATTAAGCTGTGTTTTGTAGATGAATGCCTTGAGATATTCTTTCACTTGAAGATAATTACCAGCCTGGCTATTCATGATCAAAACAAGGCAGGCATTTGAGTTTGAAGGAAGGGCCTCAGTATCCTATGATTATGCAAAAAAATGACAAGAGCAAGGTTGAAATATTTTAGTGTTCCACATTAATATTTGTGACCTTGACATTGAAGCTTCTTACAGCTTTGCAAAAGATGTAAACATACTGATATTAACATCTCACCTCGCAAACAGGGCTTTCATATCGAACATGCTTTGCGCAAGACTAACCTACAAATGTCCCATGTGGGTGGGGTTTGTCCCTCAATGCCCAGATAGTTTACACAATCACAGGAACCCCTTTTTATTATACTTTTCTGGTTTAGGCAGAAAATGCTTACCTGGTTGACCTGATGCAGTGAACTCTACCCATGTGGTATTCTAAGCAGGCTTATATCGATAATTATAAACTAACACCCACTGCTAGTCACCATGAGGCTCTATCCCTGGATGGGTGCAGGTCATCCAAATCCCATCTTAAAATGGAGGTTTCTCAAGTCTTGCCACCTTTTTGAGTCCATGTAGGATAGGTGGGGGGTTGAGGTGGGGATAATACAGTGGATAATGCAGGGGATATGAGGGATCCAGACCCATGCAGGCCAGGGCCAAGCAGTTCCCTGACAGACCACAGGAACTGCCTGGCACTGTTCAGCCACACACCCTAAGCCTCTGAGCCAACAATGTTACATTTCCAACCAAGATGATGAAAAACCCAAATGTGAAATCATGTCAAAATTACCTCCAAAGCCCTCATCGACTCCTCACCTCCGCCTTCTGCTGATTTATTACCTCCCTGTCAGCCGGATCAGGTTTCCGACATTCTAGTTTTGCCAATAATGTAACAACTAATGAACTAGATTTATGTTTTATACATTAAAAACACATTATTCGCCCCAAATGATCGATATCACAACCTCATGGCTTCGGGAGATGACAAAGTGATGAGGAACTTGAGGTTTTAGTGCTGAATTGCATCCAGCTGACCAGCCAGGAATTTGATTGCGTGTATGAAATCATCTGATGCCAGAAAACACTATTCACGGATGGGCCTTTCTGCCGACAATCGATTCAAGTTACAAAAAATACATTACAAGAAAATACTCACCAAGTCGACCGTTCGGCACACGTCGGGGATTTCAAAGACAGATGGGCAACATTTCTGCAAGTCAGAAGTTAAAAAAAAAACGCCAGGCAACACGACGCAGCTAGCAAGAACTAACGTTAACATTAACGTTAGCCACCGCTAGTTCTTCTAGTTGGTTTTTATAATGAAATAAACCAAGCAAACGGTGAGCCGGTTTCCTGGTGTGTGAGCCAATGTCCGCTTTATATTCACCTTGTCAAACAGCGTTTATCGGTCGATGAAAAGTCTGTGTTTTCCTGTCGATGCAAAGCAGGCTGAAACTAGAGAGGTGGACACCAAAGTGCTACTGTTGGGGGTTAACAACTTTGCTGTAAAACACGGCCCGTGATTGGTCAGACGAAGCCACCAATCACCTGTGGAAAGCCCTGGACTTGTGGCGTCACGTTCCACAGGGGATGGGACGCAACGTGATTGGCTGACGGTGTCACGATGAAGTCTGGGCTTTAGCTCTTTAGCTGGTTTTGATTTCTGTCCATTAAAGGTATACTTTACATCTATTTAGCGATATATTGTAGCCCAGGCTTCAGTTTAGACTTGGTTCTGCTTTTCTTTAACTTATTTAACTATGTAGTGTCTTTACATTAAATTACATATCGCATTCAGTGTACTTCTTTGCACTATTATTTCCAACTTCCTGTGACCATGTCAACATTCATTGGTCAATATTATGACATTCCAACCTTTTCATAAAGACAAAAAAACACATATATTTGACATGTAATTTTACATTTCTTTTATTTATGATTCTTAACTTTGTAGTACTTGTTTTTTATTTCCTCTTACTGTTTTTTGTGACCTTGTGTAACAAAATACCAAATTCCTTGTATGTAAGAAACTACTAAGACATAAACCTGTTTCTAATTCTCAAGGTAAGACTCAAAATGTGCATGGCAATTTTTTTCCCAACAAACCTGGGAATAATTCAAAGCACATTTTCATGTTTTTCATTGGTCACCTCACTGAGCAGAGATAAAACCACTGCCATACATTACTCCTTGAAGCTCCATATCATGTTCATGTTGAGTCATTGGGGCTACAATATAACCCCACAACAATTTCAATCTACGTCATGATCATGTTTTCTCCAAATTTGTTATTAAAAAAAAAAAAGGTGGCTGAACACTACTACACATGAAACGCTTCCCCATGTGTTCCTGCTTTTGGGGCAAACTACTCTACTTAAAAAGAGGCCATATTCTCTTTAAAGCATCATTAGTTTTGTAAACATTACTAGAGATTAAAAAAAGTTTAGTGTAAAGACATGGACAACTGAAATTGTAACTCTTCAAAGAATGAATCAATAACTAGTTTGTCATCAGGTTCATGCACATTAATGCACACCTTTTAGTAAGAAGTGTAAAACTTGATGCTGGCGACAGACACTGAACACAACAGTGAGTAAAATAAGAAATCCACACAGTAATTGCACAATGATATTTTAACAATGGAAGGGTAAATTGTTTTCAATGTTTATTCAATAAATAATTTCAGAAATACAGAATTGCAAATGTGAATGTGTGGAATTTAAAAAAAGGCACTTAAAAACAATGGTGACAGGTGTAACCTTTTTTTTTTTTTATCTTTACAAAAACTCTACAGCTCTAGAAATCATTCCCTTACCGCTGATCTTTAAAACTGAACGACGTTATCGTCATTCCTATTTCTTTTCAATAAAAATGTTTGATCGAGGCACCACAAAGGACTTGGGTGGAATTACTGACAATAAAAAAAGTGTGACCCCCTTCCCCCAATTCACATCCTACAAATAAAAACATTTCAATAAAAGCAAATTTAGTTAGCAAATAAGGCAGGTTTGCGTGTATTTGGCATTGCTGTGAAGAATTAAGGACCTGAGTTGGCTTTAAATTAAGCAAGTAAGACCTGGAGCCAAACAGTAACACTACTGTACACTGCTGTCCTTTAATCTAGAAAGGCAGCCTTAGAAAATATCTTTTCTCGACTAAAGATTTCAGTTGATTGTTCAGATGGAGTAAGTCACTCAGAAAAGACACACTAATGCCTTCAATCCTGTTCTGTGAATACATATATGGCTTAACACAGAAACCACAACATACTGTACATTTCATTGCTACCACGCGGCAAACTGGCGCTACCTTTGAAGGGTTTCAATCCAAAGAGACATAAATAGAGTGACGGACACCTACTCAGTCAAAATGATTACAGACACAAGAAGATCTTTGCTCTGACAGCAAATCAATCTCACGACCTTTGCTCACCTGTGTTTTGGAAACATTGACTGACAGACTGCCACCCACTCCACACTGTATACACAATGATTTGGAAAGGAACCCTTCATTTGTCGCCCATGATCAACATCCAATTTAACCCTCAATAAAACACTGATGGCTTGATGGTTCTATAAAAAAAAGGCACAGCTAGGCTTTCCTTGCCAGTCCTGTGGCGGAAAAACTACAAATCAGCTCAACACATTCTCTCAAGTTCCGCAGAATCAAAAAAAATAAAAACAAAACAAAAAAATGGAACCCCACATTTATACAGACTGTACACATTTCAGATGATGCATAGAAAATAAAAACAAGTTAGTAAAACAAACTGAAATAGTGGCAAAATGCATTGCTATCATTTGGTGACTACAACAAACAAACAAACGGACAGTGAGAGCATTATAAAACCCGCCCCTCCCTTCACCCCAGCCCATATTCTTTTTCCATACAGTGTTGTCACAAGGAAGGCAAAGCTCCATCATTTGCCCTCGTACTTTGGATTGACGACAGTTGTTACGGCACTTTTGTAGATCGGATTCTCACCCTGAGAGACACAGAAGAACAAGAGTGAGTACAGTTGTGAACTTAAACCAAGTAATGAGGTCACAATAAACAAATTTCAATACCACGAAGATCAACAGATTAAGATTTGCAGCATACTAGCAAACGAGAAAAGCCAGGAACGAGCATGTGGCCACACTGTTTGCCTTTCTCACCATCTGGTCAAACATGTTACATGAACTTGGGCTCAGCTGTTGCCATGGTTGTAGCAGTTTGTGTCAGACTGTTACTCTGTCTACTCTGATCCTTAACTATTGCAATCTGCACATAGTATTCAAATGATCAGCCCTCTGCAGTGCACTGTCCTCTAGTAGTGACATTGAAGTGGAATTTGTTGTTGCACAACACATTTGGTGAAACCAGGCAGACAGCGTATGGATTCGTCCTCATTTTAGCTCTGAACTGGTCCCCCTTGACTAAATTTCTGTCAGAGCGCTTGTAGTTTGATGTTCAGTTTTAGGAGGGTCACAATGCCACATAGTTGCTTAAACAGCTGTATTTCTGTTTAGAAATTTGATCTACTGTCTTCAAGTTTGAGCAGCTCTACAGTACAATTTCCTACATGATTGCTGTTTAAATATCCATTATAAATGATAGTGAGCTTGTTTTTATGTTATTAGAGTCGTATTTTACACATTGTGGCTAAAACCGTAGTCCTGACTGAGACTCCTGTGATATAAAACTGAACATTTTCCAGATATCTGTGGCTTCATATTTCTCTTTTTTTTCCCTTCCTGCTTTCTGTTCATAGTAGAATCACACAATGATTACACAGTTTCTCTCTTTTTGTCACACTGATAACACGGCTGTCGTGTTTGAATAAACTTGACTGTAAGTGTCACCGGAAAAAAACAACCAGGGGTTCCATGTCTACGTTCAGTGTGAGCTCCATGTTGTGGCTGGTCAACTGATTCAAAAGTGTAGTGTGAGTAAACACAACGTACAAGATCAATACAACGCATAGTTTCTGCTCAGCTTTGGTGTAGTCTTGCATAGCCAGACATAACTCATCAGCACTGGAGAGGGGTCTTGCTAAACACAACATAATTCCACACTAAGAGAAAAAAATGATCTGGATTGTTTGTATTTCTTAAAACCAATCACAGTTGTATGGGCGGCACCAAGTCCAGGATGCAGCGATGCAGCCCTGTGCAGCCTTTGAAAAATACTGTCGTGAGGGAACTTAATCTGATTGGAATCTGGAATATTAATCTGTGCCTGTCTCCTAACTCACTGTCAGCCAGGCAGCATCTCTCATGTGAGGTAGTTTGTATTTTTCATGGGCAATATTATACAATATCAGCTAGTTAGTGTCTCAAAATGGAACTCCTCGCAATGCAAAGATGCGAATTTGCTTTGCCAACGGAAATTAATGTTTTATTAATCCATTTGCCTGCACTGAATGGAAGTAAACAGGAGGCGAATATTCATCAGTGTTACTTTTCCTCATGTGTGACTGTGCTGTGACACACAGGCAACATGTTTCCATCTGAAATGGGCGGCCAATGACATGCTTATACACCAGTCTACATCCTGTGAGCCAGACTAGGTTTAGTGTCACTAGATCATCAATATTGCTATTGCTTGACCATTTTGATTGGCTAGCCAAAATCTTGTTGCAAAATGGGGGGTTTAACTTTACCCTGGTTTAGAGATTTACCTCTAAAAACTTAAGTAACAGTGATGGTTTTATTGAATGTATATTAATTGCTGTTGCTGCCCTGCGAAAAGCATGCATCTCTTAACTTACAACTTTGAATCTCAGAAAAAACAGCAGTTTTTTAGCTCTCTGCATTCTCAGATAATCGAAATGATTGATTTTTTTGTCAGATAAAGGAACAGTCAATCCTTCATGTTATGTAAAAAATTCAGATATCCCCAAATTTGGCAATGAATTGTTTTCACTGGACAGCAATGTAGACTGCATAAACATAGGGAGTAGGGTCTAAATGAAAGGAAAACAGCTCAAATAAAAACAATAATTTCTAAATAATGTGTTTGTTATTTACAGTTCCTCTTCTGCAAATCTGATCATTAACACCGAGAAAAAAAAGCCCAACATCACACCAACTTAACAAATACATGTCACCTGTGGTTAAGCATGTCAGTTTCACAGCATGCAGTCACCAAACGTTTCATATCACTGCAGCCGTATGTAAAATCAGTCAAGGTGTAAAACAGCACGGCACAGAGAAAGCACATGCAAGTACACAAAGCCAACAGGCAATACGAACTTTGACCTAAAGAGAAGCGCCTTTATTCCCATAGCTGGGATTCTGGAACTGGTTAATAGGACTCTTGTAAATGGGGTTCCCTTGCTAACGTGGAGAAGGAAAAGATGAAAGGGAAACAGAACAGAAGAAAAAGAAATGAAGAGAAGCAGGGAAAAAGCAACGTAAAAGGACAGACACAACAGTATGAAGGGAAATGTTCAGCACAGAGCAGAAAAGGTCAAAAAGTAATTTCTTACAGTGACTAATTATTGCTGTGTCCTTATACTATACAGCTTTTCCTTTTCCATATCTAATGTGCTAAAAATGACATGTTCTTCTGCGATGGAAAGTATCAGTGGCAGGAAAAATGTTACTCTTCTATTTTACGTCTGTTGTAGTAGTACATTAAGAAACCCTGAACACATCACAAGCTATCTTGCTACAGCATGTTTATTGAAAGAGAAAACAAAAAGAGCAAGCAAGCTGGTTTTTTTTAAAACATAAATTAACTTCCTTTCCTAACCTCCCTTCCCATGTTTGTTCTCTCCCACCGGGCCATAAACACTGCTGCTGTGACTACCACACAGTAGTGGAGCTTTCCATCATAGGTCACCCAGCAGTCCTCCTCTTTCTCTGCTTTATTACCTTTTACGGTCATGCAGTTGTGCCATGTGGACAGTGAGTGGCAGCACCGTCAGCAGAGGGGAAGGCCGCTCCCTCAGCCATTATAGACTTAACAGGTCTGTACAGGGCTGAGGCTGATCAAGGACAGAGTGTGGACCACAAAGCTGGAGATTCAGTCTGAATCCTCTACCTCACTCTGGTTTAAATCTTCCACATCTTATGGACATTTTGCAGCTGATTACTTTACGTGCTTGACTACAGAACTACAGAATTTCCTCACATACATACTTGCTCTGGAAATGCCTCAGATTTATTTGTTTGATGCTTTTCCATACAGTTTAACAGCTGGAAATCTGACATTTATTCTAACTCAGTCCTTCTAAGAGTAAAGGATAACCACATTATTATTTCCCCAAGTAAACATTCTAATCTTACTGCAGACATCAATTATATAACAGCTATAATAATGCTTGCTCAAAGGCTTCAGGTACCCATTATTTGCAGCCTGCGCTGAGGCAAAGTTACCACAACTTATTGGTCCAGGTGCTCTGGTATGACTGACTCACCGTGTCCCACTTGGCGTTCATCTTCTCCTTCTCAAACTTGGCAAACTCTCGGCGGTCGTGGATGATCATGAGCAGCTTCCAGATGAGCAGCAGGGCAAGGCCAATCAGCACAATGCCTGCTACCACACCTGCCACGATGGGGATGATGTCAGGTCCTGATGGGCACTCTGAAACACAGAAAATGCACAGCAACCAAATGAAATTAATTCCAGAAGTTCATAAAAATATCTCAAATGTCCACTGATTCAAAATACAAACATTTTGTCTTTGACTGTGACAGGTTATACAGTTTATTGTTGGTTGTCTCATACATTAGAAGACCTACTCTTTCCATAAGATAGAATGACCATGTGGAAGCTCTGCTGCTCTACTGGCTTTACCTGTCCAAACTAAATTTGTACTGAAGGGGAACAGACCAATGAATGCGTGTAACCTTTAACATTGACTGTAACCTTGAAGTAACATAGGTATTGACTGTGCAAGTGAGAGTACAACTAAATACCATGAAGATATAAGGGTGTCCTTTTAATAATTTTATTCCCTTTTCTTTCTCTATCATTTGAAAACAGAAATGTATCCAAAAAGGGCCACAAATAGGTTTTAATTAGCAAAATATTGCATTCACCCACAAGCTATGACTCAGTTTCCCTGGTAACACCTGAAGGTTTGACTAATACCTGGAACAATCGATACCATCCCATAAGACTCTTAAGCAATGGGAATGTTATTCACTACCCCAGTAAACGGGATGAACCTTACATACGACTTGGCAAAGGAAAATATTTCTCGTCTGCTCAGCTCATATAACACTTTGGCTGAGCTATGAGCCAGAAAGCTAACATTATGCTAGCAAGATTCAAAGTTACTAACACTGCGTACGGTTGACATACAGTAAATATAATTTAAGAGTATGCTTAACAACAAAACTAGGTAGCGTTCCAACCATGTCATCGTCCCCGAATCAATATCAAGATTTTTACGAAAAATGTACGTAATGTCGGCTGCAGCCTGAGGAAGCGAGTTGAATAGCAAATGGGGTGTGACATCATCACTGATGTGATACATAGTATCAGTAAGTTAAGAGGGCCAGTGTACTTCTTGCAGCTTGTGTGTTAAGGCCCTGACACACAAAGCTAACGGTCGGCTGTAGGTCAATGTTGGGCCGTGTGCATCTGTTGCCCTAGCTGATGTGGTGTGCCCCGCTAGCCTGGCGTTGCCACACCCAATTCGCAAAACACAAATGGATCTGACACGAACCGTACATTTCCTCTATTCCCGAGGGGCGGTATCAACAGCTGTCACTCAAAGTGCCCCTTCATGCAATTGGAAAGACGGAAAACCAATCAGAGTAAACAAAGCATGTGACGTAGGCTAGCACAACGCCACTGTAAACAGACCAGCAAGCAAGTGCAGCGTGCAACGGAGATGAGCTGTGATGATGTCTGGGAAAGAGTGTTGCCGTCTTTGCCAAAAAAATCCACCAGTAAAAGGTGTTATCACAAACAGTGTTCTAGTATTTGCGGATTTCCTCCTCACTGTGGACTCCGAGTTGCATGGCTGTGATTCCCAGCTTGGTCGCTCCCATGACTTGCTCCTCCATGAGAGCAACTAGCGGAGAAACAACAATAGCCACTGGGTTTTCACTGAGTCCCACCTTTTTCCCGATCAACAGAGCCAGCTGGTAAATTAAACTTTTTACCAAACCCCGTAGGAAGGACGGCAAACATCCTTTTTTTCAATAAAAGCTTCCAGTGCAGCCATTTGCTCTGCTTTTAAAGAAAATATACATTCCAGTTCATTCAACACATTTACCATTGCAGTTTCAAAATCAGTAGCCATGTTGGTTGTTTACGAAATGCATTCACTCCGCTCCTTGTCCCTCCTATTCTGATGACGTGATTTCAAATAACCCGCCCTAAAAGTAATAAACAGTTGTGATTGGCCCGGTAAGCCAAAACCAATGCCAGAATTCGCGCATATATGGCCAGACTGATCTGCGGAGCGAAATAGAATACGAGCTCGCAAGATCAGGATGGTTTCACCAGGCTAGTGTCCCGCACCGTTGCCCCTCGTCGGCTTTTTTTTACCCGATTCAGCATGTTGAATCAGCATCAGCGGGGCCAGTTAGGAATGAAATCACTCTGATTAACAGTTCAGCTCAGCACAAGAGATGATAAATTTGGAAAATAAACTTGTTAAACGAGGAAAGATTAACTTTCTTTAGCCATTGAGACCCTCTAATTAAAACACTTCTCTCGTGTCGCAACAAAAACTCCACATGGTACCTCTAAGTTAGGATCTTTCAGAGACAACTACTGCAGCAAAGAGGACTTGTAAGATAACTGCAATAAACTTAACAGCATCATATTCAACATATCAGAGAATAAGAATGCTGTCTGATTTTCGATATTCCGAACGTAGCAGTCCAATCATACCCAGCGTCTCCACCACGTAGACCTCCTTGGTGCCGTTCCTGATGGCATAGGTGTAGTAGAACCAGCAGTCGTTGGCGTCTCGCTCTTTGCAGTGAGTCAGTGGGAAGCTCTGGTCTGTAGGCTGGGGCAGCTTGTCGCGGTCCTTCACCTTGATCAGCTGGAAGTAGTTGCAGCGTTGCTCACAGGTATCCTTCTTCTCGCCGGCCTCGAATGCTCGGCAGTGCACACAATCTCTGCGGAAAGACAGACAGAGGGTTGGTTCACTCTCCCTGCTGTGTTCTATTCATTAGAGTCCCAGCATACGTTGGGAGAAGGCAGAGGAACCTCACATTGTAACCAGTGAACAGTGAATGGTTACTTATCTAAGCAAACTACATGTCTCTGGATGATGAAGAAAACTGAGGTGATCAGAGGCAGAGGTGTAGTTAAGATTTGCATAAACATTTTATTACTGCAGTCATCAATCTGTAAAATTCTCCCTTATTCTCTGACCTTTAAGTACAATTTTAATCAGCATTCACGAGTCTCACTCTGGAATTCAACCTCTAAACTTACATGCTATTTCCTAATTATCTGGGACCAGCAGAAACTCTAAATTTAAAGTGTCAGAATTTCAAGTTTCTAGCCTAGCCAGCCAGTTTCAGACTCACTTGTGCTCAGTGCAGACGCCTGGGCAGGTGGGACAAATCTCACAAGTTGGACCCTGGAATTTGGGGTCCTCGCATTTGCAGATGCCACATTCGCATTTACCGCGGCCATTACATTCCTGCCCGTTCTTGGCGAGGCAGGTGGAAGTGTCAAGGGAGCAGTCGCAGGCACTGCCTGTGTAGTTGGCGTCACAGATGCACTTCCTGCACTCGCAGCGCCCATGTCCTGGTAAACCACAGGAAAGGGTTACCACAAAGTTTACAGTAAAACAGGCGGAAGTCTTTCAAATCATTTTATCTCTACAATCCTCACCTCCGCAGAGCTTGTTGCTGGAGCGGTCACAGTTGAAGTTGTCGCACTCGCAGTACTTGCCACTGTAGACCTCTGCAGCGTTCTCCCTCTTCTTGCATTCACAGGTGCCGCAGACACAGTCACCATTGTTGCTGCAGATATCTGTACCGTTGTCTTTTCGGCAGTTGGCATCAAGGTCCTCTGTCCGCACCTCGTCTTTGCTGCACTCGCAAACACGCCCAATACGTCCTTCATTACACCTGACACAGGAAACAGGAGGTTAGCGAAGGTCAAACATTATGAGCATGATGAGTATAATTCAACAATACAAAAAAGCAAAGTAAGCGTTTGAAGGCAAGTACTTAAAGCGCAGAACACTGGTCTGAAAATATTTTTTCCTCCTCATAGAAGCTCAAAATCAAAGGTTTTTTGTTTAATTTATTACAGCACCTGGCATTTTTAATAAGTAGTTCATTTTTCTGGTAAAAGATGTCCAGGTGTGGTTGGAAATAGAAAACACAAAGACCTTTAAAGCTCTGTGGTACAAGGTATAGCAGCACTGATGTACTGAATACTTACTTGCAGGCTCCACACTCGAAGGTCCCATTGCCCTCATAACACTGGTCACTGTTAGGCTCTCCTTCTGCGGCACACTGACAGTCGCAGATGAAGTTCAGAACTACCTCAACCTCCTCATTGAAGCCCAGTGGTTTAATTTTAATGACCTCAGACTTGCCATGTGACGGACACTTCTGGGATTCGATGGAAATCTTGAAAGACACCTGGAAGCCAGAGGACAGTTTATAGGCTCATTAAAACTATCAAGGAGGATGCCTTGAAGCTTACTGTTTCAATTCTTGGAAATGACTTAGATTATTTTGATGTGTTTCTAATTTATAGCTTGTTTTGAAGTGACTTTTTCTCAATGCATGTGTTTTTTGTTTTTTTTTTACTTTTGTCCCTCAGTGTGGAGCAGCCAATAACAGGAAGGACATAGCTGTTTACCAGCTTTACAGCCTAGAAACAGGACATCCAGCCAAACCCTGCTGCCAGGAAATGAGCACTACCACTACTTGTGTTGTAGTGGCATTCTTTTCCCACTGTACTATCTTGGTTCCCCGTGAGTTGAGATGTTTTCAGGAGCATCATTGTCACGTGAGCAAACAAATTGTAACAAAAAGCACCGTATTTACCTCGTCTCCGATGGAGATGTTGGAGCACTTCCTGCCATTCTCCCCTGTTCCCTCCACGCTGTTCTTACAGATGGACTTATAGTTGATGGTAACTCCCTCTGGCAGCCGGCTGTTTTCCAGAATGACCTCAGAGGACAAAGACTAACCAAACAAGAACAATCAAACAATAGGCTCTATTGATATGAGACAACCACAACTTGTACATACAAGCGTTTTACATGCAGAAACTGTGATCATTTGTCTTCACAAAGAACATGCAAGTACATGAAATCTCATCATGATTCACTGTGATGAATAAAAGGATGCAGGATGTTTTCCCCACAGGATCAATGCATAATTGTGTGCAATAATATGTAACATTAAAAAATAATCAAGTGTAATCAAATTAAAATCACAAGTTATCTATCTGACTCACATTGTAAGCATCAATAATCAGTTTGATCACGTTGCTGGAGTTGGAGGACAGCGTGCCAACAGCTGATTTTGGGATGAGATTTTTCAGCTCCTGAAAGAGACATAAGGGTCGTAGGTAAGACCAGAGTGAACAAGTGTTAAATGTGCATCTTACTGCTGAATTATATGACAATACAACGTACAGAAAACACAAAGTTTACCTTGTAAACAGGCTGGAATTCCTCAGTGACCGCAAAGATGGTCTGGATGTTGTGGTCACTCAGTTTCTGAACCAAATGGGCGATGGAGGGGTAGTCCTATCAAAGGATTCATCGACATGGATAGAAACAAACACATGTATGAAGAAAAGCAGCATTCAGCAACCATTTCAAATCTCAGATTATGTGAACAAATGTGGGTTAACATCAGTAAGAAATTTTGACATTAAGTAAAATCTAAAAACAGCACACATGCTCAAGTAGGTCAGAGGGAGTATCTAGACCCTTCTCCGCATGCTCTATCAGCTCCCCCTGAATACATTATGCATATTAAGAAAATGACAAACAACTTACATAATAGTGGCTCATGGTGTACTTGTTGTCCTCCAGGTGACACCTGCCATCGTTTGGCAGCACGATGCCACCCAGTTTGCCGTCTCCAGCGAAGTGGAAACCAGCATCAGTGGAAAACACCAGCAGTCGAGTCACATTCCTCCAGCCGATTTGCTCCTGGAGTGACGAACACAAAGAGAGCCTTTTCATTAATATTTTACACATTTATGAGACACTCTTGCCTAGATACAGTTAATAGCAAAGCAAGTCTTCATTTCCCAACTGCAAACACTACATGAAGTCCCTACTTACCTCACAGACCGCCACCTGCATGATGGCATCGAAGCCCCCCTCTGGAGAGTCCAGGTTTCCTGAGATCTGCTGCTGACTGACCAACCGATTGAAATCGTCTCCCTTGTTGGTCAGCTTCAATACATTCTTATAGCTGAAGGGGCTGGTGCAGTTCTGGTTTCCTGTGCAGGGGTTGTTGAGCCTGGCTGGCGTGGTGCTGATGTAAGGCATGACTGTCTTCTCCACAAATGACCCGAAACCTAAAAGGAGAATGTATTTTACTCAAGACTGGATAAATGTAACACTACAGCTTTTCTAATGATAAGAAACTGCTGATACTGATTTTTTTATTGTTTTTTTTTTTTTACCAATCCTGAAATCTGAGGTAATCTTCTGCATTTCCTGCATGAGGTCAGTGCCGAGGTTCTTGACATTTTCCAAATCATCTTTCATGGAGAACGAGAGGTCCATAAGGTAATACAGGTCGATGGGGTAGTCCTCAGCACGCTTGAATTTCAGGTCAAAAGTCTGGGGCTCACCTTAAGGTAAATAAATTACATTATTTTACTGGAAAATGCGAGATTATGACATCAGCACAAACATGACATTAAAAACATAATTCTTATATCTCTTCATTTGAATATTTTTACTGTTAATGTTGAAGGACATTAAGGGGATTTTACAGGTAGATTTTTCAGTAAAAGTTGCCTGCTACAACAAGATACACTGCTTTTGGTCTATACTATAGTGTACTTTATTTCACATAAAAATAATGACTTCTGATTTTGCTCCAGAGCTGGATGACTTAGAAAAATATTACCCTTAATAAAACACAGTTTTCACCCCTTGACAACTGTTCTAACCAGACATTTCTCCTGCTCTGGCAACATATTAAAAATTTGGCTACAGAAGATGATTATTTACCAGATCTGAGAGTTAGGGTGAGTTTCTGTGGCTGGATCTGGGTGATCTGCTCTGGTGACAGTTTCTTAGGCACTTTGTCATCCTTGCGGTTGGTGACATCCTTGTTCGTGTTGATGTCGATCCTTCCGCGTGGGTTTTCAATTTTGGACAAATTGCATTTTCTATTCTTCAGGGACTCCAGATCATCACAGCGAGCCGACTTGGACTCTCCCTCGGTGAGGAATTTCTGCAGAATAGAACAAGAGGTTTTTGTGATGAAATTGGTACCTAACTCACTTCCTAACTACCTGTTCCACGGGTTTTAAGACACGCTGAGGAGATCTAATCTGTGACATAAGAGTAAAATGTTTTTCTAATTATCAGGCCACACCTAAAGAGTTTAACAAATGTTTTAAAATCAACCATACAAAGATGTTGGTCAAAGCATGCAGGTAACAGCTAGGGGTGTAATGATCCATCAATCTTAATGAAACTAGTGATTCACACCCCTTGTAACTGCACTGTTGTAATGCAATTCTAAAAAGCATTTCCACATTGAATATAAATTTCTAAAGCACAAAAAGTATACAGCTATTTTCACAGGTGGTGTATGTGCAGAAACATCTGGAAAGGTCCCGTAAATGTACAGGAATTTGTCTTGTAGGGACTGCTATGAAGACATATGCTAATAACTAGCACAATCACATAGTAAATGCTGACAAACATGTTATATTAGCAACAGGACTTCACATGAAATGTTATAAATATTCACAGCTGTGTACACTTCTTCAATGAAGATTTTATAGGAAAAAAAAGATCCTGATGCCAGAGGTGACATTTTGTTTTGTATTTGTGTTATTTCAACAAATAAATTCACAAATATCTGGGGTATGAATGCTGCAGATACAATTATCAGGATCTCTGACATAAAATCAAAGAGTATTTTCAACCAATGAGGCCTCTGGAATCAATCTTCTTTGCTCTGACTGTTTTTTAAGACCATTGTACTCTGGCAGCAAAAGACAAGGAGAAACAGATGACTGGGAAGCCGGGCTGAGAATATAGATTGGATGCACATGATATCCCACAAGGCATAGCAAAGGAGAACCTGAGACAATGAACTCAGTCAAAACAAAAATAGTGCTTTGACCTAATTCTTTCAAAACCACATGACCCACAGAGGCTTTTTTTCCCACTCCCCTGCATCTTGCTGTACACATCACATAGAATTTATTTGAAAGATTAAAAACACAGAAACACAAGACCCCTATTGTTCTATGGAACATTGAGTTTGCAGGGTAAATACAGTAAATGATGTGCAAAGGAGTGGGTGACATAGCCTACAGAGGGAAATTATCAGTTCAGTCAATCTCAATCACAAAGGAATTTACATACGCATTATTCTCAGCAGTGGGCGGGACAGCATATTCGCCATCCATTGTTTTTAGTTCATGCAGTGAAATCAGATTGTAAAAGCACTAGGTACTTTGATTATGGAGCTCTTGTAGCACTTGGATGGTTCTTGCAATTCCTTAATGACTTTGGGGTTGATTTTGATTTATGATTAAGAAGATTTAACAGGAATGCAGCTCTGCCTTGACACAAAAATACCCAACCCAGAGAGTCTGTATTCATCCAGAGACGCACCTGGGTCAAAAGTTTTTAAAATACTAGCTATTGCTGATATGGGTTGAGCCATTCACTGCACATTTTACTTCTAAACAACAGTCAAGGAACCTCAGCCTGTTACCAATCTGTACAACAGCTTGTTGGACCAGAAAAATGTATTCTGGCACCATTTGAGCTCTTCATGCCCCACTGTGTGATTAGAAAGCCTTGTTTCTGGGTGACTTTGTGGTTTCTCACACTAATGAATCTGTGTTTGATGTAATAATAACAGAGCAGGGGTATCATACTCTTATATCACAGAATAAATATGACACAAAGGTACTGTCCAGTTCTACTGATTCATGTTAACCTCAATTTCCAGCGTTCAAACCCTGCAGAGAGAAACTGAATAACCTGCATATCATGTTGTTCACCATTTTTTTTCCAAAACATTTGCTGCACAGCATAACATATAGGCTAATTCTGTAACAGTTGCCATTTGTTTATCCTGTACTTTGTAGCCACCACACTAAACAATTTACTGTAGAGAAGTGAACATATATTCCACATTAACCTCATGCTCCTGTAAGTCAGTATTTTCCTGCACTGTGGTCAGCTCACTTTGTACTATCCTTGCCTTGGGTTCAGAAAACAAGTAATTAAAGACGTTTATTCAGACTAAGTTTCCACTGTGAGACAAGAAGCAGCAACCCTGATGTTTACAATTAACGGAGGAGTTGTGGTTTACTTGCCTTTGGTTGAAAGGCAAAAGTCTCTTGAATCTCTTAAGTCTCTAGTACTACTCTGCATTTGTTTGTGGATGTACTTATAGGGTAAGTACAGTTTATGTGCATGTATATCTATAGATGTATCTTATGCATCTTTTGTATAAACAGAGCAGGAAACAAGGAAAAAACTTTTCTTACTATTTGAACCCTGCTTCCTTTTAAAATTATTAATACAGATCTTTAAAAAAATATATTGTAATGGTATTTAATCAAAGTGTCTTTGGATTGCATTTGTTTGTTTAAAATAAATCTATGACTTTGGACTGTTGTGCGCAGACTTTTGAAATGTTGAAATTGTCGAAGGTGACAGTCAGAATTTATTCAATTTTTTTCATGGGAAATTGTATTACCCAATGCAGACAATGATAGCTGCCAGCTGTGTGTGTTTGCTGTTTTTGTGCAGTCCAACCCTTAAGCAACGCTGCCACAAACCACAACCTCTGAACATGCCACACCCACAGCTTAAAGATCTTGTAGATAACTTTTCATTCATATGATAAAACATTTTGGTGGCAACAATGATCCAACTCACTTCATCTGAGCACCATCCACACGACTCAGAGACCTGGATGCATTCCCCACACGACTGTGCGTTGGCTTTGATGCATATGCTTCCCTCTGAAAGAGACAACACAAGTTCCTTTTAGCCAAGATGACAAAACAGATTTTCCATTAGTTCACTAACTCAAACCAGCTTTGGTTTTTGGCTGCAAGACACAACCCCATCCCAGTCCAGAAAACTGAGTCATGCTGAGAGAAGCTCTAGGCAGCCCACCAACTGATGACTTCACCTTGTAAAAAAAAACAAAAAACAAAAAAACCCTCCCACCAGCCAACTGGACCCAGAGTCATTAAACCATGAATGAAGAAATGCAAGATGTCGAGAGTGAAATGGATGAGAGCAGTGCCGTATTGCACTGCGCTTAGAAATTAACAAAAGGGCAATATTTGGCTCAATGTACAGAACATGACCGTCAAGTCAAAGTATAATAATCAACACACACTGCACTGGGGTGTCTGTTTAACATTTTGTGCTATGTGTTAGCTCATTTTTAACTGTTAAAATAAACAAATTCACAACATTTCCTGTTTCTTACCTTGCTGTGCCCAGCTGCCACCAAGGATCACTGATAACGTTGCTATTAAAAGTAACCGCAGATCCATCTGTAACAAGAAAAACAAAATAACTCAGCATTGGTAGTAGAAACGAACAAATCCTTAAGTTTCAGTGACAGCTGACAAAAGGGGTGTTTTGTGTGTGTACTTAGTTGTAGTTGTAATGGTTAAATGTGACACAGAGATATCTTTATAACAGATTCAAAGACAAAAATATCTGAGACAATTTGTGCACACGGAAGAATTTTTTTTTGCCAACTGATGAAGCAGTTCCCTATGTGGTAGAGCTGCACTTTGAGTTTGCCTTCATAAAAGTTAGTAAACACTAAAGAAACTATCCTACTACCAAATGTGGTAATAAAGCAAATCCCCATAGAAACTGTTTTTATGGTCTGGTGGCTCTTATGTTATAGACATACTCTATGACCCTCTCATCATCTGTATATTATAAAGGCTGTGTCCTGACGTGCAGATGAAATACCTCAGTTACTGTCAGGCAGCAGATGGGAAGAGCAACTCTCATTTTGCCTATTCCAAATATGGAGGAACAATATGCCCACACTCAGTTGGCATCAGATGCCAGCTCATAAGCACTGCCACAAAACCACCAAACTACATACTTGTTTTCTAGCAATGGTTTGGAAACTTTCATGCTGTTACTATAGGTCTACGTAAAGGTAGTTGTTTATCTCCCCAAGGCATTTCAGATAAGACTCGACGAGAGAGACAGAGGTATATAGGGAGTAGCTTGAGGTGGATAAAAGAATGTTGCATAAGGGAGAGAATAGTCACATTTACATTTGAGGTGTTTAGACTCAACCAGAGCGATTCAAAATGAGTCTAGCAGCAGACTTGTAATGATTGCAACAGAGCAGAGGCTTTCATACTTACATGACCAGTATCTCAAACTGCCAGAGTACGCAACTGGAGAAAAATAACTGTGGTTGGTTTACTGAGAAGTCCTATGACACCTCTCTACCACAGCGAGCTGAGCAGCTGAGCATTAACCGACCAGCCTCAACACCATAAAACACAACTCAACAATGGTTCAAGTTTGACAGCAACTTGAAAAATAGCCTTAGTTCTGGGTCAACATTTTTACTGATCAAGTTCTGTGCAAAAAGAAAGTGAAGCTGACATCACAACCTGACAGAAAACTGGGGAAAAAAGTAGGTGTGTTCACGTGTGTGTGTATTCCCATATTTGGTCAGGCTATTTCATGCCTCTTCCTGAATCTCTGCCATTCCCCTCAACCCCAGTGACACACTTCCTTGACTGTCTGCCCAATCCTCAAACTTGGAGACTGAGACCAACTTTGTGTGTACTTGCCCCAGCAAGATATAGCCTATGTAGGAAATAAGGAAGTGTTGATAAAGGCTAAGTCAACAGCTGTGTGGCCCAAAATAGTCTATCCCTGTTGGATATTATCAAGCTATTTCACACATTGTCAGTGTCAGGGGGTGCCATTTATTTCACACGACACAAGAAAAAGGACATTTTTACAGTTATGAATGATGTAAAGGTAAAACTAGTGACTGTAAATTCATGGGAAGATGCTCAGTGATATGTTTGTTGCAGTGCTGTGGGTCACAGAGTACAGGCATCTGCAAAAACAGCCACATCCTGTGAAACAGGGTCTAATGGACAACTTAGATGTGAGTTCCCCCTAAGTGCTTTACTGATAGCTATCATACTGCTGTGGGTAACAGCAAAGGAAAAACATGTCAGATAAGTATAATGGCACACTAAACGATTTGGAGAGTAGTTTATTCTGGTCTGTTATGAGTAACATGGTTTATTGTCTATCTAGACTGTTTATTGTACCTTTTATTCTTAATGTCATTGTATTTTTCACCTTTTATTGCTATTGTATCTCTGTTTTATTGACTGTACATTAACATCAACCTGCCCAGGGACAAAGGATGGAAATTAGCCAATGGCTACAATCCTACATATTTACATGCAAGTGTCTATTAATATGTACTGTCCCTGTTATTTAAAAAATAAATAAATAAATAAATAAAATAAAATGCAAAAAGTCTGACATCAGACAGAAATAGTTGGCCCAAATATGATTTGTATTTGATTTTTAGGGTGCCTTTTAACATCTAGCCAGCAGCAACAGATGGAAATTATTTTCTGTTGATCAATAGGCACTTCCTCTTTAAAATACTCACAACACAAAGGAGAACTTGCGGCAAGATGGACAAAAACGTTTCAAAACACACAACATCCCCAGCAAGATGCTTAATAAAATTCAAACCAACTCCAACTGCAGACTTTCTACATTATTAGGGCTCCTCCCCAACATTCCTGAAGTACAGCCTTGTTTATCACTCTGGGGCTCGTCCTGCACAGGGCTGCAATATTACGGACACCTCCCAGAAAAATCTTCTTTGATCTATTTGCCTTTCCTTATTTAAATCCGCTCTTTTATTACTGCCATAGCTTTTATCAAAGAAATAAATAAGAGATAATTCAACTGATATGACCAACGGATTTCATAAGGAGTGTCACTACTTTTTAAGTGAGTGACAGCTGAATTATTATATGACCACTGGAGGAGGAGACTTCACTGGTTCACAAGACATGGGCGGACATAAAAGTCAGCGCTGCTTCCACAAAGCCAACGTCACAGCTGATAAGAGCTGATAGCAACGTCGGGCAGACAGACTGATGAGAGGCCCAATTTAAAATAATCTAACCCATAACAGACTGTTGTAAAACTGCTCCTTATAACTGTGAAACATAGTCAAGGAAGGTTAGCTGGTATACAATGAATTCAGCATAGAGTAAGAGGTAAATGTCAATGTGTATGTTTTTACCACAGAGTGTAGCATCTCTGACCAACAATCGTTTTCAAAAATATGAGAAAGGAATTCCCAGACGAGCTTTTCTGGCACAAGTCTGTCTCCTTTGGACCTACATCCACCACATTTCCTCAAATGCAACAAAATTTCACTGTCGCCTTTTGCAATGGGCTTAAGTGGAAAGTTATCCTAATGTTTCAACACCTGAACAGAAAAGTACGGCACCATTTACAGACTGTATCTCCTAATTGTTTTGTTTTTTTAATCCAGACCAAGGCACACAGTTGAAGCTACTGGACTTTATCTTTCCAACATATCCATTGAGAAAATCAGTTGAGAAAATCAGTTATGAGGTCATGCTACTTGCTTGCTTGCAGTCAGGGTGAATAATGATAGAGGGCAGATACTTTTACAAAGTCAGCTCGTCCTTCTTTTTGAACCCCCCTCTCTTTCTATCGTCAAGCAGAAACTATGATCTGTGAGTAGTCATGATGACAGACCTGAGAGCCTAATATTTAGAGTAACAGGAGCACACCGTGTCGAATCATGACTTTGTATGGTCAGGCTGGAGAATACAGAAGCGGCACATGCTTTGTGTTTGTGATGCTGAACATCAGCGCCACAATTTTTCATTTACAATTCAACCTCTGTTAATAATAGCCAGAGCTGCTCAACTCTGCTCTTTCCAATACAACTAGAGTAACTAAGACAATGGTTTTGACCGGACATTCTCAAATATGGACGTGTGGGACTGTAATAGAAGAGAGCCGGATCTTACAGAGCTGACATCTTCCTATAACTTGCTATAATATAATAGTTTTAAGGCTGCAGCAGGCCAAATTTTACTTGTTTATACCATACTGTTGGCTGGAAGAAATCAAACTCGACAACCAATCACACACATTCATCCTAAACAACCAATTATTGGAATTATTAGAAAAAAACAAATTGAAGATTTATTCAGATCATAAGTTCCAGATTAATTGATTCTAGTTAGATGCAGCACAGTCATCTTTGTTCGGATTCTTGTCATCGACCAGCTCAAGCTATAAGATCACTTCCCAGTTAGTCCAGATTCCAGACATAAAAAATATTGACAGGAATTGCAGTAAAATGTTTGATATAACTGAGATAGCTCTTGCTGGTCAGAGAAGGTAAAGACCTTTCAAATCAATACTAGACTAGACCAGTGGTCCCCAACTGGTGGATCACAGTCCAAAAGTAAGTCACCGGTCCATTCCGAATAGACCCCAAGTGACTCGCAAGCATGTCAAGTTTGTAAAAAAAATACACTTTATTTTGAAGTACGGTAAATTTCCAGCACTGACCTTTTATTTTGAAACGCTGTTTTCTGCTGTAGATTGGGTGACTAATGGACAGCTACTTGACTGAGAGAGCAAACTAGATTGAGGACATAGCCAAACACAAATATGATGCTGAATGTATTAAACTGTGTGGACCTTGAACTAATGGATAAGGAGAATTTTGGACCCCATGACCGGACCAGTTGGGGACCACTGCCCTAGAAAACATCTGCTGGGTGTCACGTTGACCTTTTGTTGAAAAAAAATTCAGCACCTCAAATAGGTCTGGCGTTGTGCTCTTTGACAGCCGTTTCCCCAGTTGGAAAAAATAACCAAGTGCTACGCCAATCAAAGCTTTGCAGTCTGGATTGGTAATGGAGCATTATTTTCCTGTCCCACAGTGAGAAAATGCTGACAGAAAATTGCCACAAAAATTAGAAAAAGCATGAATGAAACTGACATAGTTGTACAGGTTGTTCTAAGTAACAGACTTGAAAAACTGTTCCTAGCAAACGGACTATCACTGATGTTTGAAACTGACATTAGCAGGACAAGAATGGCACTTCGGACTGAATGGTTAAGGGCAAAAAAAAAGACAACCCATCCCAAACGGAAAACAACAGCACTAATATGACAAATACTGAAAATGAAACTCTACAGACATGAAAGTCTGGTGCAGTCAGGCTGATAAAATCTGGCTTTATACAATGTAGTGTGGTCTGGTGACTCAGAACCTGTAGATTAATGTATTTTCTTAAAATTCTGGTGATGTATGATCACTGGCAGAACATCATGTTCTCGCAAAGGAGTAAATCAAAACATGTCAAAATCAAACCTGCCACAGCAACAGGGAGAGAATCACTGGTCTCTTTTTTTTTAACCGTTATTATGCTTTTCTATCGAGCAATTTTAACGTATAAACACTACCTGCTTGCCAAAAACCAACACAATAGCCCCGCTTTCAACACCAGCAGTGGGGGTCATTCACCGACAGACGAAATGTTTTATCAAGAATTTCCTCCAACAGCTGCCGAGGAGAGCCGACTGAAACGCAATCCTCTGCTGCGACTTCTTGTTTTGGTCCACCGCCTGCCATCAGTCTCAGACAGGTCAGAGGTGTTTTGATTCAATCTGCAGTATGAAAGTACGCCTCAGGGACCAGAGCCACATTCTCTCTCTCTGATGTAAATTCACAGACAGCATTCTTCTGCTCACAAATGTAGTTGTGTTGCAAAATAATCGACTCCCTGTGCGACATCTCTGCCTACGTGACAGTGGCATTCCGGTTTCTCTGGTGAATGATAGGCCGCACTGAGATGATTTCTGATGGACAGTTTGAGAATGGATGCTGACAGTGTAAAATTTCAAGAAAGTATGCAGGCTGTAATTATCTTGACAAACTGCAATTTGAATAGCGATCAGTGCAAAACTGAGTATCTGTATAAATGCTGATTCTGAATAAGAGTTTAGAGATATGACAGATCGTTAGGTGAGGAACATTCGCCAACCAGCAGAGATTTTTAAACACTGTTTATACTGCGGTAGCTCCCTCTTTAATATCTCTGGTTTTATCAGGACATTGTAGATAATACTGCATGTTAATAAAATAGACTGGCAATGCTATAAACGTTTTTACACCACTGTAATAAAGTACTTAAATTTTCTGGATTTTTTAAACATTTGATTCATGGGATTATTCACCATCTTGTTTATTCAATTTAGAGACAGTTTTAAACTGAATTTCCAGAAAATGTACTTAATCACAGTATTAACTGATATAAATACCAAAGACACCTAGTTGCCAGTTTATTAGGTACACATAGATACAATTATTGCAATCTCATGTAACAACTTTGCAATAAATCGTACCTTCGTACCTTGTAATGTTTAGATTTTGCTTCATATGCTGTATTTGCACTATGGTGAGTAATGGGAACAGTATGTTGCAATTTCAAAAAAAGTTAGTGTGGGGAAGTCCCAACAATCAGTCAGACACAAGGCTGAAATTAGTGTGATAATCACTAGCTGGACATTCGTTTGGTATTTTCCCAAGTCAGGGTCAGCTTCAGTCATACTTGAAAGCAGTAACTGAACATACAGGCTTTGAATCAGACTGTGCAGACATGTGTCACCACTACCTCTTTGTTTACCCTTTCCTCTGACGGCGTCTCAGTGCGGTTACTGACATTTATCAACTAAGGAAACTCACTGTGCAAAGTCTGGGGAAGCAGACTTCCTCTTAAAAGAGGCACTCAATGATATTCTGAAATACTGCACTAATAGCTTTATGTGTAGGTGTTTATGTCAGTTAAAGTTAATACAACCAGTGCATTGTTCTAAGCTGGTAGCAGCCAGGTAAAAAAGTCTGATTAACTGGTGAATGTTGTTCAATTAAAAAAGACTTGCGTTATCTGATCAAAAGAAAAATTATTTAAGAATCTGCAGATTATCAGACTTCCTGACCCCTCTATGACTTCTTGCTGCAACTCATATGGCTTTAAACAGACAAGCCCTGTGTTGTCTGAAGGTGGGGCAAGGCACATCTGTGAATGTTTAGTAATCTACCAAAGTCCATGTTTAGACTGTGGATGACCACAGTTCAACAAATAGGGCTAATAATGTCTCTCCATATGGTTGAGTATATGGTATATGTAAGGTTGTCACAAACATTTTGACTTTGGTATGAATACCAGGACAGTTTTTTGGGGCTGAATTTTATGACAAACATGAAACATGCATAGAAACATGAATTAGAAAATACTTGAAATACTAACATCTTTAAAATATGGTATTTCTGCACCTCCCCCCACATCCAGCTCTGAGAAACTTCTTCATAAGAAGAGAAACTAAAGAAACAATTTCCTGCTGAACATACTTTGCTTCCCCTGCCGAAATTAATGAATTCTAAAAACAATTAAGCAAGAAGCAGCAGTGCAAAAAAATGCAAACAGCCAATTCCCACGGTTTATCTCTGTGCACGACTCAGACAAATTAAACTGGAAGTAATTGCAAAAGCTACCACAACTCTAGCTGGTTTCTCAGTGGTTCCTCGTTTCATGCGATTAGAGGTTAACCACACTGTACATCACAACCCTTGACGGTTAGCTCATGGAAAGAGAAGTGAACAATGACCCCACACCTACATACTTAATACCTTGTTGCTGTTGCTCAAATACTGTGCATCACTTCAAAACTATCCCACACAAGCTCCTACCTCAACTGCAAATTGCATGCAATACTAATACAGTACACTAACCTTCATTCCAGGCATCTGTCTATGTAAAGCAACACAAAAGAGAAAGAACAACATCCTGTTATTACAGCGCATTTAATTCTAATGGACTGCTGAAAACTGTAATATGAAGAGACCGGCACCATTACTGCAACTAATGAGTACTATTAATCATCAATTAATCTGTTGATTATTTACTCAATTCATTGTTTGGTCTATAAAATGTCAGAATATTGTGGTACTAATTTCCTAAAGCCCAAGATGAGGTCTTCACTTTGCTTGTTTTGCACAAGCAACAGTCCAAATTAGGAAAACGTTCATTTCACTATCACATAAGACAAAGAAAGGAAGCAAATCCTCACAACTGAAAAAGTTAAGTTTGGCACTGAGGCTTGAAAAATGACCTTAAATGATTAAGTGAAACCTAACTGCCTTGCTTTATCCACCTAACTATATAAAGCCATGTGTACACCTAATATGTACAGCTCTGCAGCATCTACTTATCAACAAACTTTATATTTACCTCTGGAAATGATCACATTAGGATTTCAAGCTATTCAATGATCCGTACAACTAGAAATCAATCTGATTCAGGGCTGATCTGGGCTCCTGTTTCAACCTTTACTTTGACATCATCTATGAGAAGTGATTCTAGAAATAGGATTTTGTGAAATGAGGTCAGCTCCACATTTGGCTTTGCTTATACACACTTCCTATGGCTGTGGTTTTTATCTCCAACTTTTCACACTGTTTATATTCACTTTGTTACTTGACAGTGTTTAAACTTTGTAATGCATATCTCAACTCACAATATGAACCTGAGCGCTGCCATTATGCAACAGCTATGAACATAATTTTGTCTGCCACATAATGCATGCTATCATAAGAAAATAATAAATGCTACCCTAAAGTGCCAAGAACTTCTGTGGCAAACAGGCAAAGTGAAAGGTGGCCTTCAACACAAGTCAGCATTGTTCCCGCTGGGTGGGTCATCTGGTAGTCCACAAACTGAGTTGGGTGCCCATCCCCCCGGCTCTATTTGCCACCCGGTCAGCCAGCCGGCCCCCACCTGGTGCTGAAAGTCACAGTCCACTCCCAGTCCATTAGGTACCCAAACAACTCAGCATGACTCTGTACCCATCCCCGTAATTAAAACCACACCCAGGCAGCACTTTCCTTCTTAACAGGCTGTTGAAGGATCAGGAAGAACACCTCGCTTCTGACTGCAAACACAGCATTTTTTTTAGGAAACCCAACCTACACACAGGAATACCTCCTTTATCCAGCTGACATGTGCCATGAACTAAAAAACTGCTGTCAAACTAGATGGGTGTTACCAGGTGTAGCCTGTTTCTTTATCTATGTTTTTGAGACAAAGCATAAGAACACATACTGACCAGCTGACATCGGGCCAACTATAAAGACTGATTGACAGGATGATATTAAATGTTTTTCATCCTTTTCCTACAACAATGCATGTGTTCAGCTGGTGTCTGAATTTCTGCTATCAATAAACATACCAAGGATGTAAAAAATTAAAATTTAAAGTTTCTTTTTTTACTTGAACGCAACGGAGTAGTTTAAGGTAGGTAAGGGGATGCAAAATGCTTGCATTGCATGTGTTGGTTAATATTATCTTGGTTAAATTCTTTAAAGTTAATAAATCAATTGTGGACCATAACATCTCAGACACATATATTACCAGCATCTCAAAAAAGAAAATAAAGTATAGAAACTAATGAGCATTACATTTCAGTGGCAAAAAGTAGAGTGATAAATCAGAGCCATGTGAAAATCCAACAAATCAGATTCTCTGCATGTTACGCACTCATAAGTTAAGTCAGTCGGCTATATATTTTCCTTAGTTGCAGAACAAATTGCAAGACCTGTTTGGGTTTGTCTGTCATGTGGAGGAGATCCCGATCTCCCAACGCTCCTCAGAGAGATGAGATAACGCATTCCATCTTAACTGGCCCCATACTATGTCTTGGAAAAAAACTATGTCACTTTAAAATATGGGGTGCTTTTTCCACTTCTTTCCAACCTAAACCCAGAGTTTACTCAGTCAGTTTGATGTAGAGTGAGTATGATGACAGTTTTGGCCCTGAAAAACTTGATGAAACCCGTGTGGTCAAGTTTTAAAATGCTGTTTCCTCACAAGCTTTCTTTTACATACTAAGGCTGGATTCCATTTCCAACACCTAATAAATGAAGTGATTTGTAAAGGCCTTTTAAATGAGACATCTTGTTCCCCGTGGGTGTTTTAAAACAGTTATTTTTAACACCTTCTTTTGTCAATATAAGTGATGAAAATAATATAGCATTTTGAGGATTAATTTGTGGCATATTCTGATCTATTAGTCTCATTAACTCTGTCTCTCTTTGTTACTTGTAGAGCTGAAAGTAACTATTATTTTCATCAACGATTAATATAGAAAAATGTCTACGATTAAGTTTTTAGTCTTGAATAATGTCAGGAAACATTAAGTTATTCAGGTCACTTAAAGGATTAATTGATTGTCAACTACATCGACAATTTTCTGTCACTCTACTGATCAATTATCTGACTAACTGTTCCAGCGCTTGGTCCTTGTCTCTCCTTTTTATGACAGTTTTCTTTTACTGTGGTCTCAAGTGGTCACATTTCGATCAATCTTCATCATACATTCCCAATATTGTGCTTTCTTGTTGTTCTCTTCAGGTAAGTTTTTCATGAGCAGGAATATCCTATACTTCAATTAAAGACCTAAAATATATCTGTCCATCTTCTAATGTTTCTTGCCACATCTTCTCAAACAGTTTGACACGTTTATGTCCCTGCTGTGAACACTTCCAACATTTTACCACAGAAGGATGGAGCCATGTGGGGATAATGATCATAAATCTACAAACATAGGCTACCATTCCCATATGATTTGTCTGGCCTTCACTGGAAGACCAGCTCATCCATGACTCATATCTGACACGTCGGGGTAAGGGCCTGGAGTTGAGTAATGCTGAATGACCCTTCAAACTGCCCCGGACACTCCTAGCCGAGCACTGCTCACTCTGTTTAAACATCACAACAATGTAACTAAGGGAAGTGAGTCAGTGATCTACAGGGAGCCGACTCTAGTCTACAGACATGTCTCCCCCCATGTCTACAATTACCAGGCCTGGTGTGTATTATCTGCATCCATGTGATCCATACAAAGTCCACAAGATCAAAGACATGTGTTTTCTCACCTTAATGCAATGCTGTTGCTATGTCATTATGATGCTGTATATAAGCACAGACAGGCTAGTAATTAACCCAAAGCATTTTATTCCCATGTCACTAAATTAGGCCTTGGTGAACACAGATTACTAGTTCAACACATCGAGCTGCTCCCTGAGATTAACGAGGGAGAGAGGAAAAAAAAAATCACCCCCCCAGGCTGCAATTCCTTTACAGGAAGTGAGAGAGGCAGGCAAGACCAATCTTGTCCTGCTTACATAGAGCACAGTCAACAGTCCTGAATCAGAGCTGTGGGCAGGGCTGAACAAGAGACTCTTAATTCTGGTTAACCAATCTGGCCTTCTCTAAGACGTCTTGGTCTTACTGTCTCTTCAACCACAGTTTATGCAGCCCATAATGCAGCTTGACCAGACTGGGCTCCAGCTGTGGTTTGTGTCAGGATATTAATTAAAAGCCAAACTTTGCACAAATGTTTGCGACTTTGTCTTACAAAGCGATGTTGTTCAGTATTCTTTATTGTGTATGTTTAGCCATAAAGGTATGAAATATCTTGGGTGAAGTAAATCAAATGCTCCTTCCATACATTTACAACATACATGTTAATTTTATTTTATTTTTTTTGACAAATTGAGAAAAGCCTTGTCAGACAAATGGACCCGAATACTTTATGAGCATTCCTAAAGAAAACCAGGTGGCTTTGAAATACAATCTTCACTTTCCAGGAAATGGAATAAATAAATCCTGATTTATGATTGTGATGGTATTTTTCATTTTTTCAGACAACTATGAGACTCCACAAGATAACATCCAAGTGCTAATTTCCTTGTAGTAGCTCTCTTTTCAGTTTTTAAGTTATTGCTATAAGAGAAAAGCAAACAGGAATCTTCTGAGGAGATGACAAACATTTCCTTTCACAACTCTTTTAATATAACAGTCAGGGGAGCACTACATGTAAAAGATTAACCACAAAAGTGTCAATGTATCCTTTATAAAATAATCAAATAGGTTATAACACACTGTAGCAATAAGGCAACAATGGCTAAATAACCAAAAGGATCATAAATGAGAGCAACAGAGAGGTTTTCAGTTTTCCTACACACACATCCGTAAGTTTAAACACAAAGAAGGTCTCTGTGATAGTTAAATCTAAAGGATGTATAATAACGGTGTTAACAGTTATCCAGGACTGATAAACACCATCTTCTCACACTTTTAAACCACCCATACTGCCCTCTTCGGTCATACAAAGCGGCTCAATGGCCTACTTCCAGTACAAAGCCCAAATTAAGATTTATTGAGGGACAGACTTGAGATGTAGGTTGAAATATGCCAACATTTCATATGTCGTGTTGTTGAAAAACCGCACTGTATGAGAAAACGAACACAACTTTCGACTGCTTGCTAGCTTAGTTATCGTTAATCCACACCCAAAGTTTGCCCCTGAAGACAGGCATTCCTCGCTTCTCCCCTTTTGTCGTTTACAGTGTTTTCAGTGGCCCTAAACATGGCAGACTGGTTAAATGTAACTAATATAGGTTAAAATAACAACACTTACCTTGTGTTGATACTGCACTGGCGTCTTCGTTGATTCAGAGTAACATTAGCCCCAAAAATGTCCTGTTTTTGACGAGTAAAACGGCTACAGTGGCGAAGACTAGCTAAAACTGTTATAAGGGTCCTCTTTGTTTTAGCTAATGGACCGCACCGCTACGCCGAGTACGTAACGTTTCCGCCCGCAACACGTTAACGGCTACTTTAATAAAACTAACATGTATTAATATTAAAAATGAGATAAAGAGCGAGCAGTCCCCGGCTCGTCCGAACACGCTACAGCCGCAGCTCCGGTGCTGCTGCTGGGTCGTTTTTTTGTTAATGCCCCAGTTCAACAAACCTCTTTTTCTTATTTAGACCCCGCCTACACAGGAAGAGCAGCGGTACGTAGAGGGCGAAGGAACAAACACACTGGTATTTTTATACAGTGTGGTGTGCACCCGTTCTCACCTCGGATGTGGTGAACGGCCATACAAACGCGCATGCACATGGGAGGTAAGTATAGGTAAAATTTATTTTAAAAATCACTTTAAGAAATTCATACATTAAAAGAAGAATAAAGTCTGATACATTAGCATTTGAACAGCAGTGGAACTCAAGTACTGTAGGCTGTTTAAAAGTACAGTTTGAGCAGTAGTGGAAGAAGTAGGCTATTCAGTATAGGGGAGACTGGGGTTGGTCACACGGGTTGGTTGTCATGGTGCTTATTACAGCCACATTAGAGGGTGCTGTGACAAGCCCCGTTTCCACCAAACACTTTCGGTAGCCTATGGTACCAAGCCTATTGGAACCAAAAGTAACCCTTCAGACATGGTACCTAAACCCTAGCATTTCCACTACAAACAGTACTCTCACACTGACGCTATTTGGTCCACTTTAAACGAACCCTGGCCCACTTCCACGAATACTCGTTTAGTTTGGAGTGTCATTCGAGCTCTGGTGCGGACCAAACGAGCGAATCCTGGTCCGCTTGAAAACTGGGGGTCTCAGTTCACTTGCAAGTGAACCCTGGTGCAGTTCGCTTACAGTGAGAAATGCAAACAGACTATGCAGCAAACCAAAGAGAGGAGGTGAACCAAAGAATGGACGTGACGTAGACGCAGTGCATTTTGACTCATGACTCATGGGTGAATGTGCAGTGAAAAAACAATTTGGTTTGAACACCAAAGTAAAAACAGAAACCCCAATACTGCATAAATTTGGTGTTGCTCCATTGTTTTTGTGGTGACCAAGCCAGCTGAAGGGGATGAATTTCAGTTCTCGGTCCTGGCAAATCGAATTTTCTTCTTCCTCATGCTTTTTTTCTACCTGGTCAATGATTGTTTCGGGCAGTACCGCCCCCAAACGAGCAGCTGTTGTAACTGCGTGACGTTGTCCAAGCGGTTTGGTCCGCTTTAAAAAGTGCAGTGTGAAAGTGAACCGAACCAAATGAAGGTGTGCAATTTTTGGGCATTCCCCGCTCAGTCAAACCGAGTCCCCTGGACTATTCTGGTGTGAATGCGCCCTTAAATGTGGGTGGGGTTGTTGTCACTCACTGCTCCGTCCAGCACTTAAAAATAGTGTGCATTGTGTGTTGTGCATTAAGTCCTTCTAAGGCAGGCTCAGGGGTTTAGTGTTGCTGTAGCCCAACGCTATGCGACCCTTTTTTTTTTCTCCAAGTGAGGATTAGAATATATGCAGTTCACATAACCCGGCTGAAATTAATATAAATGCTTGAAGATCTACTCATTACTAAAAATGTATGTCAAATAAAATCTTAAGTAATGCTCAAAGTTGTCATGAAATATTTAAGGTGTGCAGATGGATTCACGTCGTGATCTCATGCATTGAGTAACATAATAAATTAACATTCTGCCTTAAAAGTTGCCAACAGTCGGCCCAGTGAATTAAGTTATTTTTTTATCTCTGACAACAGCTGCTGCAAGAGGCGGCAAAATATTCTTTCATTTTATAGTTACAGTTTACTAATAAAACTCTCCATGGTATGAACAATGGTTACAGAAGCCTCAAAACCAGCCACAACTCCACCCTGAGCAGAGTGACTGTCTCTATTGACCAATCAACAGACTGCAGTGTTCACAGCTCCACATTAGTACCAGATCTGTGTGCTAGGTACCCCAACAGAGGGGGGACCAAAAATGGGGACAGTATGGAACAGTCCCATGGGTACCTTCCACAACTTTTCACAGTGGAAACGGAAAAAAAGCGTACTGAACTGAACTGAACTAAACCGTACCATACTGCTCATTGGAAACTGGTCATTTTGTGGAAATATTTTGTAATTTTATGGGTCAAAGTAATTTTTCATGTTGATGTTGTTTTTGTATTAAAAGCTTGTAGGTTATTAGTCGTTTAAAAATCAAACACTTGTGAAAAAGTTGAACATAGTAGCTTTGATTTGAGTCAGATTTTAGTTAGCGAGCTAAAGTCATGTGATAGCTAGCTTCAAATGTTTGTCAAGAGATGAGCTAAGGGACGGTTGTCTCATGTGACAGTTCAGAAAGACAGTTAGCATGGCAAACATGTTATAGTCCATATGTTCTCAGGTGTTTTTGATTAGACACACACACACACACACACACACACACACAATGTGGCTTTGGTTCCTCATTAGAATCACAACACTTACACACTTCAACCTGGACTGTTTGACATTTTCACATAAGTTCTTGGTCATATTGTGATGAAGTGAATCTATTCCAGTCTCACAGTTTAATCCTAATTTTATATTCGTGATGAATTGTTATAAAACAATGGCACCTGGTTCAAGTTCATGGTTTGAACAAAAGGGGCATCGATGAGCACTATCATATGTTATGCTGCTGTAGATGTTTAAGATTGTGCTAATTATACACTGTTGGGTGGTTTATTTTACAGGAATGTGTCATATACTATGAGATCATCATATGTTGGTAATGGAAATTTTTAAATTGTTTATTAATCTTAAGAAGTAAGAGAACTTTGTCAACCCATAGAGGAACATTCTAGTCTTTAGTTTATCACTAACATTCAAAATTACCAAATTTAGGGGTTCGTCTACATGTAATCTGAAAAGTACTGAAGCTTGATATAGTAACATTAACTAAAACCACTTTACTGTGAACCTCTGTTGCTCCAAACTAGTCACAGATGTCTAAAAAGACCTTGGTCGATGACCAACTTCCCACACAGCCTCAATAACCACTGTAAAATGTGTGATGAGTCTGTAACAGCTGATACTGCCAGCTGGCCTAATGACACATGAAGAGTCACCATCTCCATTTCTTTACGTCACCGCACAATCATCCTGCCACATACCTCTGATAATCCGCTCAGGGAGAAGTTTGCTGAGTGCTGTTTTTCAGGATCAGTCTCACACACACTCATAGCTTTAATTTTGTCCATTACAAATGTTTCTAGGAATAGGTACCATGTACAGTATGTTGTAGCACAAAGCCCCAGGAACCACTCCAAGGCCTTTAGTCAACTGATAATCCAGCCTCGATGCCAGAAGAATTCTAAATCAGAGTGTTTCTTAAAATTCAAAACCGATGATGCAACTTGAGAAAACCCCCCTGGTATATATTCATGCTATATTCACATGCCTGCTTTTTCATGACTTTCACACAGACAGGCTGTAGCATAACCCAGTAAGTCAGGGTCACTGCACTGAAACTTTCCGCAACACAGAAATGAAACAGCAAATAAGCCCCAGTGCAGACACTGCACCCAGCAGCACATGGGAAAGTGGTTCAGTGGCACCGGTTTGGGCAGGAAACCTCACCTAAACCGAAGCCACATGATTGAAGTTCACACGAGATCAGACTGAGCCGAGCTGAGCTGAATGCTTCAGTTTAATGTAGCTCAAAAGAATATTCACACAGTCGATGTAGACAGTTTTATGACAAATGTAATGCATTTAGTTTGCATCTCTGAGACATGCTGCTATTCTACATACTTATTTCAAGAGGCAACTCTGCCACTGTGTGGTCAGAAGCTGATACAGCATGCAGACAGTGAGACCTGCCCTTATCAGGAACATAAAGTTACTACTATACGCATTATATAATCCAGCTTCAAGACTGTTTCAGAGGTTTTGGCCTGTCATATGTTTGGAGATTTCTACCGTTTTTCTTTATCCTTAGTTCAGTGAAACACAGTTCAAAACAGGCTGAGTATGTGGTGAGTGTATGTCATATCTCAGTGCTTTGGATGTACTCTAAAGACCCACAATGCAGTGCACCAAGGCCTGAGCCATGGAGTCATATTAAAGCGGGGTGGGGTGGGATGAAGACTTATTTCCTCTCAAATTATTTATCATAAACTATACAGCAAACTGTCTGCTTAAATTACACATGCAACTCATCGTAAATGATTGACACTCAGACTTCACTTGAGCCATCTGACAAATATACTGTAATTAACATATTAACGTTAGTTGAATGCCAGCGAGCCGTGTTCTGCTGGGGTACGGCAACACCACTTGGACAAACCACACGCAGAGTTGCTGAAACCAGTACTAATAATAATGGCAATTTATTAATTTCATTTGCTAATAATTATTTTCGACAGCAGTATGGTAACAACTTTTAGATTTATTTTGTATTGTTTTTATTTATCAAGATATTATGTGTGTGTGTGTGGGTGGGGGTGAGGAGCAGCCTTGCAGTGCACAAAGGTAACAGAGAGGCTAACAGTAACATTGTCAGTAGTGGCAAAAGCAGCTCTATAAATATTTTGGAAAGCAAAAAAAGTTTAGATTTAAAGTCAGCAGTGCGATGTCACCGTCAGGTCCATTTGTTGCTGTTCTGGAGCTTTCGACTGGATCACACAGTCTTCCTCAGCAGATGAAGTCCTGTCTTGGTGGTACCCAGCCAATGCGGATAGTTTCTGGTTGTATTTGTCCGGGTTTTGAGATACCTGTGTCCTCATATCAACGGAGATATAGAATTCCATTTGTGATTCACAGCATTGACATCTAAGATATTTAACAGCAACAGCTATTCATAGACAGATGTCTCCATTTTTTTAGGGTAATCCAAAAGACACGTTGTTTCAAATGGGGCTGTTTCTTCAATAAAATGTCATTTCAATAAAAACTCTGGACAAATTAAACCACAATTCTTTTCGGCCTACTAGATACCAATAGAGAATTTTGTGATTTATGCAAACTGACCCTTTAAAACAACCCATTCTCTCTGGTGTAGGACAGAAACAGCAGAGCAGCTTTTACTTAAAACATTTATTTGATCCAATTCTTTGGAATGTAATAGTCAATGATCAGAGTCTGAGACAACAGAGACGAATGAGTCTGGGTGCTGACCAGAAAGTCAAAGTACAAACAATACTTGTAGTCACTTAAGGCCTCACTGCTTTTCCATTTTTTTTACTTCCTTATTTCCTTTCTTGTGTTTTTTTTTTATCTTCTTCTGGATCTGAGACAGCAAAAAATTACAGAAGCAGTATTTTAAAAAACAAAAAAACATTTCTTCTTGTCATACAAAGAAAACAAAAAACAAAAAAACAATGGCACGTACATCAGTGACAGTACAAAAACAAGGTGATATTATACCAAGTAAATAAAATTGTTACGTTTCAAAGAGACGCATATAAGCTTTTTCGAGAATGAAAAACATCTCTGTAAATTGTACTTTTCAGAATTATAACATCGTCATCTGAAACCGTGTTAAAAAGAAGCAACAATAACACTGTCCTTTCCTTCCTTCGCGCTCTCTTTTCATAAATCAACATCATAAACACAGATTCTTTTTTTCTTTTTAAATATATCAGTGCAACATTTGTTTTCACATCTAGTGCTGCAGCATCCTTTCTTGTTCGAGGGGGAGCGAGCTTTGTTAAAACACATTCTGTTCGACTGAAATTATAATTTAGATACTTAAAATCTTGTCTGAGTCTTTCTGCTGTAAACATTTCATTGATATTTTGAACCATTGCGCTTCTCGAGAGTGAATAATGAACATCTCAACAGTCAGAGCACTTTAATTTGATTGGAAATGTTCATTACTGCAAGCAGATGATGATTTAGTTTAAACTGAGTGAGGTGGATTTCTTTTACAACAAAGTGTCTCTGAGGCCTCATCTTAAAGGATAGATTTGAGAATCGATGGACGGTCATGAACTTCACATTTGGAGCTCACACAATACCACATGCTACATTAAAAAATGGGCGGATTGCACTTCTACAGCGCAGCGTAATAGGAACCACACCGGGACAAACAGTTACCGGCGGCAACATGTCAAACGATCACACCTGCTTCATGGCTTTTTAGTCTTTGCAATTAAATTATCTGAACATTCAGTCAGAATATTCCTGTTTATTATCCCAGAGGGAACGTAAAACATCTGCTGGAGGTTGATGAGGTTAGTGACTGGTAAAATTCCTGGCCCTCAAGACTCAATCCTCCCACCGATACAGTGCTATGAACAAGTGACCAGTATCACACCACATTTAGCTACAAAAGCTAAAACACAACAAAACAGTCTTATTAGTACAATATTTATAAGGCTCATCGTTTTCAGGTTTTTAACTAATTTTCCACTGAAGAATACGCAGACTCTGAAGTTGTTAAGAGGGCATCCATCCCTGTAGATCACAGGAAATAAGGCCCTTTTGCAGTGTTGACAGCTAAGAAAATGCTGCAAATAGAGAGTAAAATGAGGATAAAATGCAAATTAAGCCGCGGCAAAATCCCTCTGACAATAACAGCACTTTCAATGTAAATTACCTTTTGAATCAAGAAACTAACAAGCCCTATTGTTTTACGAGGCATTTCTGTGGGGTCTCTGCTCTGATTAGCTAGTAAACTCATCTTTGTTATAAAATTGTGTTTGTGTGTGTGTGTGTGTGTGTGTGTTATTTCCAGGCCACTTTAGCTTGAGAGAAATGGACGTGTGAGGCAAGGATTGGACAGTAGGATCAGCTGCAGCTAGCCACCTGCTGGGGGGTCATTACACATCATTTAGATCCTTCAAAGATTACTCCTCCAATAGTCGAAAAACACAGGAAAAACAATGACAGAGTACATCGTTGTCATGGCAAACATGAATTTTTAGTTTATCATTCAGAGCGTCCACATCCTGTCAGCTCAGTAAAAGATGCTGACGGAAGTCTTTCTGATGGCTGGACACACCTCTGGTTAAAAGGTCCAACAGTCATTTTGTGTGCCAGTGAGAAATGTTAGCCGTTAGCAGTGAAAGTGTTTCAATCCTGTTGATCCATCCTTGACGTGCTGTCATTGTCTTATACTGAGGTTGTCCGTTTTACCCTGTACAAAAACATCACTTCCCACGAGGCATTATGTCTGAGGCATCTCTCCGTAATCTCAAAGCCCATTCCATCGTTGTAAAACCTTTTCTGTTCCCAGAGCACAAACAGAAACTAAACAACGACAAAAATCACAAAATGGCAACCAGATCACATTTGTAAAAGAAACACAAACAACAGGTTTGTGTCTCTGTCTGTTAAAATGAATATTTTCTGTACACTTTAGAGATCAGGGCGAGTTTGATTCCAACAAAGAAAGGATACTGCGGCACTGGTGTCTTTTTCTATAGAAAAGGGCGCTCAAATATATTAAAACCTATGTACAATATGTTGGATGTGTCATGTGCCATGAACATGAGGCATTCAGGGCTCCTACACATTCGGAAATTCCATCGTTTCCAAAACCTAAACTGGTTAACTTGGATTTTAATATTTTAGTCTGTCAGTATGACTGTCATCAAGGCAAGAACATCTCCAGATCTACGCCGACACATGTGATATTTGACAGTACACTACTACATCTAAAAACCTATAGTTGTATAATCACAATCTGGAAAAGTTCAAGATGAAGTTTCCGAACTTTTCCTCTTGTTTGTGTGTAGGAACCCTGGATGGACGCAACGCCAGCCGATGAGAAAACAACCAGCAGAAAAACAAGGCAACAGAAAAACTGGAGGAAAAAAAAGGCACTGTTGGAACTGGACACAGGTCATGTCAGGCCGTAGTGCCTGCCTTCCACACACACACACACACACACACACACACACACACATACACACACACACATACAGACACATACAGACACATACACACAACGAAAGATGCTTGCACTTCATGTATACAGATAAACATAAACGCATGCACACACACATACACACACACACACACACACACGCCCTCAGCTAGACTACATAACACATACACATCTTAAATGCAGATGCACTGTATATGAATGTGACACATGTACACACACACTTCCATACACACTCAGACTCACAGGGACATGTATGACCAGCTAAAGAGCCAGATATCAGGATAGCAAATTTCACACACTCCACTCTTTCTGTGAAACTATGACATCGGAAAAAAAAGACAAGAAAAACAACAGAAAACTCATATCTTTCCATAAAAGTACACAAACGATACTTTCATCTGAATTGGTCTCAACACCAGCATGTGATTACATGAAATCAACAAAGCACGCCGAAAAACAAATAGAATCCTTAGTTTTCTTCTTCTTTTTTTTTTTTGCTGTACAGATTCTTTATACACAGTGCCCCCTACAGGTCAGTCCCTTCCACTGCCGCTCCTGAGAAAAAAAATTACATTGGCTCACTTTCAGCCCACCCTGCCGTCCCATTGGTGGCTTCAGCCCCCCCGTGTTCCTCCCACTTGATTGGCTGCATCACGTGTCCACGCGGAGCAATCACGTGCTCCGTCTCTCTTTCCCCCTCACGCCTCTGAATAGTTAGTCTGTCCGTTCATCTTGTCCTTCTTTAGCTTCACGCCGTCCACCAGCTCAAAGTTATAGTTTTCCAGGGCTGATAAGTTCCTGTCCGTCATGCTGCCTTGCGAGCAGGCGCAGTACAGGACGACGCCACAGATGGCGCCCAGGAAGACGCCCAGCGCGGACATAGCGATGATGGTGATGAGGATGGGGTCCAGGGTCTTCAGCATGTTGCCCGGGCCGCCGAGCTCGCTGGTCTCCTGTGAGAGGGAGTCCATCGCTGCAAGAGAAAAAGATGGGCGTAAGTTATGTTGCATTCAAATGACCTGTGATTACAGGCTTAAACGGCCATACTGGTGGTTTTACATGTTCTGGATCATAAAGTACAAAAGGCAGCCTTTTCCAGAAATGACCGAACTTTTTCCTTCCTCCATGTTTTTTATTGTTTGTCTTTTGGTTTCATTTCCCCACATTCTAACTTGTGAATGTTTTTTTTTAGCAGCAAACTCTTAAATCTTGGATGTATGATCTTCTGTGAACACACCACCAAAGAAAAGGCTTTAACACAGACTCTCCTTACAGTTACAACTGCATACAGTGTATTCAGAAAAATACACTAGTTAAGGTAAACTTTTTGTAATAATAATAATAATAATAAACTTAATTTATAGCACCTTAAAAACACAGTTACAAAGTTCACTTAAATTAAAGATAAAATAAGAAAGACCAAAATTAAAATCAACATCATTAATGGAGAATAACATCAATAAGATAACAATAAGATAGATAGACACACAGCTCAGATAAAGTCGGGATATGCTTTCCAATAGAAGTACGTTTTTAGGAGAGACTTAAACGAAGTCAATGACTCAGACAGCCTTTTATCCTCAGGCAGGTCGTTCCAGAGCCTCGGGGCCCTAGTGGCAAAAGCTCTGTCCCCTTTGGTCTTCAATCTGGACTCTGGGACAAGCAGAAGACCTCTGCCTGAGGATCTCAAACTATGCAGAGGTTCCTAAGGGACTAACAGGTCTGAAATACAGTATGAAGCCAGGCCATGAAGAGCCATAAAGGTAATGAAAAAGATTTTAAAGTCAATCCTAAAACAATCAGGGAGCCAATGTAAAGAGGCTAAAACTGGTGTGATGTGGTTAACGTCTTGGTTATGGCTAAAAGCCTTGTGGCTGAGTTCTGAACAGCCTGAAGTCGTTGCAAGTCTTTTTTGATTAAGACAGGAATAAAGCCTATATAAGGCAATAATCACTTTAACAATGTTTCTGAGGTGATACAAATGTGATTGGACAACCTTAGTGACATGCTGTTCAAAGAGCCCAGTCTCACTCCGAAGTCATCGAAATCTGGCCCTTGGGGCAGTGACTTGCGGTATCAGAAACCAACGAAAAAGGTGTCTTTTAATGTTGACATGATTCACGACCGGTTTCTGTTATAGTTTAACGGCACCCAGCAGCATCAGGGGGAAACGCGACGGGACAAGGCCGAAAGTTAAGGCGGCAAATGTCCCAGTGAGGCGGACGGGAGGGGCAGTGGATGGATCCAACAAACACCGACTTTCACCTGAGTGAGCGGTGTACGTGTCCCGTAAGATTCTAAAGCCAAAATCTGTTCTTCTTTCCTAAACCGTGCTTTTGTTGCCTAAATCTAACTTCATGCTTTTGTTGCATAGATCTAACTTTGTGCTTTTGTTGCCTAAATCTAACTTTGTGCTTTTGTTGCCTAAACCTAACCATGTGCTTTTGCTGTTGAAGGGAAAAAAAAAACGTACCCAGGGTATGTTGCACATCGTATGTGGACGTGGAAATTCCATGACCATGCACATCAATGTGTGACGAGGTCGGAATGAGAATGTGTTGGTTCAAAACATAAATTACTATCGAACATGACACCAAGATTTCTTGCAACAGGCTTTATGTGTTGTGACAGGTAACCAGTAGATGGCAGTATTTGTTTCATGACATGCTGTGACCAAATTACAAATTACAAAGATTTCTGTTTTATTAGGATTGAGCTGAAGAAAATTTAACAACTAATTTTTGATATCATATTAACAGTCCTGTAGAGAACTCAGCATGCTTAGGTCAGTTGGTTTAACAGGGTGGTACAGTGTCATCTGCATAACAGTGGAAAGAGACACCATGTCAACGGATGACATTACCCAAGGGGAGCATGTATAATGAGAACAAGGTAGGACCAAGGATTGACCCTTGAGGCACACCGTTCTTGATATGAGAAATGGAAGACATGACATTGTTAACGGACACACAAAACTTCCTGTCTGATAAGTATGAAGAGAACCAGTTTAGGCAGTACCAGATATGCCCACCCAGTGCCTCAGTCTATCTAAAAGAGTGCCATGATCAATTATGACAAAGGCTGCACTTAAGTCCAGCAGCACAAGAATTGAACACATACGTGCGTCAGCATTATTAGGTCATTAGTGACTTTAAGAAGGGCTAATAATGGACTGTTACTCCCAAGAAAGTTTAAAGTTTAAAGAAGGTTTAAAGTCTGTGCAAGTTACAATGTGTAGTGAAACAAAATATATGGTACGCTTCAGAAAACTGATCAGGAGTAATGTTACATATATGTAGTAATTTCCCTAAACATGGAAATCCACTGATGTGTTCCTTTAATGTTTAAAAAAAATATATATATATATATATAAATTGTGTGCCACATACTGTATTATTTTTCACTTTTTGGAAAAGACAAAATATTTCATAGAGACAAGAAACAACAAGGCTAACACTAATGTGATCCTTCAACTCTTATTTTCGTATCCGTTTAATGTTTTTGACTGTCATCCAAAAGACTGTTTGTGTGACTGGTTTTTGCACACACCACCGCTCAGGACTGCTCAATAGCTATTCCAACATTCTGTGTAGAGGCAGAGAAAGTCTGTGGAGACGTGTCCACTAAAAACACAGAGTCTGTGCACCCAAAATGAACATATGGACACAGTAATGACAAAATTGGAGTCAGCAACTTACGAAGCATGATGACCTTCGTTGATGGAGACGTAGGAGCTTCTGGATCTGGGGGGACTAAAAAACAGCCTCCATTAGATGAAATTAAAGCACAGTGGGTGAGAAAATCAAACAAAACAAAGAAGAGCAACTTAATGAACTGTGAAAGCAAACAGTTTTCGGGATCCAGCACATTACCAATAACACAATACACACCCTTGCAGTCCTCAGCACTGAGTCCGTCTATGATCTGGATGTTGTCCACAGCTATGTGACCTGCACTGTGTCTGTCTGCGACGGCTTCCACGACCACCTACAAATAACAACACAGGGGCGGTCACATACATTTATTGAAACAGCTAAAAAGTCATTCTTATAGCTAAGATGCTACATGCTCATCTTTTTTTAAAGATAAAACCAATAAATAAAACACCCAAATGTTCTTATCTTTAAAGGTACAATATGTAACTTGTTGAAATCCCTGGTGAATAACAGTTAATAAACAGAGTTGATTTCACATTAGTGTTTTCCATCCTTTTAAACATGACCCACTAAGGTGTTGCGAGATAAATCTGAGGGGTTATGAGATGAATAAAATTAAAAAAAAAAAAAAAAAGTCTTTTCTCTTTTTGAAAATATAAAAGCTTTGCTTCTTCTGACCTCTAAAATTTATTTAAGTGAAGAATATAAGAAAAGGACCATTCACTATTTGGTTAAACTGCTGCAACAGGTACACTAACCATGAAACTCAATGTCCCCGGTTTGACATTTTCATTATAATAATCCTTATTTATAAAGCACTTTTCAAAACCCAGGTTACAAAGTACTTCACACAAGGCAGCATAATAAAGTAAATAATTAAATCATTACATCTTATAATAAAACATATAAAACCAATAAATGTTTGATTAGGAAAGTAACAAAAAGGAAAAGAAAATAGAAAAATGAAAAAGACATATAAACAGAAATAAAAAGACAATACAAAGACTGAAGTTATATCAGGTAAAAAAAATAATTAATACTAATAATAATAATGATAATAATAATTACTTTCATGGCAATCAAGGTCTCATAAAAAAGATGTTACTGATATTTCACATCTCTCTTCCCTTGTTTACTTTCATATCTGTACTGTTAACTCTAATAAAGACATGAAATGCTCCAAAAGGTATTCAAAACATTGCAGGTAGACACTCCAAGGGGCTGCAAGCGATGTCAAGCTCAGCTCACAGCCCAGCTACATCAGCTGATCTCCAACAGCCCAATCACTGATGGAGCGGCTGATTGATGGAAGGGAGATCACATGATTCCTTTCTATGCAACCATTTGGCAAATCTCATTCAGGGCGCCCTATTTAAACTGCTCTGGCCTGCCTACTGTTGCTGCTTCCTCTGCAAGCTGCTTTGCAACCGGCCTCCACCCCAGCTCCTCCTTTTCATGTTATTAATGTCATCTCTGTTTGTCAGTTGTGTTGCTCTGTTCTGTTCCCAGAGGGTCTTTGCTGCTGCTCTACCTGCCTTAGGCTTTCCATGTAGGCACATGGAAGTGCAGGGAGGTTTGCCTCTCTGCCTCAGGCTTTCCTCTTTTGCATGTGGAAGGGCAGACAGGTCTGCTCACTCCACCGCTTTCCACGTAGGTGCGCGTGCAAGAGGCTTTCTGTGTAAGCCAGAGGAAAGGCAGAGAGGCCCCAGAACAGAGCCATACCGCCAAATATAACACTGCAATTGGAAATAACGTTTTTTTTTACTAAAGTGGTCGTGACTGAATTGCAATTTGTGGTTTTGCTGCCTTTTTCTTTAATGCCTGTGAATACTTTGCAGATGCTGTTTATGTCGGTTTTAGGCAAAACAACAGCTCATCAAACAGATTTGAGACAAAAACTGTCCAAAGGGAGATGGAAGGACCTAAAAATAACAACAAACTTTGATGTCTCAAATAGAAAGCCACAAATGATCATCCTTAGGAGACATCTACATGTTCATATCATTTTTTATTATGTAGAATGACAAAAAAATCTAAAGGAATGACATCCTGGACTCTGTATTACCTGATATGAGACACTGGAGTGTGGCAGTAAGGCTCGTCCCTCCCTCCACCGGCTGCCCTGGTGCCCGCTGAGCGTCCACACAATGTGCCCCTCTTCTGCCTCCTTCCTCTGCCTGATGTGAAGCGCTCCTGCGTGTTCACCGAACATGTGATACCAGAAGGACATGCACAAGTCGGCATCCGGTGCAGTGATGGGCAGGCTGGCCAACCTCGCCACTTTCTCCTCTTCATCGTCATCTTCACCTGTTTTACTTGGTGCCTCTGTATCACCCAGCTGCATGTAAATGAAGTTCCCTGGGCCGCCTGCAGGGCGCAGCAAAAGACAAGGTAAGATGTGGCTGTGTGGCGTTTAAGGGCTCCTGCATGTATGTAGGCACATAGATGCAGATATGCTGCCTTTGTTTTTACCATAATTTCAAAATACTACCTTAAAGAATTTGAAAATAAAGTCCATTACATTGTTATTGTACATTCTGAATAAAAAGCAGGGGTTGATATGATTGATGACAAGCAATGCCAGATTTCCCCAAGTCTCAGTGATTCATTATGCATTCACTTTAGTGCATTCAGTTGATTGTTAAATATAAATACATGTCTGTTCTGTTGGATGTGTTTCTCTGTCTTTTCATAAACGTAATAATGTCTGTGCAAAGGTTAAGTATTAAGCTTTACACACTCTTAAGCTTTACACACTCTCAGAGACATGAAATTCAAGGACTCTAGCGTGGTGAAAACAAAGGACTCAGTATCAGCTTGCTTCAGGAGAAGATATGACTTGACACCACAAAGGGCTCATTTTTTACTTGCGATCTGGTTAAGTCAAGAAATCAAGGTGAAATCATTCATTTCAGAGCTGCTGCTGCTGTCTCCACTAAAACATCCATCACAGGAGGTTTGAATGGAGAGAAGGTCAGAGGGATGAGGCGTACTCATAGATCTGAGCGCTGAATACTTTTAAAGAAGTCAAGTTTTTTCTACAAGGCCATGCGTTCAAAAATGTTTTGAGGATCAAAGGATCTGCACATTTTATTCAGTGCTGACTACACAGACAGTTATGAAGAGAGTTCTGTTTCTTTAGGTGCCATTTAGGTTGTGTTTTTGTGTTAGACTTTTTAGTCACGATTTTATAATCACTCAAAACACTCAAAAGAGCTTTTCCCAAATTAAATAAAGAAATAAAATGTAAGCTATTTTAGCTCATTAGTGCAGAGACAATGTTGTGTACCAAGATCAGTCAGAGGTTGAGAGGGTTTCATTTATTCGTCCATTAAAAACACGGAAATTACAGTGCTACCATGCTAATCAACCAATGCAAATATCAAAACACAAATAATAAATACCCACAAAAAACACATAAAACTATTGTTAAAAAGAACTCTCCAAACAACAGTAGTTTGAACCCTGATTTGAAAGTTCAAGCAAACTATTTTTGGAGGGGACATTAAATAATTACTGAGGATGACCTTGATTTTGCCTCAGTTAAACCAACAAAACATGCTCATGTCAAAACAATTCTGGCCCTATTTATTTACACTGGCAACTAGTCCAGTCTGACTGAATCTACATATCTTGAGTGTTTATGCCTTGAGCAGTTCCCGTCAATATGGACCTACTTATGGACTTATCTGCCTCTGTATTTAGTCTGTCTCAAACCATCTAAATGGCTCCAGGCGTAGCAGAACACCACAACTTACTAATAGTTTTCCATGTTCACAAACTCTTCGTCCTTCAGAGCAGTAATAAGGTTCTCTCCAACGGGAATTTCTTATTACATCGTATGCACCTTTTCCTCATTGCTGTTTTTTTTTTTTTTAAAGAGGCGCTGTTGTGAATTCCCAGCAGCACAGATTGTTATTTAAAGCTCACGGTGGTTAAAAACATTCTAACAAAAGAGGCTCAAACTGGCTTTCAACAGCTGCATAGTAACACAGAGAGTTATAGAGAGCTCCCCCACAGCATCTGTCTAGTGGTGTTGCTCGAATGTAAAGGTGAAGAAGCATCTCCTACCTGTGTGGTCGAGGGTCAGCCCTCTGTGGACGGTGGGGGCCCCGTTGGCCTGGATGAGCCACTCGGCCCCCGTCCCGGTCTCTCTGGTCCAGCCGCAGAACGACGAGAAGTCAAAGTTGCAGGCGAACCACACGTACGCTGGAACAAAAGAGGAATGAGCGGTTGGAGGTTAGGTTTGTGGATGAAGGAGGTTTTCAAGTTAAAGATGTTTCATGCCTGTGTTACATGGGCTGAATTTACCCGTCAGAAGAATAAGAAACCAATCTGTAAGGCTTCAATAATGGCAGAAAACAGGGACAAATACTCATTGCAGTATGCCAGAGCCCTAAGTGTTGTCTTTTAGTTTATTTATAGCTAAATTTGTCTGAACAACATTTGAAAATCCAGAGTGATTCAGCTTATAGAGATGAGAGAAGCTACAATTGCTCACAATGAAGAAGCTAAAACTGACGAATATTTAACCCTGTTTATTTGTTGCTCTGTCGATTGACAAATTGATTAACTGACTAATTGTTTCAGCAGCACTTTTAGTTAGCTTTTTTTATCTGATGCTTCTTTTCACCCGTAGCAAGATGCTTACCATAAAGACATAAACAAGGGGAGGTTCAGACAATCTATTAAAGATCCCTTTCTCTCGGAAACAACCAGGGCTGTCTGTCTGTTTGTCTGTCTGTCTGTCTGTCTGTCTATCTATCTATCTATCTATCTATCTATGCTAAAGGGGGCTCTGTGAAATTCAGATTGTATTGTTGTCTGCACATGGTTCTCAACATGGCTGTGGCTGAGCCGGCGGCTAGCAGCTAACAGTGCTAACTTCATAAACAGCATTAAACAATGGCAAAAGCGCTGACAGTGTTTATCAGTGGCGGGACCGAATGGTGGGCGCTACGCTTCTGCAACAATGCTGTTGAGATATCAGCAGTAACCGCCTTATGTGCATAGTGCAAAGCGGCTGCGATGAGCTAGCCAGTGGGATACACACAAGCACTAACCAGCACAGCCACAGAGAAGCTTGAATTACACACAAAGGTAGCGTGACTTTATTCTCTGCTCAGTACACCAGTACTCCACTATATCTTTACATAGCATATTGTTGGTTTGTTGCTATATTAAAGCTCTAAATGTCACATATGGAACCTTTAAATGTAATTTCTTGACTGTATCTGAAACCCTTTTTCTACAGCCAGCAGGATAGAAGTGGTACAAGAACAAAACTACTTTCTTCATCAGCCCTTATCTGTTCCTGTGAAACTATACAGACAGCCAATCAAATGTTCCTAGAAGTATTAGCTGCTGGAGTCAGCTCTTAAAGGCTGCTTCTGTGTGTTGCAACCAATTCTCTGCTTTCCAACGACATTGCAAAAACTCCTGCTAAAACCCAGGCTAAAAACTATAATCATGTGCAGTGTTCAACAACTGTTCCAGTTTAGAGGTGGGGAGAGGAGAGAGCCTGAGGAAGAAAGTCTTGTAACATCAATAATAGAAAGCTGTTCCCGCTGTATTGTACACACAGTATAAATTGTATAGCTTGTGGAAAACATATCGCAGCGAACACAAAAAAGGCTTGTTGCAGATGGAATGGGGTGAGAAAGACAGAGAGACAGTTGTAACTGTATACGTCGTACAACGCTGCAGGGCACTTCCCTCCACAGCCTCGGTGAAACACAGGAACTAAGACGTCACCACTGATAGAAAACAGCGCCAACACGTACAGATGTTTAGGATCAAGAGAGGGAGAGAGACGGAGAGACCTTCCACAGAGAAAGGCGTGGTGCCACCGACATGCGGATGTGGCCCCTCGAAAAACCCCAAACAGAGAAGAAAAACGACATTTTCCTCCCTCCTCTCTGTCTGTGCCAACAGTCGGCTGGCGGCAGCGGTTCACCACAGCATCCAAATGAATGCAGAAATCTCTGAACACTGGACATGTTTCTGAGAGGCTAATAGGATGCAGAGATGACCGTGGAGCTGGTAACCCCCTCCCAATCCCTGCAACCCCAAGCTGTCTTCACGCGATGCTTCGACTCGGCTAATTGAGACCCAAGAGGCCTTTATTCTCTCTCTCCAGCTCTCATTCCATTCCACTGTTTTACCTTCACTCTCTCTTTCTGCCTCTCTGTCTCATCTCTATTCACTCCTCTGGCTGGCTCTCCCTCTCTTTGTCTCTCTGTCACTGCCACTATCTTTCCACCTTTCTGCCTATTCATCCCTCCACTCCTTTGGGTTGGCAGTTTCCACCAAATGAATTGAATTTGGTGTATTCACGAGGGATGATAAGCTGTGAAACCGGGGCTAGGATGTTCATGCAGGTGACAAAAACAAGGCGCTGCATTTGGCTTTAAATGTGGAGTGTACGCAGCCTGCACCTACTTCAATTCACCAACACCTGTAACTGATCAAAAATATGACGATTTATTTTTCATAGGTGGCTCTTCTGAACATGTGTCCAATGTTTTCCTACCATGTCTCACATTTTTCCATATAGTACAGAGTAAGTTTCACAAAGAAATATTTAAGGTTTTGAGCAGGTTTCAACTTGTGCCTTGATCACTATAATGTAGTGGTCCCAACCTGAGACTGGAGCTTGAAGATTAAAATCAGAAGGGGTCACAAGATCATAAAAGGATTAAGAAAGAAAGATACTTTCCTGCTACATAAATTATGTTTAATTTGTTTGGTTAATTTTCTGAATTATTTCTTGTTACGATGATGTTATCATTTTATTCTATACTTGTTTTCATTTCATATACTTCCAATTATTTATTTATTTTATCTTCTCTATGCACCTATACTTATATCTATCTGTCCTTGTGCTGCTTCAGCACCTAATTTCTGGGGATCAATAAATGCTTCTCACGTCATACTGTATCGTATCGTATCGTATCGTATCGTATCGTATCATACCGATTCATATCGTATCGAACCATATTGTATCGTATCTTGTCTTATCTTGAGAAATATTGGTTATCTTAAACTCTTTTGGCCTTAAAAAATCCTTAAGATGAAGCAATCTCAGAAAGAAAAAATCAGCCCAGTCACCAGAATAAAATGTTGGCATTGTACGTTTCTGCAAATCATGGATATGTTACATTTATATGTTTTATATGTATGACATAGTTTACATTACATGTATATGTTACGTTTAATTTGTCTAAAATGTTCTTAATTTTTTCTTGTTACGATGATGTTATCATTTTATTCTACAATTGTTTTCATTTTATATACTTGCAATTATATTTTAATTTCTGGGGATCAATAAATGCTTTTCACATTCTATTTTATTGCATCGCATTGCGTCGCATGGTATCGTATCGTATCGTATCATGTCGCGTTGTCCTTGTACATTTCTGCAAATTTCTGCAAATCAAATGGATATGTTACATTTGTACATTTCATATGTATGACGTAGTTCAGATTACACGTATATGAGCTGAGTTTCTCATCGGGAGGAGGAAGGGATTGTGGATGGCGTGACACCTGCTGCAAAATATTGAAACGGAAAGAGATAGAAAGTTTCATTATATCTGCTACATAGGAAATGTACAAATGTAACATATCAATGGTTTGCGGAAACGTACAATTCCAGCATTTATTCTAACAACTGGGTTGGAAGAAACCCTGAAAAACGCAAGGCTGTACCTGTGAAAAGGAGTTGCAAGCGGACACTGCTTTGATTTAACTGTTGACAAAACAAAGAGACCAGGAACCACTGCTATAGTTTAGTCTCACATGAGCATCATAAAACAACACAGAGAATTTTGCTGCTACACTTTCAGCCAATGCAGTGTAGACCGAGAGGTAAATGAAATAACCATTATGTCACAAATAACCATTTGTCTTTTGACAAACTACCCAAGTTTTATTGATTTAACTGTAAGAACAAGAGATTTGTGTTGGACTGTTTTTGTTTCTTTCTCTTCACATTTTACCTGTACTATTAGCTGTTTTTGTTTCTGTCCCTCTCTGTCTCTCAGCATGTCTTTATCGCTCTTTTCTTATAATTTCTTCCCCCCAAACAAAACAATGCAGGTGCATTTTAGAGCAGGTCTATCAACATTTCTCTCTGCAGTTCAGTTATGTGTCAGGGCTGAGCAGCACTGGGCTAAAGTCTCATTTGTGAACTGGGGTGATGAAAAAACCATTTACTCCCATGAAAGTCAGTTTCATTGTTCTCCATGACTGCGGTCAGCACTCTTGGTGACGCTGAGTGATGGGACCATCGGCTGAAATAATGCACTGATCTGACAGCTCTGAACTGGCACGTTTATTTGTCCATGTGCCTTTAAGATGGTTCACCTCGACTGTAAAGTTACTGTTCAAAATGAAAAAGCAAAACAAAAGGTGAGCCGAACAGGTGAGGAGGAATAGATGAAAGATGAGACGGGAAAAACAAACACGGAAGCAGATTGCGGCGGACATCCTCACCTGGCATGAAGTCCAAGATGGGGTCGGCCAATGTAGTGCCTCCTGCTATAAACAGATGGGACAGTCAGAGTAGGGTCAAAGGTCAGGTGGTTTGGTCCCACCCACACAGATGCCAACACACACTCATACACACCTCAGAAAGCAAGCTCTTATGTCAGGTTTCACTGCAATTCAGAAAGTACTCAAAGAAATCCAAAGGATGCTGTGTTTATCATTTGATATGAATGTTTTTCAGAGAAGCTTTTTACTTTCAAAGTTCTCACAGTTTATAAAATAGGATGGATTTGATTAAATATGACAGTAAAAGGGAAGATAAAGGAGAATTTCTAACATGAATGGGGCAGTTTATTTTTTTGATCTACAGGAAAATACACATTTCTGTCAAAACTTATACAGGGAGAGGGAAGATAAGGGAGAATATTTTGTGGTCAAACAAGTTTCCTTCCTGTCAAAATCAGAAATATTTCCCATCCTAGACATAAAAGAGATGAATGCTACAGGATGAAAAAGAAAGTAAAGCTTGCAAAAGTTTTTAATGTCATAACACTTCTTAAAATGGACTCTAAATGAAAAGTTACAGAAATTATTTTAATGCAAAATGTATTATTTTAAAGTGTACTGCATAAACAAAATCTTAAACACAGACACAGAAGAGGGTAAAGGAACACAGTCAAAGGAGCTGAGTTTACCTGTCACTGTGTCTTCCTCATCGGGGGCCTCGGTCTCGCCGCCACAGTCCTGTTGTCCTTCCTCACAGTCTGTGGACAAGGTAGTGCCGGGGATGGTGATCGGTGCTGTGGTGGTCGCTCCAAACGTGGTCATGGGAAGAGTAGAGGCGATCGGTGTGGTGGGAGGTGCTGTAGTGGTGATGTCTGGATAAGGAGATGGATCAAAGAAAGTTTGTCTTTGCCATTTGCACAGATTCACATTAGATTTCTAGCACAGTTATTCAGTCATTTAAAAGATAGATCAACAAAGAAAACGTGACAATGTTCAACAAGATTAAAAGTACAATCTCAGAACCCATCGGGTATCGTCTAATGATGATGAAGCGTCTAAAGGCATTGGCCAATATTTCGGGAGATCTGGTGTGCTCATTTATTTTTCCATGGACAGTGAAGGCACGACCTGCCCTACTCTGCCTCTGATTAGCTTACCATGACATTCTTACCCTAACCCTGACCAATTTCACTCCTCATGCCTAAACCTAACCAATTCAACCAAAGAAAGCAAAGTCTTCCGTACGCTGGTCATTTTGGATGATCTGTATAAACATATATCTGCTAATGTATACAGATAAATTAAGAAAAAGTTGAATTCTCATCAGATGATTGCCAGTGGGTTTTGAGATTGCATTTAGGCCAATGCTTTCTGCCATTTTGACAACAAACGGACCACAAATGGAAACCAGAATGCTTCTGATGTGAAAATCTTTTCCTATTGCTTTTGCCTATTGCTGTTTATAGAGATCATTAAAAGTAGAATCAAGTCACACATTTGTTATATACAAGAGAAACCCAGTGGTTTGCAGTGTGTGTATGCCCTCGCATGTTGTTGTGGCGGCTCAGTTTAGAGCAGAGAACTGTTCAACAGTCTGTGCGTGACTACATCTCAGAGGTTTATCGCACATGTATGTAACTTATAGTGTTTTCCACAGCAAGAACTTTTCCAGGAATCCTAGAACCTTTTCAGAAGCTCAAGACCTTAACTTCCTCTCTCCACAGGAGTCTTAAATTAGTTGGCGCCCCAAAAAAAGTCCCTGCTGAGGGAATATTACTTTCTGATGGCCTAAGAACGATAAGGGCAGAGTGTGCAGCGTTAAATGCCACCGATTGGGAAAAGACAAAGAAGAAAAATGAGACTTTTTTTGCCAATAGTTAACGGTCACAAAAATTCAGTTAAATACGACAGCAGAAAAATAACAAGGAAAAAGGAGCTGCTCATTGCTCCTTTGCAAATAGCTGTTTTCAGTGTGATGCCTCTGTGTCTTATCAAAGGAAAACTGTCTTAAACCTGTTGCTTTTTAATCTGTTACCAGTATAACAAACCTGATCCTCACCGTTACTAAGTCGAGATGAGAATGCAAACAGGAATGAGCAATAAGAACTTTTCATTTTTTGGGGCTCCTTAAAAAGGTACTGAAAAATAACAAGAAGCTCAGCAGATTATTGCTACTTTGGAGACAGGCTTTAATCACCGCTGCAAGACGTGCACTAAAACAAAGCTCAATTTAAGAGGCACCTATGCATTGTTATAACATCTGAAGCTTAATGACACCTTTGGCTTTATTTATGCAAGAGAATTGTGACTCATTTGGGGACGGAGATTTTAGGTTGAATACCAGACACTCTAATTGACAATCCTGCAAAACTCAAGTGTCTCAATTTTTTAGGAAGACTGAAGAGCCGACGCTCTCGTTCCTCATCAAGGACCAAAGTAATAATGACAGAAACTCTTGTATCTTGTTAAATTCTACCATACAGTGGATGTCTGGCGATGTGTTTTTATGGAAATGAAGCAAATTGAACTTGAATTAGCATATGTAGGCTATGTAAAAATCACAGATGGTCTGCATGTAATTAAACTTTGTAAGGAAACGTGTTTTGCAGCGTTTTGAGTGGGACGGAGGTTTTTGCTCTCACAAGTAGATGATTTAACTCGAAGCTTGAAGCAGCATCAGCAAAAGAAACCTGATTAAGCTGCTGAAACCGATCCGCAGGCGCGTCACGGGCTTGTTAGTTTCTCTCTTGTGAGCTCATGTTGTTCTGCGTCTTGACATTTTTGTGGAAACAGGAAGAGACTTTTTTCACGCAACGTGGCTCGTTGATGAATCAACTGAAACAAGTTGTTCAATAAATCCAAATGAACTGTTGGTTAATTGATCTTAGATTTAGCACCTTGTATCAAAATATCAACTTTAGAACATTTTGATTATTTAATAGCATGAAATCAGCTTGTTTGGCTGATAAGAGCACTCGAGGTCAAAGCTTTATCATTATGTGTATTAATGAACAGTCTCAGTGAGTCTCAAGGTACCAAAAGGCTGTGATTTGGATAATTGGACATGATTGCTAATGTGTATGTTTGTGCATGTGGTGAGATATATGTGGGCCTCTCTTTATCTTCTGTGTCTTATACATCTGTGCGCCTTTTACAGTGTGCACATGTGGTTTGGATGCATTTAAGTGTGTACATATGTGTGTGTACGAGCCCTCAGCAGTTGGCTTAAAGTGTCTTCTATGACTGTGTCTGTGTGCGTGTGGTGTCGTTTTTCCTCTTTTTTTCTGCTCACACACACTCTTAATCTTTCTATCTTTTAACTCAGTGTGCAAATTGGTGCCATCTGTGGTACCTCCAGAACTCAGAGGGCTTGTATCAGCTACTTAATCCAGGCATCTGTACGACAATACTACACAACTAAACATCTAACATGACTACCGTTAAAAGTGATGAAAATGTGAGGCTTTATTCTTTCAATTTGTTTGCTTAATGATCTGAGGAGTGTCTCAGGGAATACTTTGCTCCCCAAATGATCATTTGTATACCAATTACTCACCCACTGTTATATGGAATTCGTGAAGAAAATATAAAGTAACTTTATTCTGTAGTTTGTATCACTGTGTGGCTTTGGGGAGTCTGAACTAACCCTTCAAAACACCAAAGTCACACAGTTACTGTTTTTCTCAGTGGAGTCTGGCTTTGAAGAGAGCACAGGAAAGTTTCACTGCCCTGTCTGAAAGGGCAGTCTGTTTGGGAAGTACTGGGCATAGGACTGGATAAAGGAGATGTGGATTACACTGCACGAGTTGGTATAGTTTTGCTGTGGTTGAACGTGGTCCCCTATGACTACAATTTATCAGGAATTTTCTCTGTTTTTGGATTCTTTGTTCATTGTGGAGGCATGCAAGAAAAACAAAGTTTAATTCATCAATTTAACATAACACAGGACGAGTAACTGATGGAGAAATGGTCATTTGAGGGGTAAAGTATTCCTTTACGGAGTCTTTTTTAAGTTTTTCTTTTGGATAACTGTAGAATGTCATTTAGCGTATGAACTGTGTGCACTTTTATTAGACCTTAAACGAAGGGCGGGGTTTAATTTAATTATGTGTTTCTAGTTTTGCAAGAATTTGTGTGGGCGTTGCTGCTGTTATATCAGTGCCAGCAGCAGTACATCAGCTGCCTATCTACGGTCACATTCTCTGTCCTGCCACTCATCTTTCAACATTCCCACTTTTAAATAAACTTCATAGAACAATGTAAAAACTGAGAACTTGTGAGACCCCAAAAAACTTGATTTTAAGAGATTTTGAGGTAATTACCATGTCTGAGACCTTCTGAGATTCTCTATGTCTTGTAAAGTTGAAGTTTATTTCCTTTCTCCATTACCCCTCTCATCTTCCTCATCGTCTTGTCTCTCCTGCTCTTATTCCATCCTCCTCTCTCCTCTCCTCCTCACACAAACACACTCTTCTCTCATAGTCTACTCTGCAACCTCGCCTGCTCTGGCTGATCCTTATCGTCCTCCCTGCAGGGCAACCAGATACTTGGTTTCATCTGTTCCTCCCTCACCTACTGTGGGAGGTCGAGCCCTCCTCCCCTCTCTCACACACACACACACACACACACACACACACACCATCCAGCTCTGACCACTGCTGCAGAGGAGATAGCAGCCTGCCANCACACACACACACACACACACACACACACACCATCCAGCTCTGACCACTGCTGCAGAGGAGATAGCAGCCTGCCATGGCATGCGTCAGCTTTTCATGTGCTCACTCTCCCTGCGTGCTCGCCCTCCGCGCTCTCACTCTCTCTCTCATTACATCAAACACTGCAGATAAGCAGCCTGAAGTGTAAGCAGTTCACTGTTTAATGACTGATTGGTTGGCTGACTGAGGTCACGCACACATTCATGCAAATACAGCTAAAAATTCTGTTTGCATGTTGAACATTTTCCTTCTAATGTAGCAGAGTGTTTTCCTCAAAATTTGACATCTACACTGAAACCAAAGAAGTATACAAAAATGTTTTAACCTCAATGGCAACACGCACTGTCCATGTAGAGCACACAACATAAAGCACAGACAGAAGAAGACCAAAAGGTTGCAGAGTTGAGATGCTCCAAACTGGAGATTAAATTTGATAAAACAATGCTTTCCTGGGTTCTTTTTGGAGCGTGAATGTGCTTTGGTTTTGGGGAAATACAACAGTGGCATCAGTGTATCAACCTGCAAAAGACATTTGTACTTTTTAGTTACCTAGCTACGTACCTTAGTGTGTTCTTTGACTGTCTGTATAGGCTGACATGGAAAACACTAGCTCCTCTTTGTAACACATTTATGCTGAGTCGCTTTTTCGCCATTAGCAAAAATGTATGACCTGACAATGACATGCCTAATATCACCTGCTGATCATATCTTAGTGTTCTTGCACATCTACTACTACTTTTCAAATGTGTCCACGTCAGAATATGTTGAATGTTTTTGGGTGGTGAGAAGCAGCTTTCACCGGCTTGCATCACCATCTACATCATGTCATTAGGTGTCATTGTGGTTGTGTGGTATTAAAGGGGTGACCACTGTGTAGTCATCCTGTCATTAGTAGTACACTTGTCTAAGCACTAGATATAAGCCCCTTTTACACTGCCAGATTTTCGGCGAATGTTGGGCCGTTTTGCCGGCATGCTGCGAGCGTTTAGACACACAGAGCCAGATTGGTGAGTTGATCCGCGCCCTCCTTGCCCTCGCAAACGAAGAGGCCATTAACTGTCAGATGACGGGGACGGTATAGAACGGGCCGACTTACGAGAGAATCGCCGAAGGACTGACCAGCCGCGGCTTCCCTCCCACGTCACTGTTTACGTCACACACTGAGCTACACGTTTTGTTACTTGCTCACGCCCCCCATTGCCCCAAAAAAGGTGCATTCTGTATAAACAAAAGTAGGTAGGCGTCATTTTGCTGCACTCCCCGATTTTGTTTTTATACTGCCAATGCTGAAAAAAGACTGATTGGGCTTTCCTGCAAATTTGCACAATTCCTATCTAAAAAGGGCTAGAGTGTCTGGCTTATGATGTGTTAGTTAAGATTTGGATTTGGTGTCGACAGGTGCTTAATTTTTTATGCTTAGATTAGGTGTAATGTATATTTGTGTACCATTGTAGCATAATATATGTTTTATAAATTCTTATTTCCTGTTCATGTCCAACATTGAAAAAATGATATAATTCTAAGTTCATTTTAAATATTTTAAACATATTTGAGTGATGAAGCTCAAACTAACCTAAATCCGACTAGTTTACTCACTGACTATGATTCAACTGTCTTTCTGTATGTTATTTGTTACCGTTTGTGAGAGCTGAGAGAGTAACTCTGCCAAAACCAGAAAACCACAGGAGTGTTCTGCTTTAATATCAACCTCCATGTAATATCTCCTTGCCTTGCCTTTGGGATGACACTTGCGTATTCCACAGTCATTTGATCCAGTTGATACTTGCTCTTTTTGTTTTACTGTTTGTGCACAATGTTGGTGGTAAATAAAGGTTTTAGACACATTAAGTTGGCCTGTGTATTCACTTTAAGATGCTCTTTGTTTTATTAGATATTCTCATTATATGAGATATAATGATATAATAGACATCAGAAAATGTGAATGTAAATAATGCAAATGCTTAATATCATTTCTTATATATATATTACTGGAATGCATAATACACCACTCAGGATATCTAAAAATACCAAAAAACGTGTTGCTAATGAAATTAAATCTGTCATACTGCATTTTAAAGTTGATTTTTATACATCTTTTCAGTCAGGACAGATTAAGTGTTGGCTTAAATGCAATTTACCGTCCAGTTCGCAGCCCAGCAGCTCGAGTCGGAGGCCCAGGCCCTCGATGGTGGCTCTCTCCGGGTAGATCCTGACGAAGCGGGTCAGGAGGGGACCCATCGACCTCAGCTCTGGGGTGTCGTGGTTCTGATTCCCGATGAATAGCTGAGGCAGAAGATGGAGATACAGGTCAGAGTCTGACTGTACTTTACTTGAGTAAAACAAGTGGTTGCCAGTAGCCAGAATACGAATTAAAGAAGAAGAAGAATTAAAGAACTAAAGATTCTTACAATGGTTTTATTATTGTTATATTATTATTATCTTTGTATGATCCAACTTGGTGCTCACAGTATCCGAAGAACTGTATTTTAGAGGATGCCTGCAAATGTCACCAAAGCATAAAGTTCAAAGATGATTCTAGTGTGAGTTAGGCTGACCTTTGAGACCAGTTTTGCAAACAAAATGAATGTGAAACCATGATGAGCTTTACAAGGTCATTTTTATAATATATTTCATTGTTCATAAGGGATTCTAGAAATGTTTTTTTCTTTCAGCAGGTAAATGCTAGAGGGGTAAATCACAGTCAAACAGACACATCTGACTGCTCTCTCCTGCTATGGTCCTATCTGCAGCACTCATTGCACCGTAAAGCGATCCACAGTGCTACACACGGATAAAACAAACAATAACGCATTCAGTTCTGATGTATGTCTGCTTCTGATGAAGCATCGGTCAGTTTGATAACACACTGAAAAAAATGACGAGAGGAAACAAACACATAAAGCCAGGAAATCAGAAACAGAGACAGATCCTTTCATATGTCCAACATGGAAGCAGCACACATGAAAATGGTTTCCGTCACACTGGGAGCCAAGTGGTAGGACACCAAACACCAAAAGCCCTCCCGCCTGTCTGAAGTGCTGAGGTTTCCTTTTGCCTGATTTATCACAGGCTGCAGTGTGGCACCAGGGTTGTAGCTAAGATATGAAATATATGTGCAAGAGGCAGAATTTTAAAGTATTCAACATTTGACGCTATGTGGGAATAACTGCGAGGTCTTTAGTATTTACTTTTACCAATTGGTATATGTGTAGCTCACTGTTGGGCATTACATTGGTATTTTAATGCTCTTTTGAACATGTTAACTAACTTATATATTATATCTTACTATATAATGACAAAAACTCTGTCTGTGTCTCTGTTCCATGTTTTTCTCCTCACTGACGGTCAATCCATGTGAAATTTGGCACAGTGGTAGAGGGTCATGGGAGGATGCGAATGAAGCAATATTACATCAATTGGCCAAAGGGGGCGCTATAGCAACCGATTGAAATTGCAAACTGTGAATGGGCATATTTCATGCCCCGTATGTCGTAGAGACATGAAACTTTGCACAGAGATGCCTCTCCTCATGAGGAACAAATTTGCCTCAAGAACCCATAACTTCCGGCTATATAGATTTTCCACCATTTTGAATTTTTTGAAAAACACTTAAAATCGATCTCTTCCTAGGAAGTTTGACTGATCTGCATGAAACTCGGTGAACATAATCTAGGGACCAATATCTAAAGTTCCCTCTTGGCAAAAGTTGGAAAACTTACTAAAACTGAGCTTCTATAAGGCAATGAATATTGCGGAGGGCGTGGCTCATCACATAAAGGTGTATAACATCTCAAGGGTTTCACCGATCACCACGCAACTTTGTAGGCATATGACCACACATGATCTGAGGAGACCCCTCCATTATTGACCCCATCAAACAAAATGGGGGCGCTAGAGAGCTAATTTCTTATCTAGGCCTAACCGCCATATCGATTTTTACTAAACTTGGTAGATATGTAGAACAGGACGCCTCAAGGTGACTGGAGAAATTTAACTCTAATTGGCAACTGGGTGGCGCTATGACAACAGAAAAATGCTTAAAAATGGCTAAAATGCGACTGATTGCTGTGGCTCCACCTGTGGCCGAATTATTTTTTTAATTTTTAGTATGACAAAGTCATGGTATGGTATGCTGTACATAATCGCAGAAACTGTCAGAGTGTCATTCTGTCAGTCAGTCATTCTGTCTGTCCCACGTTTTTCTACTCACTGACATGGTCAGTCTATGTGAAACTATACATAGGCATTGAGGATTGGCATAGGTAGAAGGTGACAAAGCTACCAATGGGTATGGACTAGTGTTGTAATATTCTATTTTTAGGGATAAGCTTTTTAACATCTGGCTAGGGACAACAGTTAGAAATTAGCCTTTCATGCTAACTTTAGCTGACGTACAATTTTTCTTTATTTCTGTTAATTAATGAGCATTATTGTCTGTGACAAATAAATAGTGATTACTGTGTACTAATGTTGACAGTAAAATCTAGTATTTTGGCAGTTTGTGTGAAAGAAATAATTCTGTAATATCAGTTTAAGTATTGTGCTTATGTGTGTCTATCAAACAGTGACTTTGGAATATGACGGTATAACTTCACAAACAACCAAAATCATAGACTGAGATATTTTCTAATGCAGGTCTTAACATTTTGATGATGATTTAACCAGGAGAGTTTCATGCTGAGCCAAGCTATAGAAGAGTTATGTAATGTTCTCTATGGGAAAAAAATGAATAGGACTATTATTCCTGGAGCCAGGAGTGCCCGAAATAACTCCTGCGACTTCACAACTCTAGAATAAATGAATAATGAATTTATAGTGACTTGGGTTTCAGGAAAATTATTAAAATGATTGCCATGTTACAGAGTTCTTTCCAGGAAACATCCTATAATTTCATTGGGAAATTATAGTCCTGTAAAATAATGTGTTTTCAATGCATTCATCCATGCATTGCAGCTTCATTTGGTAACTGTGTGGGATGACAGTCTGCCAGCACAACACTCATAAATTGATTAATTTTAAGAAATAATAGAACAACAATTATAATTTGAGATTAACTAAACTACAGGACAATTACAATACTGGTCACAGATCATCAATGTTTTCCTCCACACACTATCAAAGTGTCTCTTTTCTATGATCTTTCTAGGATTGGTGTTTATCTTAGGTCAGGATGACCTACAGGTCAGTCTCCTACTGTGTATATGCACTCATATTTATGCATGAGCATAGTATGTACAGTACGTCTATGTGTGAGCCAAGGCATGTGTAAATGCATGTACCAGCCAGGGCCTCACTGAGCCTTCCTGCCTCGTCTTTTGAAGAGGTTTTATAAAAAGACAGAGGAAACAGAGCAGAGAGCATCTAGATCCCCGTCTGCAGTAAATCAGCAGGAGACTGACGGCCAACCTCGTCCTCCGCCCTGCCATCTGGAACACATAGAGGAGGATGTCGCACCAACGGGGCCAGCTGAGGAGAGGAAGCGGGGTCTCGAAAGCAATGACACGAATTTCCTCCTCAGGATCAGAATCAAAGTCGCTTAAATCGCCAAGAAGAGGTTAGAGACCCAGATTGAGACTGGTGGGTCTAATATTTTCAGAGCAGACGCAAATAAATAAGAAATCAGTTCCCATTTTTCCCATGTCTTTCCAGTGGTGATTTGTGGTATTCAGATTTTTGATCTTGTACGAAACAGCCATTGTTATCCTCAGACACCACCTGTCAATCAAACAGAGCAGAGCTGCATTGTCTTGTTTACATTTTCTGGTGATGTTTCTGTACGTAGTTTTCTTTTGCATGTGTTTTCCACTAGCCTACTACTCATCTTAACCACACAAGTCTTCTTTTGTTTATTCTGAACAGGCTGAACAGCTGTAAGATGCATGTTCATTTTTGGATATGAAGGAAAGTCAAAATTGTTTCAGATGAATCGTTCTGAAGCTAAAAGAACAAACCCTATTGAAAATCATGTTTATTTATTTATTTTCGTATAGAGACCTGATACTTGATGGGTTAATAAGACTGTATATTTCTGTCTTTACTACAACTAGAATTCCCGCATGGCAGTTGTATGTGAAGCTGTCAAGTCAAGTTACATCCATGTCTGTGAAAACATGAATGCTTCACACACATCTTCCCCTCGGCAGCACAGAGGGCCTACACAATCAGCACAGTGTCAAGGTGGGCACCCAAGGTAAGTGTCACAAATTCAGTATCTGACCACATTTTATGACATTGAGCAATGGCCAGAAGTCGTTTTGAAGAACATAATGATGTCACAATGAAGCTGACCTTTGACCTTTTGGATATAAAATGTAATTTACATCAAATCACATTTACTTGAAATTTTGCCATACTTAGTGTACAAATTCTTGACTTTGGGCCAAAAACATGTTTTGTGAGGTCACATTGACCTTTGACGCCAAATTCTAATCACTTCATCTTTGAGTCCAAGTGGACATTTGCGCCAAATTTGAGGGAACCTTCTCAAGGACTTCTTGAGATATGGCTTTCAAGAGAATGAGACTAATGCAAGGTCACAGTGACCTTGACCTTTGAACACCAAATTCTAATCAGTTCATTGTTGAGTCCAAGTGGATGTTTTTGCTAAATTTGAAGACATATCCTCAGTGTGTTCTTGAGATATCTTGATCACAAGAACGAGACAGTTGGGGTTACAATGAACTTGACCTTCCACCTATGACCACCAAATTCTAATCAGTTCATCCTTGAGTCTGAGTGAAAGTTTGTGCCAGATTTGAAGGAATTCCCTCAATGTGTTCTTGAGATATCAAGTTCAGATGAACGTACGGATAACACGGAAACATAACGCCTCCATGCCATAGATGTCACTAACAGAGATGCATAAAAACCACTGTGATTTAGTGCCTTATTGTAACTTTTTCTTTAATTGCTCTTGTATGGTTTCTATTTTTACTTCTATTCTTACACTTGTTGTATATACCTCTTCTCTTTCTTTTAGTTTTACTGTTTATTTGTACTTTTTTTTTCCATCTTTGTGCTGCTGCAACACATGCCTGAGAGGGGAAACCCAGGGCTCGTAAAGCATAAATGTCATGAACACAGGGTAATTATTGGTGGCATATCAATTACACATATTAATGTTTTTATCAGCTCCTCCTGTCTCATCTAGATTATGGCTGCTGGGCAGATTTCAGTGAGTGAATCCAACTAATTCAGTTTATTCAGACTGCAGACGTGTTTTTACATAGTGGTAGTTCAGTATTTTGGGGATGTTATTGAGGCAAAAAATTGCATGAAGAAAGATATTGGATAATGGAATCTTTATGGTGTAAACTTAATGATAGTATGAACTTAATAACTAATAATGTTCTTTTAACACCCACACCTATCAACAAGCTTAACTTCCAGTATGGGAGTTGAAATGCTGTGAAGGGACAGCACAAATCCTTCTGTGATATTTCCCCCACACTCTTATAAACCTTTACTTTTCTTTTTCCAGTATGTATTCCTTTATGGAGCCCTACATGTGATGTCATTTAGTCCTACAACAGCTTCCTTTTAAAAGCTTTCCTTATGCCAAGATTTTGAGTGTGTCAGACAAAAGCATCCGACAAACAGCACTTTGAGTTCATATGAATAGCAGTCTATAATTTTGGTGCTAAACATTTCATTGCAGGAGCGGCGTTGCGGCCAGTCGAGCGTCTGTCTGATGGCTTCCAGGAATTACAGATTACAGTAAGAGGAGGTTTATTTCATGTCAACAGACTTTTATCTGTCTCCTGTGTAATTTAGTTTCTGTTAATCTGTGCTCGTCACCACTGAATGAGACAGAGAGCACCGATACGGTAAGATGGAGACAGAAAGAGAGAATGGGAGCAGGAGCCAAATGTGGATGAAAAAGTGGAACCATTCCAGTGGTGGAGTTCATATGGGACCTTTCACATCATAAAAGCTTTTTAGTTGCGTCCTTTATTAGCTTGTAAATGCATCTACACCTTTTCAAGTGGAGTTGTATTTGGTACTTATCCAAAGTCAGTGAATTATCTACAGTTTGGAGAAGCAGACTGGAGTACTGATGCGAAGGCTAAGCAATGTATGATGGTAAAAGGAGCAGCAACAAAAAGTATTTTAGCCACCTAAAAAATATATACATCAGTTAAGTTGTATGCTATATTAAGAATACTTTCACAGCTTTAACTTGTTGCAGAGAGTGTTTTCCAACAGGAAACTAAAGCTGTTATGGCGATCTCTTTAAAGGGATGAAAAAGGTTAGTTCGGATTCAAGAAAGTTACCCAATAACACAAACTAACTAACTGATTGAGGCAGTGGCAAACCAAAGTCTGGTGGCTTCGACGAGAACATAAAAGGGGTACTGTTAACAGCTTCTCCGTCAGAAAGGCTGTCTGTGTCAAGGCAAAGCCGTGAAAGTATTCTAAATATAGCACACATGTAAACTGTTATTGATTTATATCGGTGGGACTCCTTTTAGGTGGCTAAAATCTGTTTTGCTGCTGCCGCCCTCCACAGCAATACAATGCTAAGCTGTCACGGCGGCACTCCTGACTGCTTCTCCAAAACGGGGGGCGTGACATCTTCAAAATTCACTCCTAGGGATGAGAATATAAAACTGACATTGCAGTTTTAGCAGTACTATGTAAGGAATTATCAGTAATAACAGCAGAATGCACATTATACTGTACATGCACATGTTGACCAACCTTAGGCTTGGTGGTGTTGTCCTCCTTAACAATGGTCCACTCCTCTCCGTCCAGGCTGTGCCCCACCCTGAACTTCTTCATAAAAACATTCCTGTCGCGGTGTTTCCCTCCCTGGATCACCACGCCGCTCACCATCTTGTCCTGGCCCAGATCCACCTGCCAGGGAGGACGAGGAAAGGAAAAAATGGTTGGTTTGACTCTACCAACAAATGAAACAACTAGCAGACTAAACTGACAAAGACTTACAGACAATCTGACTCACTGACTGGCTGATTCCATTAAACTTTCAAAGTTAAATGTTAAACCCACCTGCAGCCACTCGTTTCTGAAGGGCTGCTTGGTTTGCTGCCCGGTCCAGCCCGATCTCCCTGTCAATAGACGGGCGTTCTCAGCCACCCAGCCCCGGTCGGCGAATGACGAGGCGCTGATCTGAGCATCTGAAATCTGACCTGACACCATCCCCAGCATCCCTGAACAGGGGTAGTCTGTACAGAGAGAGAGAGAGAGAGGGAAAGAGTGGTGGATAAGAAACTTTTGAGAGGCATACAGTATGATAAGAAAGGCTACTGTCATCCTTATCTTGTCACTGCTTTAGTCAGCAGTTTGAGCTGATGCCCTCTGGGCGCTGCTGCAGTGTTTAAACTTAAATGTAAAAACACAGGAGAGACTCATTTATCATCTCTGGGAGGGGTCTGTTTGAATTGGACATGGGATGATGGAGCTTTTTGTGTGTATATGCATGTATGAGGACCTATTTCACATTAAATTCATTTGAGCGAATGACTTTAGGGTTGACAACTTGTGGTTTTCCTTGTAGCTCTACTGTTACTACGAGCACTGGCGTGACTCCTCTATACTCGGACGTGCATATTTCATACGAAATGATGGTATATATTTATACTACACAAGGTGTCTGCATACACAGAGGTGTTGCTATGTTGCTACAGGTACCGGTGACATGATGAAACACAATCCAGGAAGTCCAGTTAGAGTAAAAGATCCATCAGTTTGAAAGCTAATCAAATGCCAACACTACACAGTGGTATACAAAATCACAAGGACGGACTTTACAAATCTAAAACAGATCTATTATTTTAGCTTATATCGCAGATTTTTCGGAAATATTGCAAGTTACAAGTCTTGTCTTATGGGCACTCAACACTGACAGACTTGCCCATTGACGGGGTTGCTACATGTGACCTTGACGCGAAAAGCCAATCTGTTGAACAACCACGCCAGTGTGTTGTTAGGACATACACTGGGTAAGTTACTGGATATTTGAGAGACTTACACTGTGCTTTTCGTTTTCTACTGAATGAGAAAACTTAATTAAACTCTAAAATATGTGGACACAATGGTCCGGTCACTGTGAGCCACGTTAAATCTATTATCTACAACAAGCTAGATCTAATATCCGGACTCCAGCGGTCGGGGTCTCAGTGTGATATTTGTATTTGACAAATGCTTCCAGAGTTATATCTGGGGTTTAACAACAGCTCCTGAGGATGTAAATTTCTCCACACTGTGAATTTACAGTTTCTCAGTGTTCTTTATGGAAACCCCCCACAGTACTGTCTGTGTGTGTGTTCTTGTGTTTCTGTGCTTATGAGTACCGAATGTCCTGCAGGTATAGAAAAATGGATTAAATGGGCAAAGGGGAGCTTTGTCCTTCCTGTATTTTATTACTTCCTTAAATCACATAATTTAGATGAGGAGTTTGATTTAGGATTAAATACAGATATTGGATTAAATTTAGGTCAAAATGAGGATGAAGTTTAGGGTTATGGGTCTGGGAGTGAGTGATACTTCTAAATCACGTTCAGTACTTTCACACCACACGCACACTTTCCCAGTTGTGTCATTATATCTCCTGAATCACCTGTCTAGCACTCTGCAGCCTGTTCTCCTATGAGTAAGAGCCTAATATCTACGTTATGGAGCTCTCCTACTGAGAGTTGCTTGTAGTACATCAAGGACTGAGGTTTATATAATGTTAGAGGATGAGTAATGAGGCGGCATGATTTTCCTCTGCTCCTCTGTAATGAATAACGGTGTCCTTCTGTGGGAGTTTGCGCTCGCCTTGGAAGCGGTGATTATTTTAAATCAACAGAGAGCAGCAGGAGGTTTTCATCCGGCAGCCAAAAAGATGTTAGTTTGATTCACGGTGTGAAAAAGTGAGAAAATGCTATTAGCGGGAGAGTGTACGGCCTGAAAAGAACAGGTAAAATATGTCAAGAAATGTTCTTGACTGTCACTCATTTCCTTTTCACTTGAGGTGTTCGCATTACCTAATCTATTCCCTTCATACAGATACATTTGGTGTTTGTGAAGATGCATCCCAGGTGTAGGAGAGTGCATGTAATAGCTGTAAAAGATGGTTTCTCTTTGTCAAATGAGATAGAATGTTCCAGAAAGTTGATTTTGCATTTGTGAAAGTAAATCAGAAGTTTGACAAAGTCACTTTGTGTTTGCAGAAGTTCACTGATTGTTAAGAAAATTAATATTCAGGTTTAAGAAAAAGTGAAAATTAGTTCTTTGCACTTCATTGATTGCTTAAAATTGGATGTTACATTAAATAATGAAATAAAAAGTTAAATTTAGTCTTGATTATTGGTTTTTGGTTCATCAAAAACTAAGCCAGCAAGTGAATTTTCCACAGAGTGAGTACATGTATTGCGTGTTTTGTATGATAATCATAAAGAAAAGTGAGCCGTGCCCCTCTGTGGTGTTTACATGCTTAGTAATGTATCAGAAAATGGAGGTGAAAGAGAAATCAAATGAAGGTGTGATCACTTGCCCGCACTGCATGTGTGTGTGTGTGTGTGTGTGTGTGTGTGTGTGTGTGTGTGTTAGATTGGAAAAGATTTAGATGACATTAATCTTTAATGATCCATGTAGGGACACAGAAAGTTAATTAAGAAAGAAAACGCATGAGATGTATGAATGAATTATGATTCCAGCGCTAACAGGATGTGCCAGAGTTATTGAAAAATATAAATCAGTGCATTTAGAGTTCAAGCTGGGAGCGTAACCTCATATCATGTACAGTATGCGTCAGTTTTTTAACATTACCTGACGTTCTGCAGCCGTAAATCTCAAAGCGCATGCAGATGCCTTGCTCCCAGGACATGGGGCGGATGCGGATGTAGCGAGCCAGAGTCTGTTTGGGGAGGAAGGAGCGAGCCTCGTCTGTTGGGTTGTGGTTTCCCTGGAAAATCTGAAGATAAGAGGACACAGACAGAAACATTACAAATTAGTACGCTTTTAGTAACACTACCGCTGCTAATACTGATATTATCACTGATGCTGCTGTTTCTGCCACTGAAGTCAGTACTGTTGTCAACCACTATAACTACTACTTCTATTACTACTGCCTCTACTGCCTCTACTGCTATTACTATCACTGCCTTACACTGCCACTACTATTACTAGTCCTTCTGCACCAAGATTGCAACTACCAATACTACTATTACACAGTTACTATTGTTGTTACTACTGCTGCTTTACCAGCATAGCCACAACTACTTCTACTGTAGTACTGCTGCTTTAATTACGACTGCAACTACTCTTATTACTCTTACTACATCTATTTTTACTAAAGCAAATGCTATTACTACTGCAATACAAGCATTATCACCACCAGTACGACTCAGTACAACTGTGCTACCACTGCTTCTTCTATTACTAGTGCCACTGTTACTACAGCAGTTACCACAACTGCTATTACTATCTCTGGCCCAAATCTATGCAGTTATCTTAATTGCCGGAAGTACTGCACAAATAGCTACATAATGTGTAATAATCAGCGGACCGTAAATAAACTCCTGGTATGTTATGATTTAAGCAGAGTCTGGTTTGACCCTGACTCATGATCAAAGACACTTGACTTAAACTTTTATTTTAAATAATTTGCGATCATGTCTGTTGTGCTCTAAGAAAACAAAATCAGTATGTTGCTTGATAAAAAAAAATAAAAAAAATACCGGAGTAGTTTTGCTTGATTTTTCTGCTGCATTTGACATCATTGATCATGAAAACCTAAGTGTTATGGGTTTTCTCAGTCTGCATTATTATGGATAAAAAGTTACTTTAATGGAAGTTATTCAAATGTTCAAAAATGTAAAACCTGAAGTCCCTTAAGGAAGTTGTCTTTGGCTGCTCTTGTACACCGTATTAACTAATGGTCTTCCTTTGGTATTACAGAAAGCAAGTATCTTGATGTATGCTGACGACTCCACAAAATATTTAGCAGAGACACCAACTAGTGATTTAAATACAAATCTAGATTGAGAGTTGACGTTGATTGTAGATTCAACTTATTTTGAATGTGTCTAAAACAACTAGTGTTGTTACTGGTACAAACTATACTCTAACTTGATCTAACTTGAGTGTAAATAATAAATAATAATATAATAATAATGTTAATAAAGCAGAGAGAAGCAGCCAAACTTTTGGGAGTTATCATTGACATTAAACTATCGTGGGACAAACAAATACATGGTAACTACAATTGGAAACACTTTATCTGTAATTAAGAGATGTGCAAAAATATCTGACACAACAAACTATCAAAGAAATAATTCAAGCTTTGGTTTTGTCTGATAGTGTTTCATTTACAGTGGGTGTGCATTATGATGTGTTATTTAGTGTATTGTGTTGTGTAGTGTGAATGTATGTTTTGTATTGTCACTGTGTAGACCCCAGGAAGAAAAGCTGCTGCAATGCAAAAGCTAAAGGGATCTTAATAACAAACAAACAAACAGTATATTGAAACTGTGCTGTTGAACGTAAGGCACTGAAGGCAAATTTAACAACCTGGATGACTTTTCAGGCTCGATTTAACAGCAGTTAAGACTTTGACATGATTTGTTTGATGCTAGCAAATGTACTGACTTAATACGAAACTCTGTAAGCTAACAATTTATCTCCGCACCAGTGTCTCTGAGACAACCTCCTCCAAAGAACTGCATTCTGATTTTAATGACACTTTCAGCACACTCACTTCAGTCAAGGATCACATTAGGGATGCTGCCAAAAGCTGACAGCTTTGGAAAACATTGATTCAGGCATCCACACTTCTCTCCTCATTGATTAGAATGCAGAGTTTTTCATTACTCATCAATATTAGATACATAAAGGTTGTTACAAGTGTGAATGAGTCAGCATTACCTTCTGCTTTGAGCCCTCCTTCATGGTGACCCAGTCCTCCCCGTTGGAGCTCAGGTCAACCTTATAGGAGCGAACATAGTAGTGCTTCTTGGTCTCTTTTGAGATCGCTCCCTGCGTCCCGATGGCTGTGACGAATCGGAGGAATCCCAAGTCCACCTGGAAACACAGTAAATACAAGGACAGGTCAACAGAGGAATTCAGATAGGATTAAAGGCAAGGTTCCTCAGGGGGTATCCCGGTAATCTAACCACATAGTCAGCTGTAACACCTGAGCACAACATATTACAAATGAAAGTGCTTGAAAAGTAGTTAGCAAGCAAGCAGAGAAGGCTTAACAGTTAGCAGGATATGGAGAACATGCTACAAGTAATGAACAAATGGTTGAAAAATATAGCTAAAAGTACTGGATTAATGGTTAACGTACACATATTGGCCTAAGTAATGGATACATGGTTGAACAGCTAAAAGTAACAGATACCCAGAAATTCCAGATTGAGACGGTTGATGAGAGGTTTTCCCTTCTTACAACAAGCACTGTCAAAAAGCACTTAAGAAAGTAAAGTTTCAGGCAAAACTTTTAATTTTTAAAGCCTGATTTAACCCCTATATGCTGAAGCAGAAGGATATATTTTATCTAGACAGATCTTATGTGTCAGAGTGTGTAACTGCACCAAACAGAAGAAGAAAGACATTTTCTGGAGTTCTTTCTTTGACGTTACACAAAATAATAAGTAGGTTTAATGTATTACCTATCTCCGACTTCTACATAAAAAGCCACAGCATCAGCCAACACTGTCTTCCGCCATGTTTCACGTGAAGCATATGGGAAACGAGAGGCTCAGATCTCATTAATTATACTGTGATCCGTCCATAAGTAGACAGTGAAAAATCAGAGCAGGACGCTGGAGAGATGGGCAGCATCATTTGTTAAGACGGCTGCCTCTCTTTCACAAAACGAAGACCTTTACAGGAACATTATGCAGTCAGTATAATCCACTACTAAACTGCTGACAAGTGTTGTAAGTCATGAGTACTCTCCTTAATCATATTCTCTTCGAACATCCACTTAAAGCTGAGATCCTCTCACTTAGTTTCCATTGTGAACACCACAAGTGTTTTCTGATGTACAATTTACAGTGAGAGACGTGAATGCTTCTTATGCATATTTCTGAGGTGATTCCCTCTGCGCCACTTATTGACATTTTGTTATCAACAAAACAATCTTTCTAAGAAATAGATGAAGCGTGACATCTGATTTAGGTCATGTGTTTATTTCCGGCCTGTTGCGTCAGGGATACTGAGGTTTGAGCCTCAGGCTGCTGATCCAGAAGGATGTTTGTGTGTGTGTGTGCGTGTGTGTGGGAACCAGCTTAGGATCAATTTTATGGTTGTCCACCCGCATCGCTAATGACTAGTGTGTGACCTAGTGTGTGTGTGTGTGTAACCCTCTAGGTTAAGGGGTTGTGTCAGACCAACAGCAGACATTGTAAGAGTAAATAAGGACGTAATAACCGGACTTCTTTGAAAAAGACAGAAGTAGTGTGAGTTTATGTCAACTGCATTGTTCACTGTCTTATCCCAAGCCTTAGATTATACTGCAGTACATGAAAAGAGTCAGCCTAATTGAATTTTGAGAAATATGCAAGTTTTACAAAGATCTAAAATGGAAGATTTAACATTTTAATCTGGGTGTGTCCCATTGAAAGAGGTGTAGGTTAGCCTATAGCTTAGCACAAAGCCTGCAGGCAGGAGGAAAACTGCTTACCAGTTATTACCCCCTTTTACACTGCCTCTTCAAAGCGAGAATTTCACGTCGTTATGTCGCCTTGCTGTTCTGTATGAAAGGTACAATTGCTGCATGGGGGGACAGAGTTGTCACGCCTTTAAGGCGACATCAGAGGTATTATTTTATGATAATCTTTAGCCTTTGTGTCTTTGAGTACCATGAAAAGTGCTCTATAAATAAAATGTATTATTACAATTGACATGACGTGTTGTGCTTGTTATCTACATGGGAGATTTAAAAAAGTAGACGATAGCAGTTAGCAGCTAACTCAAAGAAGAGGAACAGCAGCCAAAAATGTCCGCAAATTGGGAAAACAATGAGGTCCGGGAGCTCCTCACCCTCCAAGCAGAGGACGAGATCAGCCGCCATATAACAGTGACTGTTAAAATCATTGTTATTGTTGATAAAGCCCTGCTAACACATATGTTATGTCATTACATGCCATGCCTGTCATGCCTCTTTTGCCTCTGTGATGCCAGTAGACTGTCTAAAATGAATCACCGGAGTGGCATGATGCCGCCGTTGTTTGGTTCTGTGTAAAAATGCAAAGGTGACATAAAGAAGGGACTTTGTAGTGGCCCTTGAGTGTGGTCACTGTGTAAAATGGGCTTGTCAAAGTCACATGTTGTGTATTTGACTGCAACACATTTATAAAAGGGAAAACAGTTATTTCAGCAACAGCAGACAGCATCTCAGCAGCCAGGTTGAATAAAACCCCTGTGATTCTTGGATGTAATAGTGGCTGTCTCACTCACTAAATAATAGATCAATGCACTATTAAAAAGACAATTTAGTGTTATGGGAAAACTTTTGACAGAGCGAGACAGGCGGTTTCTTCCTGCGTCTAGTCTTTGTGCTAATCTTAACATGTCCTAGATCTCTGTGCAGACAAACAGATGAAGTGTTATCACTACCTTATCTGACTTTGAGTAGGATAACAGACAAGCATATTTTCCAAAATATGAGTTTATAGGTCAGGGTGTCAGGATAAACCCAAACAAACTCAGATAGCTACAGTAACAGGCAAGCAGGCTTGTAAATATGGTCAAAACACTATGGCAAGCCGTTTTAACATTTAATCGCTAGACTGGATATTCATTACTGATAACTGCAACATAATTTTGCCTACTCAAAACTCTTATTCAAGATATCTGTAATTAGATTTTGACTAGTCAAAACTCCAATTACAGATATCTGTAATTCAGTTTTGACTAGTAAGATTCAAACTACTTTTGCCATTCATGTGTATGGGGTTTGTCATTATAGATATCTCCAATGTAGTTGCGGATATCTACAATTGTTATTTCGGATATCTGCAACTGAATTGTGGATATCTGTAATTCCAGTTTGAGATATCTACAATTTAATTT
>NC_065526.1:28550266-28627513 GCF_006386435.1 Epinephelus moara | reverse complement strand
AGATATCTGTAATTCAGTTTTGACTAGTCAAAACTACAGTTACAGATATCTGTAATTCAGTTTTGACTAGTCAGAATGACGTTACAGATATCTTAAATTAAAATTCATACTAGTCACAATGACATTACTACTAGTCAAAATGACGTTATAGATATCTATAATGGTAATTCCGGATAGTCAAACTTAGTGATTAAATGTTAAAACGGCTTGCCATAAAAACACAAGTTAGATAAAGACAAATGATGAGATAAAAAACACATACGAACCAGAACAAACTACTGTGTTAACTCTGACTATGTGAAGGTTTCCATGTTACATCTGGAAACTCAGTTGAGCCATGATCTTAACCTGTTTTCATTCTGTGCATGCAAACTGGGATAGCATCAATGCAACCTATGGACATTAAGTTCCGATGATCCAAAGCACAATTTTATAAGCAAAGGTTTTAAGGTTATCATCTTTCTCTTTATTTTAAGACACAAAAATAAATTAACTTCATTCAAACTCCACCCACTATTTGATTTTGTTTCGTTCCTGACAAAAGGTGGTTTGTAATTCTTAAAAACTCTACAGATTGAAGCAGTTTTCTGCTAAAAACAAGATGAACTGTCACACCTTAAAATAGCCAAAGTCCCTCTGGTGGCTGAGGGTTACTTCCTACTTTGATTGTATGACTAAACTGACTAAACGCGTTGTCTCGTGTCTGATTGAGTTAGAAAAACTCGCCAGACATCCTAAAAACAAAGTAAAGAGTCACATTTTTGGAAGTGATTTAATTTGGTTTTTAGTTCAAAACAGAATCTGACAAAGGGGTAACACAGTGTAACTTCTTTTACATTTCCTTTTCTTTATTGAACTAATATAATCGTCCTTATTTCACTGGCAGTTCAAAGCAATTCTTAAAATGAGTAACTCCAAGTGAAATTACAGTGACATTATCGCATCTCGTGGCTATACTCTCCCCAGTTTCCTCATGAAATCATGATCTGAGAGCTAAATAACAGATAAAAAGACTTGATCAGATGGCCGAGGCATTTTTATCTCACTGCAGCAAAGAAGCATCCAGAAACAAGGCTGCTCTCAAAGTGCTTGAAAAGAAAAAGATAAAAAAAAAAGATTAATAAAATGATAGTTATCATCAAAGAGAGCATTAGTGATAACAGAAAGCCTTACAGTGGTCTTTTTAAATCGATTCACATATATACTGTCCACAAATACCATCTAAATTTAAGAATACTTCACTAACGCTGGATGTCGCTCCACTTATAGTTATCACATTAAGTTCCTCCAAACTGCACTAAAGCATGAAGTGAAATCCATTTATTTTCATAACTGTGTATTAAATGAGGTGACACTCCATTTGACTTCCATTTCATTCCACTTCAACTAAACAAAATTGCTTGTTTGTTGAGTTTGGGAATTATCAGTTGCATACCAAAATACACAGCGCTTCAGTATGTGGGATGCCTGTAATATATGGTGTGTAATTATATTACCAGAGAGACGTTAGCGCTGTGATACTGTACATGGGAAGGGACCAGAGGCCATTATTTAGCTTCTCCCACTGTTGCTTTTTCAGGAAAAGAAGAAGGAAATAGCTTCCCGTGGGTTTGTGTGGGCTCCGTGACTGACAGGGAGACCCCTGGGAAACGATGTTTCGTGGGATTGCTCGCCTGGTGTTCCCAGCTGCCTTCTGATCTATATTCCCACGAGATCTGTCCCCTGAATGCAACACTCAGTGTATAGAATCAAGACACTGTGTATAGTAGGTTTTGTTGTGGAATTACATAAACAAGGATAATTTCTGTTATTCATTACAGCATCAAGAGTTGTGTTAAGGAATTCAGTAAAGTGGCCTCCAGTCATTTTAACTTGTGACGCAATGCTTCACAGATTATGTCCTTGGTGTTATGGTGTGACTTTGGTGAATCTGAACAAACTTTTTAAAACACCAAAGTCACACAGTAACACAAACAAACTAATTGATCAAGGGCAGTGGTAAACCAGCAGCTCCCGTGTTCAGCAAAGTAAAATTACTGTTTTTGTCAATGGAGTCTAGCTTTAAAGACAATACAGGTAAGTTTCACTTTTACTTCAGTTTCCCATTGAAAAGGGCTGCCTGTTTGGGAAGTGCTGATCACGGGACTGAAAAATGAGACTTGGATTATACTGCACAAGTTGTGCGAAAGTTTGTAAACTGCTGTTTGATATAGTTTTGCTGTTGTTAAACGCGGACCCTTATGACTTAAATTCATCAAACATTTTCTCAGTTTTTGGATTTTTCGTTCACAAGAGGTGTACAAGGAAAACAAGATCTTCTTCATAAATTTTACCTAGCCAACCCGGTCTCACTCAAAAGTTGTCAAAATCTGACACTTGGGCAGTGACTTGCGGCATCTGACACGATACTCAGCTGGTAGTCGTTATAGTTTAATGGTGCTTGGTGGCATTGGGGGTAATGTAGCGGGACAAGAACAAAAGTTAAGGTGGCGAAAGACAGCGTGGGGCAGGTGGGCCCGAGTTTCACTAGGGAGAGCAGTGTTTGCATCTCGTAAGATTATAAAGCCAAAACCAAATTTCGGGGGTGAAGTATTCTTTTAACAGGCCAAAGTATCATGAGAAAAAAGTTTTTAAGAATCAAAGGGCAAAGGCTTCTTTCCAGAGCTCTGATTTTGCTCTGACATTCAACAGTCACACATGGAGAGAGTTGCAGCCACAAGGCAGGTCACTCTTCCTGTAAGTAGATTTGGCAATTCTCAGAAACAGGACAAGATAAATGGGAAGAGGGTGTACTAAAAATAAAAAAAAAAGTCACATCAGAAAGTTACTCCTGGAATCTACTGCTGGAGGGAATCTAAAGCTATATCAATTATCCAAGTAATTAAAATGACTTGAGTGAAGGAAAGTTAATCTGCAAATGCTTTGATAATCCGTTCATCGTTTCAGTCACTTTTCAAGTAAAAGTGCCAAACATTCAATCATCCCAGCTTCTTGTTTGTAAAGGTTTGATGCTTTGCTTTGTCTTATGCAACACAAGACTGAATGTCTTTGGGCTTCTATACAATTAATCAAGAACACTGTGGTCATTTTGATTGATGATGAAAATAATTGTTAGTCATAGCTTTAAATATTTTAGGTGTTGTGCACAGACACAACAGTTTTCAAACTGACGGACAAAAACAAGTTTTCAGAGTTACAATAAAGAGTTGATGAAGTTGCCCCAGTTTAAACAGGAAATGCCTCAACTCTTACAGTAATCCATCGGCCAATCACTGCAGTTCTCGCACGTTTTCTGTAGCAGCTGGTCAAAGCTCCATTCTCCAGACCTCCTCTATCAAATGACTAAGGCTAATTGCTCTTCCATCTTCTAATTACTCAACACTTGGCAGTGCCTACATTAATGCCACAGAAAATAGTCACACTTAGAGCTTTTTAATGAAGGGAACAAAATGCAGGAAGGGGGACATAATTCAGTCAAGTGTGGCTAAATGAGATTGAACAAAAAACACCGCTATATCCAGCCAAAACAGGATACTGCTTCAGCAGTGATAGTAAAAGAAAGAGCCCCAATTACTCAATTCTCATCCGAGGTTTCAGTGTTTACTTAAGAAAGTGCTGCACTCTGGGGAGGCAGTGGATTGCATGAGGAAAGAAAAAGTTTTCACCACAAGCAGAAGTTTTGTTATACTAAAATGCTCACTAAAGAAATGACCTCAAGACACGTTGGTAAAATGCATGACGGACAATGTTTTTGCACGTTTACAGGATTATTTTAGATTAATAATCAGATTATATTGCCATTTTATTCTCTTTCATTCATTCAGCATGACATTGTGTTTATCTAGGCAGTACTGTACTGTTGATCTATTATATTACTTTCAAAGGTATTAAAAACTAGAATCTAATTCAATCACTTGTGATAATACAAGTGTTATGTAGATTATATCACTGTCAACTGTTAAAGTTTTAGGAAAGTGTTAGTGTGTGATAAAAACTCATAGAAAAATTAATAGTATGGTATGTCATTAAAAAAGAGTCATTGAATGTCATAAGTGTGTGCACTTTTCCTGTGAGTCCCTCAATGCTGTGATGGCTCCTTAATATGGCATTCAGTCATCAAAACCTTGAGAATACCTGACTAAAAATCTTTGTTTAAAAAAATGCCCTAAAATGGTCAGTTTAGCTTTCTAAAAAATTCTTCTGGGGGGAATTCCCCTTTGACTCCCTCTGGGAGTTTGGGCCACAGATTAAAAATGGTTCCAATCAATGTTAAATAGGTGATTATGGCCCTGGTGTTGAGGGCTGGTGGATGGGTCCAACAACCATCGACTTTCACCCAGGAGGTCAGTGTTTGCTTCCTGTAAGATTGTAAAACCAAACCATGTTCTTTTTCCTAGACCTAACCATGTGTGTGTGTGTGTGCTGGCAAAACGTTTGTGTGTTTGTTGTTGAAGGAAAAAAACGTCAATTTGCGGTGTTGTACTGACGTAGTGCTTTTATTTTGAAAGAGATGGTATATAAACGATACATTTCCTATCAAAACGGAAGTGTATTTTCAAAAAGACAAGGCATGTAACAGGCAGAACTTGACACAGAGTCCCAGAACATCAACAGCCAAGGCACCCAGGGTACCTTGCACATTGTATCTGGAAGTTGAAGGTCCATGACCGGACGTCGCTATGTGATGAGGTCAGAGTGAGAATGTGAAATGTGTCAGTTCAGGTATTATTTCTGTTGGTTGACTTACAACAACTTCATATTTGTGTTGGTCTTCTGTACCCGTCTATACCTGTCACCATTTTTTGTTGCTATTTTTCATGGAAGGATAAAATAACTATGTAGGAACATGACATCCCCTCTTTTAATTCCATATCGACCTACTATAGGCACTGTTCAGTCAACTGTTTCTCCAACCAGGGGAAACAGCCATCAGAGAGCACAATAGCAAACCTACAGTATTTTAATCAGGGATCATCTACCTGTATAGTTACTTTTAGATTTTTAAAACTGTTAAAACTCACTGCTGAATTTCAAAACGATACCTTTCCATTAATAAGAAAGTGGAACTTCTTTTTCTAATTAACGAAATACTTCCTTTCTGCAGCCTTTCATCCCCCCAAAAAAGCAACACACTAATTAGACAACTCTGTCTCCTAAAAATTACATGAATACGCAACTAATTAAAGAGCTAAAACTTAGGAAATAACATAGTATTGTTTTTCAACTTTTACATAGTTATGTATCTGCTGAGTGACTTTTATAACCACTGGGCCCTAAAACCTCATTACAGAATTTCTAAATGACTCCTTGGCATTGATGAAAAAGAAAGAATGTTATTCTCAGTTTTGAAATACTTTCTTTCAGTAGCCTCTGGGTTTTCTTTCCAGAATGAACATCAAACTAATTAGATCTGCTTGGTTTTGGGGCTTTATTTTTCTTTGATGAATGACATAACTCTAATTTCATCACTTTTTTGTTTCCGCTCACTCATTGCCTAAGAAATTAGATTTATGATTAGACACTTGACTTCTTTCAACACAGCTACCAATGTGCTTAAACAAAACTCAGACGAGGTCTCGCATGTACCATGTTAGCAAGTCTGATCCGTGTAACTGACATTTCCTGGGTTTGGAAGTTCACTGGGATATTCCTCCAGAGGTCTGCTCTGGACAGCGAGACCCTTTAATGCTCTCTGGAGGATCTTTTGTCTTTCAGTTTCCCCCCCTGACCCGGCTTCAACAACAACCTCGCTCACACGAGGCCCAAATGTGTTCTCCAGATGCATGTCGCTGAGCTCTTCCTGGTGGCGTCAGAGAGATCCTGGAGACAAACATCAGGGCGGCTATAAATACCTGAAGTCAGTCGGGGAAGGAAGCCTTTCCTGGGCTTACATCATGGTATTCAATTACGAGTCAATTTACTACAGCTCTAAAAGATGCACCTACGGGTGTTTTTTGAGCCAAATTCGTGCAATTGAAGCTTGAATGCAGTGTTTTAGTATCTGATAAAGATTTGTGGAGCATTTTTAAAGACATTTATGATGGAGTCAGGTTGCTTAAAACGTGGATTTGTACTTCACTTTGTTTGTTCTGTTCAATTTATTGAATAATTACTTAAAAAAATACTTTGTACTCTCTTTTTCTCATCTCAAGTATGGGTTGATATACATTAGTCTCATTAAAAGTTGCCTTTATAGCTCATATTACTTTGTACAAGTTTCTCCTTTGGTGATTTTATTGCTGCACAAGTAAAATTTTAGTATTTCTTTTGGAACATTAGAGTTAATTCCTCTGTCAATCTTTAAAATGTGGTTCACAGAAATGGAGGCTTTTCATTTCATTGCATCCAGCATGCTGATGAAATGAGTCACCGCAGTGCAAAAATACGATTACAGATATACAATAAAGCTAGATAATGAGCTCACTGTCTGCCGCCACCCAAAACTGCCACCGGGTAACATCATGCTGAAAAACATTATGAATCGTAACCTGAAAATAGTATCAATAAAATATAAATGCCTTTAAATGAATAATAGAGGTGTTTGCAGCAGAGGAGGCGGGCATGCAAGAATTAACAAAGTCATAATTTTCTTCTCAAGTAAGATGAATGGAAAGCCGTGAGGCAAACCACGCTGTGCGGAGTTGGCCACGCACCACACTTAATCAAATAAAATGGAAAATTCTCTTCACAAAAACCACCAGTCATAACTCAAATGCCTCACAGAGACGGGGGGCGAGCAACAGCACCGGTTCTGAGGCTATAAATCACTGTGGCAGGGGGATGGTCTGCTGTTTCTTCAGGAGGGACTGTCGACAGAGCTTTACTTGAACAGCAGAAGAGCACACACGTATAGAAATCTGTCCGCACACACTCAACTGGACCCGATATAGCTTGTAGCCTCGGGTGAGAGGAGAGAGAGAGCTTGTGACTGAGAAGTCACTGGTGCAAATCTCATGACTGGTGAGCCGAACGAGGAGCGTCACCACCTCCTTTAGTATCTATAGTCAGTGTGTCCTTATAGGGAACACTGAGGTGCTGGTCAGAGGCCAACAGCAGGGAGACACTTGCACAATGTTGCTGAGATGGTACATCCATGCTCAGCAAACTCTACCAGGTGTTTTACCTTTTCATTGTTTTCTATATCATGAGAAATGGGCCTGTAATTTGTGTAGTTACTTTAATTAAAAGTGTCTGAAGTATTGGTGGGTTTTTATTTCAGGTCTCAAACAACAAACTTAAGGGAATTTGAAGGCACTTGTACCGTAATTGCACAGAACCTGTCAATGAGGCATGTAAACTACTGCTCATGCTATGGTTATAAACAATGTTTGCTTCCAGCAAACTGCCAGTAAGGGCATTAAAAAGCTTGTGTTTTGTGAGGAAAAATGGACAGGATTAAGCCAAAAGGAAAAATGTTGGTAGGGATATTTTAATTTTTCCAGTAAGTTCACAGGAAATTATCAAATGCCTCATTTCCACAGCATGGTTCAGCTCGTCCTGCCTCGACTCAACTCTCTTTTGGTACCAGGTGCTTTTCTTTCACTCGAATTTAACACATATACAGTTTAACAAAAAAGTGTGTGTATTACCCCCAATCCTAGTGAAACAATGAACACATCAATGATGATTGTTAAATAATAGCAGTACATACTGTTCATATGATTTCAAATCATTCAAAATTCTTAGTTGTCTAAAAACTCCATATAGAAGCTCTGCAAGCGAGCAAAGTTCTTATCTTCCCTCTCACAATATAAGCTGGTCTCTCCAAAGCTAGACAGGCTGCCAGTTCCTTTATCCACTTTCCAATAGAACGTATGCATGTTCTTCCATAATAGTGCAATTATCCCACTGGCTTGTAAAAGTCCAGAGTCAGTGAGCGGAGACTGCTGCAGAGTTACAGCAATGTCTTCAGGGTATACTCCCATAACACAGAGTTTGGCTCGTAAAGGACTTTTCTCTTCAATTATAAGACTTAAACATTCAGCCGCACTCTTCCAGAGTTGCTGTAGCTTTGTGCAATCCCATAAATAACAAATCAATGTACTCTTTTCCTTTCTACGCAGTTGCTTTGCTTTATTTTGTTTTTCACTGCAGCTAGTATCCCCGCAATGTAGGCGGGATTCTCAACTGAACGCCATAGCAACACCGCATGAAACTGCCGTGACATTATATTTAATGCAGCACTGTTAATTCTTGTTTAGTTTCTAAAAAAAGTGTCTTTAAATGTGACATCCCTTATTTCAAGAAACACTTCATTTAAGAAAATAATTTGTACCGCAAAGTCAAAACACATAATAAAAACTTTTCAGAAGGCATCACTGGTAAATTATATGAATGCTACATATTTTAAGCCCATTGAATTCAACTCTCCCCATATATTAACCCACTGACCTCTATCAAAACACTGGGATCATATCATTACACCCCAGAGGGCTCAGCTGTGGCCCGGTAGCTAAAAGAAGTCCCCAGACAGACAATAGAGAGCCACTACTACTAATCTGCCACTGAGGCCGACTTCCTGTCTACTTCCTGTTGTAACCCCCACAGGAAGGAAGCAAGGGTCTGCTCTTACTGCAAGGGGCATTGTGAGTCTTCCTCTATGAGTTCCTGTCCTGGACAATGGGACAGTGCTGGACTCCAGCCGCACCTTACGATTCTATCTGAGGGGAGACAATCTCACCTTAGTTAGTTTTCTTTGGTCCAAACCATGCTTGTTATTTACAAAGCATAATTAAAAGTTAGCAGAGTGTCTCAAGTTTTGTTGGCCTGTCATCCTGTCATGTGTGATAATTTGCCACCAAGACAAATCCAAACAAATCAGATTCTGGTTCCTGTAATTTTAAGCTAAACGTGACGGATTGCACTCTTCTTCAGGGGTGTTCAAGAGCGCAGGAAAAGAGATATACAAACAGTCTGACTTTGTTGATGCGTGCCAAAGATTTTTGACTTATCTTGAGGACCATGTTTGCCCTCAGTTTGTTTTCCTTTTATTAGTTGAAAAGCTGGGTCATTGCTGCTTATAATTACACAAAACAGTATTCTGCTGTACAAAAGTCAGAACGCTTAACCTACGTATTTGGTTCAAATTGAGTGACACTGATTTTTTGGCATTATATCAAAATTATCATGCCATAGATATGTATAATTTCCATGTATGTAGCTACAAAACTGAGCAAACCAAAGAACCAAAGAAACCAAATCACAGAAACTGCAGTCTGCCACAGAAACAGACAACCAGACAGCTAATACAAGAGAGCTGAAACTAGACAGAGAGAAAGCCACAGGCTGGTGTTTGCTAAAGCTAAATGTACTGTTTTACCTCTATAGCCCTCTCTTATTCTCTCTCTGAAGAACTGACATCATGGTAATTCAGTTTCATAACAAACATAACTAAATGAGGTCGAAGCTGAATCTACTCATGAAGCTAAATTATTTACATGGCTAAAAGTTCACTGCCATCTCTGACTGTCTGGAACTCATGCTATTTGTTGTTTTTATTATAACACCATGCCTACTGTATACTGTGTGAAACTAAAGTACCTCCATACAGAAAACAATACTGTATGTCTTCTTAAATGTTTGGAAGACAAATGCTATTAGCTATAAGCTAAAACTTCATGGCTATAACAAACGTAAAAGATGAGACAAAACACTACATCTGCATATTGAGAGTATGTATATAGTCGTAAACCTTATAATAGATGATTCTCAGTGCAGTTACAAATTGCATTATGTCCTACCTGACAAAATTAGAGAGAACTCCAGAGATCAAATACACTGACACTTAAATGCAGCTCGCCAGCTTGACTGTCCTCCTTCTCAACCCTGTACAGCGATTAGTTTAGCAAACTGAATAAGATACTGAATATGTTAAAAGATTATAACACTGGCCTGCTCTATTTTTCACATTCAAGAGATTGCAGGCTGCTCCGTCAGATTTCACAATCAAGACAAAACATGTCAACTGTGCTGGAGAGGCAGATTTCAATAAATAATGCATGTTGGCTCATTTTTTTGCCTTCTGTGTCCCTATATCGTGCAGAGAACGTGGTACAAATGAGTGAACAATATTCCGACCAGATGTGAGCAAGATCTCAGCGGTAAAGTCAGGTTCAAGCTGAGGAACACCTCATTCTCCACGAATGAGTGCATGTTGAGATCAGATTCTAAAAGTAGCACTAATGTGACATAATTTCAGTCGCAAGAATTTCAACAATTCCCCTGCAGAAAAAAAAGACCCCCACATTTTTTAACGCAACCAAACATTACTGACCTGTACCCACTCCCTGACGGTGTCATCTGAGGGCGTCCAGCCGTTCTCCTGGTAGTTGAGACGTGAGCGTTCGGGGGACCAGTTGGAGTTATACTGGGAAGAGGCGCTGATCTGCTCAGAGGAAATTTCTCCTGACTCCATACCCAGTGGCTCCATGCAAGCAAAATCTGCCAAAGACAGAAAAACTCTATTAATAAGAGTCCTAAATGTTATTTTTTAGTCACTTGAGTGAGTTATAGAAAACATGACAACTCATTTTAATCAATTGATCTCGCAAATTCATTACACAATTACCTAGTCAAATGTTAGCAAGGAACAAGAAACCTAGTTGGATCACATTTATAACTCTGACTATCTTCAACCTCTTTGACCATTCTAAAACTAAAATGGTGGTCTGTGTGTGTCTTGAAATACCGGTAAACATGAAGTTTTTGCTTCTAAACTTCGTTGCAGGGTGGAAATTAAGCTTTGAAATCCAAATTATCAACAAAAAAGGGAGTTACTTATCAAATCAAAAGCATTAACACATTTGAATTATCATCAGATCATAAAGGGAAAACATTTGTCATACAAGTTTAAAAAGTTCATTACACACATCATTAGCTGGATGAGCTGGATTTTGGTATTTTGTTGTCATTGCTAATGGCTGAATATATCATTAAACTACAGAATTGGGATTCTGACAGAAACACCTCAAGCTCAAAGCCATATATCTCACTTTGCCTCTGACTCAGAAAAACAAGTGAGCATTGTGATTAGAGTGTCACCCAGACACTGTAAAGTGTCTGTCCCCGCTCCCTGCTGTGCAGTAAGTCACGGTAGTAAAGGAGTCATTTTAAACAGCTCCTGTGGTGGCACTTTGGAGGCTGTTTGGAGACGCTTGCTTTTGTACAGTATCCATACATTCACACATACTCTAAAGGGTAAAGAGTCAAAATAACATAAAATATGTCCTTGTTCAAATCACTGCTTGCTGATACTCACATCAGTAATGACTTGAATCCTGATACTGCAAGTAATAATTATCTTCATAACTGATGAATTAATCTGCAAGTCTTTTTTTCTTTTTTTTTTTTTATAATTTAGGCCATGAATTATTTGATCTAAAAAATGTCAAAAAGTAGTGAAAATGCCAACAACAGCTTCTCAGAGCCCAGGCAAACAGTCCAGAACCTTCAGATAAATCAATTTACAATGAAAAATAAAATAAAATAAAATAAAATAAAATAAAATAATTCACATTAGAGAAGCTGGGAGATGAGAATGTTTTTGCTTTATAAATAAGTTTGTAGGATAATCATCAAAATTGTTGTTAATTTCACAGAAACAGAAACATGAAATAGAAATTTCACACAAACCCACACAGACACACACTGCTGCTGATGTAATGTGTAGATTCAGCTCTAATTTTGCTGATTTTCATTTTTATCACTCTCAAACTAAAGAACAATGCACTCCTCTGCATATTGGGAAATTTTACAATCCGTCAGGATCACAAAACTGTTTCAGCATTTGGACAAACTCAAACTAGGCTACATGTCAGTGTCTCTGTGGATACACTGTCCACTCTGTGACAGCAGGGGAGCACGGGGAAGGAAAAGGGAGAGGGGGGACAAAAGGAAACGTGAGTATTTATGTGTGTGTGGGAGGCCTGTCTGGAGACACAAGGTCTACCAGGCTGACACAAACACACTTGCATCATTCCAAGTTCCACAAATAAATTAGGGAGCAAGTTTGCTTGCAATATCACCAAAACACTGCAGAAAGCTGTTTTTGTGCTCATCTTCACTATTTGTTAACTTGACAATTTTCAGACCCAAATCATCCAATTCACAGCTTCTCCACAGAGGAGTAGCTCCTCTCTGCAGCAAGACAATGAGACAAGTAAAACTCCACTGGAAATCAGCCAGCCGATACATCACTTCATCCCTAAATTCTCTCACTTCTCTGTTTCTCCTCTTGCCTCAGCGTCCAATCCAAAAACTTTCTCTCTTATCTCATTTCAATTCACGAGACAACCTCCATGTCTCCCTCACAGCAGGCACAAGGGACAAACTTCAGCCCTGTCCCTCCACCTCTCCATCCAAAAAGAAAGAAAGGACGTAAAATGACGCCCCCACCGATCCTTCAGCTAATCAAAGGCCCGGCTGGAGGCCGTTTCTGAAGGTGATGGCCGTAAATTCACTGCAGGATGTGAGAGTTTTATTCCTCAGAGGTTGTTAGCAAAGACCCAGCTTGAATGGAAGCTCTTTCTGAGAATCTCAAGAGGATGAAGGGACAGCACTGATGTAAAAATAAAGAATAAATAAAAAAAAGAAAAGGTTGTTTATAGCAATGGTTCCCAACCTTTTTTGTCAGATGTAGGCTACACTAACACTCCATAAACTGAATGGATATTATAATGGCTGTTTTCACCACTATCATTAAGCAACTCATAGCCTATGTAAGTTGGTTTGGTCAATTTTGTAAATGCAGGCCTGCTACCACTAGGACTGTCCAAATCTGGACAATCTGGAATTGGCATTTTGTACAATGGGAGGAAGTGGAGACGTGTCGTCCATCTTATTATACAGTTATTGGTACAATCACTGGTTGATAGCATCACAGTGATAGCTAAATTTGGAGAAAAGACAAAGTGATTTGGTTTGGCAAGAGGCTTTAATTTAATCTGCTGAGCTTAGCTGGGGGTCTGTAGGCAAAGTTACTGAGTGTGTGTGTGTGTGTGTGTGTGTGTGTGTGAGTTACTTAATCTAAGATAATTAGAGCTTTGTCTAACACCAGTGCTGCTCTCAGCCATCCCAGTTAAGACTAAAGGGACAGATTTATCGCTCGCTCTCTCTCTCTCTCTCTCTCTCTCTCTCTCTCTCTCTCACACACACACACACACATGCATACAGTGTGGACATATTTGATAAATTTAGACTACACTGTACATCCATGTACCTTGTCATTAACACTCACTATCAACAGCAGACACACACACACACACACACACACACACACACACACACACACACATGCATGCATGCATGCAACCGAACGACACCCACATGTTCCACCCAAGGCAAAAACAAACGAAAAAACTGGAAAAAAAAAAAGATAATTACTTTAACCCCTCTAGTGGAATGTCTACACACGTGTGATTCAGAAACATTTAGTACGGCCAGTGTGTTGTGTGGGTATTGGATGATGTGGCATTGAATATACTATATACAAATTAGATTTCATTTTTCAAAATTAAAGAGCTTTACAATGTAGGATTTAAAAAAACACAGTGCATCAATACTTTTGTTTCAAATGGATGGATTTAGAAAAACGAAATACCAATATGAGCATTTCAACTAGACATGTGAACTTCAATTTGTGTTTTTTATTGGTTTGTCAATAACTTAATACATTTTGTCTATCATACATTTATTGTTGTAACTAAATTAGATTTTTGCACATTTTAAATAAGGAAAAGAAAGAATGAAACAGCTTCACTGACCACTGTGTGCAGCTGGGACATAGGAATCTTCAGAGGAAGGATAATTCTGACCCAAACACAAATACACACACAGTCAACTGGCTTTAAGTCATTAAATATCAATTTAGAGCAGTGAAATCTGGAATTTTACGATCATTTCTCCCAAAGTGCCCGTGTTAGCCACCGTGGGACCTTACGTAAACTCACCTCTCTACACACACTCACATTCCTAAAACAAGGGTGACTGGGGTCGAGGTTACAAGAGTGCAAGAGCCATACGGGCCATATATATTAACTCTCTACAGGCATTCCTACAAGGACACACAGCCAACTAATGCAGACAAAGTTCCCCTCCAGACATGTTTTAAAATACTCTGCTATGATTAATATGTTGTTTAATAGGGGTTTGTCGCATTAAAAATTAAAGGAAACTCTGAAAAGGGGCTGAAAGCCCCTTTACTCTTTCAACCTCACTGAGAAATTTTGGATCTGGTCTCACGCCCTGCCCACCACTGCTGCTTGTGCTAGGTTGACTGATGAAAGGGCAGCACGCATCAAGATGGCTAGCATTACAGGTCAGATATTGTAGGGGAAAAAAGAAAAAAAGCACATCTTTGAGTGGAGGAGATCTTTAAAGAACATGTGAACACAACACATGAAAAAGGACGAGAAAAGTTTCATCTCATAATCATATCCTGATGTGTGAAATTGGCCTGATGCATTGTTCAACAGCAGAAGATAAGAATTAAAAAGTGGGTCAAACTGAATAAATATATAATCTGTTTTTATCATAACCAAATCACATTTTGAATTTAAAGTTACAGCTATGGGATTAGATAAAATTTAGATTATATAGTGTCGTCGAATTCAGACCCTGAAATAGAACATCAGATTGACAGAGTTACTCATATCAGAATCATGTCACTCAGTTAAAGGAAAAATACTGATATAAGATTAAGAAGATTACTTTCTTGCATTTATTGGACTGTTCTTCACCATCCCCATCATCTGACAGTTAATGGCCTTTTCTTTCGCGAGGACAAGGAGTTGTTTCCTGTTTATCCACCGCCAGTGGCTCGCACGTGCGGCATCATCAACAGCTCCTCCCACAAGTCATCAACAGCCCCTCCTGTTGCGGAAGGGCCCCTCGGTCTGTTTAAACTAAAAGGGTTCCGCCAATATGACTACCCTACGAGGCGGAAAATTGGGCACCTCGGATCAACTTGCCAATCCGGCTCTGTGTGTCTAAACGCTCGCAGCTTGCCGGCAAACGGCCCAACATTCGCAGAAAATCTGGCAGTGTAAAAGGGGCTTAAGGTTCAGGACCCCCCAAGGAAAATAATGTACATGATGTGAGTGGTTTTGAGGTGATACAAGAAACTTTTCTAACGTTTCTTAAATCTTGGCTTTTTTTTGTAAAAGTTTATTTCTCCAGTACTCAAAAAATTATTGAATCAACTGTGACAAGAGGCAGTGAATAGACATTACTTGGCTATAAATGGTCACAAACAGTGGTTTTGAGTCCATGTGTTTAAATTTAAGCAGAACGAAGGAACTCTAAATTATTTGAATTGAATAGCTAATTGTAGAAAAAATCAGTTGACCTTTAGAAAATCAATTAGCAACAAATTTGATAATCGTCTGCTTGTTTCAGTCATTTATCATTTCATCTTCTCAAATGTGTGGCATTGCTCTTTTTCTCTGTTTTATATGATAGTAAATTTAACATCTGTGTGTTTTGGACTGTTGGTCTGGGAAGTTATGATGCCTATTTTTCATTAATTCTTGGCATGTTACAGATAAAAGGACACATCGAAAAAGAAGATAGATAATTGATCTTTATGACTCCCTTCATATTTTGCACTGAAATGTGCTTTAAGTGATGGGATTGCTTTTGAACAGTGCTTAACTACACAAAAGTAGAGATATGAATGCACACAAAATGCCTTGAGGACTGATTGTGATCTGATTAGCTATACCACCTTCGGAGGTGGTCAAGGGCACATTGTAACCACAAGTGTAAATGCAACTGCTTTTCAACAACTAAGTGGTCGGTAATACGTGATTGTGGGCAACTGATTCAAACCAGCAAGTTAGCAAACATTAGCCAGTTAGCGGGCTGAGCTACTAGCAAGAAAGGAGCGAGAAAAGCTTATGAGTATTCAAGACACCTGTGGATGGAATCAAGACAAGACCAAGTGTATGCTTCCGATTTGTTCTGACAAAACTAGCCTATACTAGCAAAACCTGGCAATTCATAATGTAAGCTAACTGTTTATAAAGCGATGGCTGAGCAAATTGTGGTGAACAGCTATAACCATTTGGTTATTTGAGCTGGGCAGACAAATATTAATACCACATGTAAATGTAATCAGGTTAAATCATATCTAGAAACAATCCAGGTGTGAGACACACTTTAATGCAAGGTGTAAAGGGCGTCTAATGTGGGGTATTACGTCTTTTTCTTCCTCTTAAATTACAAACCCATCTCACAGCTCATTACATGAAGGAATCATATGGTGGGGCAATAAAGTGAAAAATTCAATTTTTTTCTTTGCTGCATGCTATAAATCCCTGAGGGAGAATTCGTTATCTGCTTGCCTTCCTTCCAACATGGAGGTCAGAGGTCAAAGATCACAAACAAGCTGGCTGAGAAAGATTCAGCGTCTTGTTAAAGGAAATATGCATTTGATGTTTTCATACTATAAAAGGCAAATGAGACACAGAAACATCCAGGAAATGATCCCTGGTCTTTGCTAATGCCAGATGACATGTCTACCCTCCACCTCAATTTCCCATTACTGTTCCAGCTGCTCACCCTCATCTTCGTGTCCTGGGGGGAGGCTCCTCTCACGAATGGTGTAGTTGGCGGAGAATCCCTCTTTGGCGATGGCGTTGTCAGTGGTGATAGTCATGGACAGGATGCCGGTGTAGGAGATCACACGGCCCGGGGACGTCTGGCCACAGTACCGACCAATGTGAGGGCCCACTGAGGGAGGAAGAGGGAGTAGAGAGGAGGTAGGAAATGAGGGAGGAGAAGAGGAATATAAGGAAAGAGAACAGGGAAGATCAGAGAAGAAAGCGGGATAGCGATGGGAGAAAAAGGGAGTGAGAGATGAAGAAGGGGAGGTGAAGAAAAAGGAGAACGTCAACTTCATCACTTATCAAATGCAGAGTGCTTTTATTATTCACTTTGTCCTTTTCTGCCCTCGCTGTCCTGGGAGATGTTTCTTGGCTTTGAGCAAAAACACAGAAGCTAGAAACGTGGTTTTTAATCTGTTATATTCTATCTACGCAGAACTCAAGTTAAAAAATTTAGATTGAAAAGAGTTGATCTCCTGTCAGCTCCATTCTCCCACCTCTGGTAGGTGATGTGACACCTTAAAGACGGGAACAAAGGTGAGATGACAGGTAGCAGAAACACTCGTTTCCATGACATATTGCATTGACACTTATTTTCCCAACACTATATATAGACTGCAGGTGAACAGTGAAAGATATTGTGTTTAACGTCTATGTTGTGCCTGCTTATATTTCCAACTTTGAGTCCATGGTGTTAAATTAAGATTTAAACTCAAGACTTCCTGCTATGGAATAACTGGTATCTAATTACAAAGATGGTATAATATGCTTTTTTGTAAAGTTCTTAGATTATCAGACCCAGTGTTGTGAGAGAAGCAAAGTGCAGTAGATAGATGCCTAAAAAAGAACCCCTAAGGGAATACTGCTATTCAAATCTATCTTAATAAATAGAAAGAATCATCTGTTTGACTTCATATTCTGTGTATATTACGTGAGAAAATTCTAACTCTGAGCACACTCTTCGCTGGAAAAAAAAAAAACCAAGACGACGAGACCTCCAAATATTTGCTCCCAGTTTCACAGACTGTACTATTATTACATTCGAGTCACAGAGCAAAACCTCCATTTTTCAGAAAGATAAATCCCCAGCAATCTTTGAAAACCCCCAAAGGTACGTTTACTGCATACTGCATTTTTGCAGGTATTTCCAGAATCCTTAAAAAACTTCTCAGCCCATCTGGATGAACACATAAGGTAATGCGTTATTGTAAGACTCCATAATTTCTCATTTCTTTGCGAGGAAATTTCCTGAAAGGACTTTGTAATTTGGTATTAATTATAGGGAAAATATGTAGATATTTTTAAATACAGCCTCCATCTAAACCAAAATTAATTTTCATGTATTAATCATCCATAATAGGAAACTGTGTTCTATATTAGTGGAGTCGCATGCTTGCCTGTTGAGAAATGTCACATTTTTTAATGCATGGTGGACCTGCTTACGACTGACTTATGTCAGCAGTTGGAATGAATTAATTGGAAGTGTACCAATTGAATTTTCATTTTCAGTAGTCATTGTCAGAAAAATTAATAAATTATAGCTCTGCACAGTAAAGCGTTGCCAAAAATGATCCATCAGCTGCACTGTAAAAAACACTTTAACTAATTTCCAATGTCTTGTTTACAACCCTAAAAATGTCCTGTGGCCTAACATGACTTCTTCCTCTTCTTAATCTTTGGTAGGTGCCATCAGCTGTATTTTGAAAGACTGTGTAAGAGTTATCAATCAGAACAGCTGGTTCAGCTGTTATTAGGGCGTTAAATGGCCGTTATCAGTGGTTATAAGCCTCATAGATATGGATTAGAAGGGGTCTGCCACACCTACTAGTAGGCCCATTATCGGGCCATGAAATGGTCGTTTACATTTATTGTTTAGCAGCAACCTCTTGCTGCTACGATAACTATGATGGCAACAAAGGAGGAAGTCAAGTGACATAGAATGAAGCGCAAGAAAGTCTGTGTCAGCCTGAAGGTTGGAGGCGAATGTGTCAAAAAACACAGGACTTTCATCTATTAAACAGGGCGTGTGTCACATGTGAAACCAAAAGTCAGCCTTGGCATGAGGCGTCCAGTGGCGTAGTGGGTAGAGCAGGCGTCCCATATAAGAAGGCAACGTCCTTCTTATCCCCTCTGTCTCCCCCTTTATGCTTAGACTATTCTTTATAATAAAGCCAAAAAATAATCTTTAAAAAGCCTTAACCTATTTTAACCAGAGATGTCTTTTTTAACTGATGTACCATCACATGTTTTCCAATACGAAAGTAGAAAAAGTGAAAATGTGACTATTTCACAACATTATCTAAACTGACATTCAGGGGCCTCCCTAGTGTAGCGGTTAGAGTGCTTCAGGATAATAAAGTAGCTCCGGAATCTTAGCCAAGTCCTCAATGAGGGCGCGTCTCAAGCCCGTTGTAGACGGGAGGTTCCGGACATAAAAGCGGATTCATCTAAACTGACATTCAGTGGGCTTATAATGGCGACCATTTCATAATGCTGGATATGCAAATGGATATTTAATGAACTAATAACTGCCTTTGAATCTACTAGTAGGTGTGCATCGCCCCTTCTAACCCATATCTATGAGGCTAAAAATCACAGAAACCTGCCATTTAAAGGGCTGCTAACATCCAAATCAGGTGTTCAGGAACAGGGCGGTGCAAACACAACCTCACCTGCTTCCAAGGTGCGGGGAGAAGAGAAAGAAGTCTTAAGAGATCAAAACTCCAGCAACACTTGTTGTATATAAAACAACATTATTGTAAGACCAATGTGTTTCCTTGATAAAGGCCACAAGCCAAAACGCTTCAGTCCTACAATCAAGCCTTTCTATGTATTTCAAGTGTTGCTGGAGGTTTGACCTTTTCAGATTTATTTTTCAGGGAGAGCTGTTGAGCTCTGTGACTAAAATGTAATGATAAATCATGACAAGCACAAACAGGGGCTGACATCCACTGTAACAACACGATTTTCTAACATGCAGCACACAGCGACAGACTGTCTCATGTCTTAAACACTGTGAGTGCTGACGTTGCTGCCTGCCCACAGTTTGCTGGCCATTTCATCCTGTTCTTATCTGCGAGAAACAATGCCAGGCTTGTTGTGCCTCCTGTTTCATAGAGATACTGTATCTGCAGCCTCTCGAGGACTCAAGGAGGGAACATTCAGTCCAGAGCGAACTTATACATGTTACAAAAAATATACTTTTCTAACAATTTGAGGCGAAATAAGCAAAAAGTAACAGCAGGCAATCACATTGGAATGCAGCGCTTTGAGTAATCTCGTGGATTATGTTTATCAGTTACAGTTTAAAGCAGGTAGTCGACAATGTGTGACGGATTACATTTTGAATTATTTCAGCCTTATCGGAGGTGGTGTGAAATGGTTTCACTGTACGGCTGTCTGCTGTCGATGTAATCAGCTATAAAATGGAAAAATCTTTCAAGCAATATGGCTGCCTTTACATTTATTTTGGAAAATGGTCATATCTGAAACAAACAGCAGGAAGAAGATTCAATTCCAGCGTTTCAACATAGGGAACATTCAGTATGTAGGAGTGTAAGATTAAAAAACAGCTCATGCAGAGTTTTTTCTGAACATTTTTTTGACAATTTTTTTTTTCTGGAGTTTTAAAATGATCTCATACCGAGCAGATTTGATCTGCTGTTTAAAGCATAAAATGTGACTGAGAGCTTTGGAAAAAATCAAATAAGTGAACATAATCCAATATTTTTATTTCTAAACTCTACATTTAGGACTCATCCCTTTCCTTTTTTTCATTTTTTTATGAACTACCCTGTAAAAAAAACAAAATTTCTTAAGAAAATAAATGATTACATCCTCTTTTGAAGAGTGAATCCAAAAATAATAAGCCCTAGATGTTTGTTTGTTTGATTCAATTCAACCAGAAAAAAATCATTTTCTTTTGAAGAGAAGATTTTACAGCTCTCAAAGAAGTGCATGGTGGGAATATTTGGTGTTCGTGTTAACATTGTGAATGCATTTGATCACCCTGCTGCAGAGATGCTTTGTTATCTGCGCTGACACACATGTTCCCTCAGCAAACACAGGAATACAGCGCTTTATAGCATCACGCACACACCTCCACAACCCCCTACACACATAAACACACACGCACACACACTTGTCTATGCTAACAGACACACCTGAATGCACACACACACACACAGATCATTTGACAGGAAAAGCCCTGGCATGTTATGTATGCTGGCATGGCTTTAAAGTGTATGTCACTGTCTGTATACCTGTGCCAGTCTTTGTGTCCCTCATGTTCCCATGCCAGTCTCCTCCCTGGCAATAACCAGGCAACGCTTTGGGCACAGCAGTGAGTATTGTGGGCATCCTGGCAGCCTACTCAGGCCTGTCCAAGGTATGTAGCTCTCACCATTATCTGCACACTGTACGACTAATTAGACAACAATGGAAGCTGAGAAACGCTGTCCAAACGAGAGGAGGGGAGTGTGAACAGAGGGGAGAGCAGGATGTGTCGCCGTCATTCATGTGCAGAGAGACGATTTTCCAAATGTGGCTGGTGAGGGAACAATGTGCAAGCTGTGAAGAAGTCTCTCTTTCAGTACATCCAGCCTCCGTGTGAGCACAGGAGGGTGAGTTTCGAGTAAAGGACTGACAGCTGAGTAACAGCTGAGCCATTATTGATTCTTATGTACTGTAAGTGGATAAAGGCATAGTTTCACATTTTGGGAAATATACTTATTCTCTTCCTAGAGAGCTTTAAAGGTGCTAGAAGGTGGATTTTTTTGTTGCGAAGCTAAGCTAACTGGTTACTGAGAGTAGGATTGAAATTATTTCTTAAATGTGTCATCAGCATCCTGATTGGGCTGTTCTGTATGCATCTTCCCATTTGTGGGGTTTTAAAGGGACAGTTCACCCTAAAATCAAAAACACATATTTTTCCTCTTACTTGTAGTGCTATTTATTAACCTAGATTGTTTTGGTGTGAGTTGCCAAGTGTTGGAGATACCGTCTGCCAAATTGCCAAGAAAATAAATTTGAAAAACTCAACAGCAGTGTCTCTCTCTAAAAATCAAGAACTGGTTACTCAAGATAATCCACAGAACATCTTGTGAGCAGTTTCACATAGGAACTATTTTCTCTCTACAGAACTACACCCGCCAACTGTATCATCGCACAGGAGGAAGAGTGCATCTACTCATGGACAGGAGGCTTGTGCTCATGGTCTCCTCCTCAGTTGAACTGTAACGTTTGCTAGTTCCTTAAAAGCCATGCTTGTATTTTCAGAAACCTGCAAAACTTCCAAAGGTTTTAAAAGTCCAGGAGAAACTATTTTTCCTTATCAATCAATAATCAAAGTGACTGAAAATATGTTGTCAATAGGAAAACCCCCCCATCCCCTTCAAATTGAGATCCAGAGTCATAGGTGTAGATTTCAGGAGGGATGCAGGGGACACATCCCTCTTACTATTTAGACTAATTGCACTTGTCTCGCCCAATGAAACATAAAAGTAGCAGAGGACTTTTATTCTGACAAAATGAACAATATTTACACCATAAATTGATGCAGAAAAGGCACAAATTGGATCATAAATAATGACCAGAATGCAGGAAATTAATTAAATGCTCAAAATGTTCTAGCCAAGGACCCAAAAACCCCTTGTTTTCCTGCAATGAACAAACAGAACCTACACCCTTGTTCAGAGTCAATGGAGTGCTCAACATATCAGGGCTACGGCGGGCAGAGTGGCCCCCTTGTATATCCAGCCAATTAGGACAGAGAAACACAGTGTTATCCTCCTGTGCCAAATTCCTGACACAGCCTGTAAAACCTTTTGTAAAGGAAGAGTGCTCCGAAAAATGACCATAAAAGCATGAATTCTGAAGACACCAGGCTCATAAATGATGCGATAAGTTTTCTTTAGGAAGTGTAAAATACTTTCCGTTCAGGGATTAATTCTGTTACCGCAGATATATGCACAAAAATTTATAGGCTGTATCCCAAAAATAAAACCAGTGTAAACACACATCCTTTCCTGCTTCCCCTCCTCCTCCACCTCAGCCCCCACCTCCCCTCCTGTCTTTACCAGTCTATTTCTCGCCTCCGCTTTCTCCTTCGCCTCCATCGCTCAAGCCGAGCTCGTCCCACCTGCAGGGAAGCCATCCATCCTTTGTTCTCCTCCCTCCTCCTCCCCTTCACCTCCACATGTCTCTGTCTGTATCTCTGTCTGTTTTCTGTCAACATCTGCAGGGGGAAGCCGTCCCGAGCACTTCTCATCCTCCTCTCTCGGCTGCTGCTCAGCTCCGCATATTTATCCTTCTGCATCTGCATCCCATTTTGCCTGTTCTCACCCTCCACCTGTGGAGGAGCAGTCCTGTTGTTTCCCCTACGATTCTTTTACTTTCATCTTTTTTCTGTCAGACATTTTCCATTTGATCTCATGGCTCTATCTCGGTAGTGCATCCATATTTGTAGCTTTTTTTTAAGCCATAAGAATATGGTTCTGAGACAGGGGCTCAAGCTAAAAAGTTGGCTTGGGACTCGAGAGTTCATACAATGCTTCGGAAATTCAAATTTAGCAGGCAAAAACATCCCTTTTGCCCTTTTTTATAGCATTTTTTGACCTGGTTTTGAATTGTTCTATCTCAACCATTAGAATATATTTCTTAGACAGGGTTTAAGCTAAAAACCGGCCTTAAAAGTTCATAAATGCTTAAAAATACTACATACAAAAACATGTGTATGTGTTTTTTCATTGTAGCTAGTTGAGGAAAAGTGTGCTCATATTCACAGTCTTACATTTGGATGTTTAAGTAAGTTTAAAACATGGACAGTTTCAGATTTTAGAATCATATTTTTTCATTTTTGTTGGTTCAAGTTCATCCTTTAAGACTCAAACTGAAATATTTCTAGTCAGCTTGAGCTCCCGTTTTACCCTCCAAGGCTTAGACCAACATGTCCTCCATTTTTCTCATTCATCTCCGCCTCAACCGAACCCTCTCCTCACCTGCAGGGAAGCCGTCCCAGATCTCCAGCCAGTCGTATCGGCAAAGGGCGCCCGGCGGCGGCGTGGTGTCGGGTTCCATGTCGAAGCTGTCGAACTCCACCACGATCTCAGACATCTTGGGGGCGAAGATCATGAAGGTGCAATCCAGGTTGTTGGGGTACTTCTCGGGGAAGCCCGGTGTCTTGATGATGCCTCTGGGAGCCGTAAAGTTCCTGGAACATTCTGGACCTGTGAGGAGAGAAGACATGGGTGAGTTTTTAAAGTGTCAAGATGTGTTTTGACAGAGTGATTAATTCCCGCTCGGACAGAGGTGTGAACTCTCAGGGGTTGGCGTTCGCACGTCTCTATCACTTTGAATATGACTTCCAGTGTTTATTTTGCAAATGAGTCGTTAGCGGTTGAAAGCTGAGACGCTGACTTTGGATATTCATAGCTGGATCATGCCATCATGTTCTTGAATGCCGAATCTGCCAGAATATCCTTTAAAGTAACTTTTGTGCCTGTTTGGATTGATAGTTTTTACTTCACTGTCTGCATTTGAATTTTTTGGACCTTTTTGTCTTTTGTGCTGCAAAAATAAGGATACAGACATTTTGGAAATGCACATGCAAACTGAAATACCGACAGATTTTTTTTACCTTTATGAGTGTAGAAAACTTTGGCAGCCCGCAACACTTTGAAAGCTGTGACTTAACTGGAATAAAGATTTACATTGACTGAGTCCTTGTGAGTCTTAAAACTAGATTTTTGTTTTTAACAATGGTGGAAATTTCAGGTGAAATCTTGCTGTGAGGCCAGAATGTCATTTTTTCTCCAATGTTTTTTCACCAGTTTTGTGAAGAAAGACATGACAGTATGATGGAATAAGAGAAAAATAGAAACACTTCATTTGATCCAGAAAAAGTCGCAAATTTGCCTTAAAAATGGTTGATTTTAAAAATGTAAAACGAGCCTGTAAGTCCCAGTAACACATTCGATTTCCTTCAGACATAACCTTTGTTTTATTGACAAAACTCATTGTCTCCATCCAATCAGACGAACCGGTCCCACTCCCCTGTCGGAGCCGCCTGTGTCTGTGTTGTGACTGGGGTGTGGAGATATTCGCGGACAGTCCCAGACACTGAGAGACTGTTTACAGACACTGATCATGTTCAGCAAACAACAACACACACAGATACACTCATAAACAGACAAATCGAGCCCTATTAGCTCATTAGACACGTCCAAATGCACACACACGCTACCCTACATAATCACTCAACCACAACCTTATAATTTGTATTCAGTGTGAAGTCAAATAGCAGTGCTGTTTTGTAGTTTGTGGATTCACTGTGTGCTTCTTTGTCCATCTCAGCTTTTAGTTTTATCTACAAGACCTACATTTTCTCTACTTTTGGTCTGATTTGTTCTTGCTACACTTTGATTAACATTTTTTTTGGGTATTTCCAGTACCTATAATCCATCTTTTGTATCCTTGAATTTCTGTGTAACCCAGATTTTAGCTGTACAAATAAAGTTCCACTTCCACAAAAGAAAACCCCCACAAACATTGTCTGCTGTTATTTTGCACCCTCCGGCGATGATGTTCCATTTTCTCACACTTTCATTCATGCATTTTGCACGTAACACCTTATAGTGACAAAATCCTCAGCTGTGCTGTGTTTATATATTTCCCTTTTTTATATTCATCTCACCATTGTTGTGTAGTAGTGTGAGGTTGCTGTGCTACATGATGAAAAAAGGGCACTGTAAATTACTGTAAAATCCACTGCTGAATAAGTAAGACTTTAATTTTGAAAGTACATAATGGGGTATATTTCCACACTGTGTTTACTTCCAATGCACAGGCTGTATGTGGGTTTAAGATAGGTTAATCTTTATGTTTTAGAGCAACGTTTATATTTATTTCCATGCATGAATCTGCAACATAGAAGGACAGTTTGTTGGAGCATGTATGTCTGCAAGGTTACCATATAGCATGTGATGATAAAGGTGTTGAGATCATGCTGGCACTTTGTTCATACTTTTACACAGGCACAGAGAACATTACGCACGAGAGACCCTGTAAATACTATTTTTCACCACAACTGCAGTTACATACAGCACAAAACACCCACTGTAGCTGCATGAAAACCTCATTATTCCTCACAAGCATCACATGCCCCTCCGGATTGTAGGATGATAAATTAAAGCCTTTTCAACACATAACATTTGACATAAATGTCTGCTGATAAAAGTACAAACAGAGCGGCGGGTGAACGCGGCAGCTGTTATGTCATTGTCTTTTTTCTTTTTTTGGGGTTTTTTTGCACACAAGCTGTTCTCTCCACAGTCACATCCATGCTGTCGATGCTACCCATGAAAAATCTCTGCGTCGGCTCACATCAGTCAAGCGGCGGTTGGCAGTTCACACCTCTCTTGTCGTGAAGTGACATGAGCGAGGTTACAAGACGGTGACTGATCTCTGTGGGTGAAAGACGACACGAGGCGCGGATGAGGGTCAAGCATCCCTCGGAGGCACAAGCAGTGTTTTTTTTCTGTGTGTGTGTGTATGCGGGATGGGGATTCTTGTATTGCCAGGCCAGATGTGACCTGCGTGTTATCCGAGCATGCCTGTAAACATGAATCCACATACAGACACACACACACACTCCAGTGGACCCCTTGCTGTTGACACAGGTGGTGTCATTAAAAGGGCGACATGATGAATGATGTGGAAGAGATGAGGCAGGCTTCGATCCTGCTCAGCTGGCACACTTTCCAGTATGTGTGTGTGTGTCAAATGTGCAGATGGGTTGAGTAAATCTACGTCTCATGAGAAGTCTATGCCGCTGAAGCTATGTCTATCAAGGTCAAGCATTAATGTGATTTCAGGGCAAAAACATCCTTGAAAGTCCATATAATGTCTGGAAAATAAAACTAAAAATACTCACATGTGCATGACATTTACTGTCACGCATTACTGTGAGAACTGAACCTCATGGGCCACTGTAGGTCGTTCTTTGAGCCCATCACCAGCTGATTCTTTTCAGCATTGTGGATAAGAGCAACAAAGCACCTTCTGATCTGAAGACAAGCAAATAAACATCTTAGAAGTGGAATAAATCTTTGACTTCATACAAACCGCTGGTATTAACAGTGTTTTAAACTAGAAAGCACCAGAACCCGCAGACCTTAAACCAGGCTTTGTTTCATTTAAACCAGTGCCTAAACTCCCGAAATCCTTCTAACAATCCGAATCCTTTTAACGATAATTCCCTGCGGCTGAACTGTCTATCAAAGTTCATTTCATCTGGAAAAAACTGGAAAACAAAGAAAAAAAATCACCTCCTTAGTGGTGGAAAAACATTGTCGCTGTTTAAATATCCCAAAAAACAAAGCTGCCCCCTAAAAAGATCAAGCAGGCCAAAAAAATCATTGTGCCATATGCAACAGTGTTTGCTTATTTGTTCGAGGATGTTGCATAGATTGTGTTATGCCGCTAATGCGAGCGTGTACTCCTCCCAAACAACATCTTCCATTCTCTGTCCGTCCATCTTTCTTCCTTTCATCTCTTTTATCAGTGACCTTTCAATCAGCTGTGGCCCAAAGACGGAAAAAAAAAATTCCCACCTCCCGTCGACTGAGCCGCAGAGACATGTGTTTCTGGTTTGAAACCTGCAATAAAACCAAAGAGCTGGTGCAAATATAGTACCAGGATGCTGAAGAGGATACACTTGGCTATCATTTATAAATGATATGTGCTCTGTGGTCAGCAGAGGGTGGAGTTATGGTTATGGTTATGAGAGTCGGATGTGCCAGGGCTTTACAGCCCAACGCTCATTAGTCCAAAGATTTACCCACTATTGCCAAGAACTGTCTTTAAGGCCGAATGGAGCCTGCCATCTGAACGAGGGTTACGGCTTTTTGTGGTGGTGTTTTGGGGTTTTCTCATCATAATGACAGACGTGGAGGAGAAAGAGACGAGCAGAAGGGAGGAGAGGTAAAGAACGAAGGGATGATGCCACAGACAGATACACAAACCAAGCAGACGTTAAGCAAACTCCAAAAACAACTCATATGAGCATACACTTCTGAATAAAGCTAAACTAAAACTTGGCTAAGTTTAATAAGGTCAATTAAAGATTATCATCACCAGCCCCGAAGAAATACACAAAAAATAACATAACATTTATTAATTTAATTCTGTTTATGTAAACTTTATCTCTCCGCTCAGTTGTTTGAGTGCTGAAGAATAGAATTCTGGTGAAAACTTAATCCTATTATAGTGTCTAATTAATCATATTTGTTTTGCATAAAAACAGCCATATTTAATGACTATAATAAGAATAAGCCTTAAAAATCCAAATCAGCTCCTCAGGTAATTTAAATCTCTCAAGTCCCAGAAACACAGAGGACTTTATATCAGTGTGTAGCTACAGCTCTGGCTCCATCATAATTTTCTTGATTGCTTTTTGCTTCCAAAGGGGCTAAATGCGAAATTAAGAGCTTATGAGTTGTCTGGACATGGTTTTCAACATGGAGGAGGCTGAGTTAGCAGTTAGCAGCTAACAGTGCTAACTCTATAAACAGCACTAAACAACGGCAACAGTGCTGACAGGGCTAATGGTGCTAACCGGGGGGAACCGGAGGGTGGGTGCTATGCTTCCCTGATGCTGCCTCCACATGTCAGCGGTAACCATCATATGCCATGCAAAGCAGCAGCAAAGAGCTAGCCAGTGGGATACACACATGCAGTTACGTGCATGCACAGCTGGAGAGTCTACAACAACAAACCACAACGATGCTAAAATATCAACACCCACAGCAGGAACGTGACTTCATTCTCTGCTGAGGACGCCATTACTCCACTATGTCTTTACATAGCGTGCCACCTGGATGCTACGGTCCCGACGGCACGCAAAGAGTGTGCCACAAGCATCTAAAACATGGAGGGCAGAACAGGGCAGAGTCTCTGCAGATAAATATATTTCCACACACATCTGGTGGGTCATGATTGATATGAATCTATACTTTATATTTTTTTTTCCGGAAAATACTGCATTGTATAAAGTGGTCAGTCAGTGATTATATTTTTTAATTATTTTACGCCTTCTCTTTCCATACGCTTGCATGTCTGATACCTAAAATGTCATAATTTTGATCATGTACTGACACTTCCGAGGTTTACTGTTTGATTCACTACTAGACGCAAAAATGAAATAAATAAAAAAATTCTGAGATCAGAGGACAAAAACAGGCAGCGTGAGAGACAAAGAGGGAGGTCTCAATAGAGTAAAAGCCTGTTTGTAACCAGAGCAGCAGCTCCATTTAGCAGCGAGTTTCAATATGCTGCTCAGACTGTAATGGATTTTAAATGTGGCGAGAAGGAAGGCAGCAACATGGCAGGGGGATTACCTGAGTGAGTACAAGTGCTGTTTTTAACTTGTTAGAGGGTAGAGGACCCATATTGAGGCCAACACACACACACACACTCTCCCCCCACACACGTGCTGTCCTAGTTTCGTAGCCCCTCTTCTGTGCCAGAGCATCCATCTCATCTGCGGGTCACCCCTGTTGCCTCCAAGGACAAACAGCCCATTAGCTAAATGAGCCTGGGGTCCCGTGCACCTGTCTGCTGCACACACACACACAGATTCACACATTAAATTGCAAAAACAGACAGACATCGGCACACATGTAGCAACACGAGACAAACAAAAGACATGAAGAAGACACACAAGTCAAAGCCACACACACACACACACATGCAAAATTCCCAGCTTGTTCCAAGGCGTCCGTCCTGCAGCTGAACAGTAGCCGGTAGAGAGGCGACGGCACCGGACGTGCTCAACAACAACAGGAAAACAGTCACTCTGTTTCTCTGACAAACACAGGGAGGGACAGCAGCAGCAGCGTGCTGAGACACACAGACCTAACATGCATGCTTAGTTCATACCCTGCACGTTCAGACCAGCAGACCTGACAACATGAGAGAATCAAACTCACTCATTTTATTTACGCGCTAACTGCTTTAATACAATAAAGTCAGAGCGTGGATCCACTTAGAGCTGATTCAGACTTATTAAAAATCTTTCAGACTGTCAAACAGTCTCTCCACAAGGTTTATGTAGCAGCTGTCGTGGAGCTTTTGATCAGATCACATGATCCACATTGGTGTGATGGAGTTTGTCCAGTAAAATCTGAGATTTAAAGTTAATTGTTCAGCAAGTTTTTAAAAACCAAAATAAAAACGGAAATTCTGAAATCTATGAATCCATGAAACCTGGGCAAACAGCTGAGGATAATGTGATCGAAAGCTCCAGAACAGCTACTAAATGAACCCTATGGAGATTAGTGCAGCTGTTTCCAAAGGCAAAAATGAACTTTGACCCTTCAACAGTACAGTGTTTTAACACAGTCAAAATCACATCAGCATCCAGTAGGTTAAAGGGCTCATTTTGGCTCTAACTTTGTTGTTTTGTCCTTGTATTTATTTTATTTTTTTTTAGCTTTAAACTAACATTGACCTGTGTGTCTGAAATAAAGTCATATTGTTGTTAACTGTTTGCAGATAATTTTAATTGTTTTACTCTGAAAATCCCATATACCTGTCGAAAATGATGTTTTCTCCCTGTTCTATTAGACTTCTCTTGGAACTTTCACCACCATCATAGGTGTCTGTTTCATTAAAAAAATATATAAAGTTTCACCTCTTCCGAAAGTAAAAGGCATTGTGACCCAAACTGTACTATGAATGTACTTTAAATCCCTATTTGATCGTTATATCAGCGATCAAAGCTCAAATATAAATCATCTCACATCTACGTAGAAGCTGTATCTTTAAAAAATCCCACCGGGAAAATGTTCAAGACCAACGCTCCTCCTAAGCCGATACTCCTCTGACCTACTTTTAAAGATTTATTACACTGACTTTCTAATAACATCCTGTCATTCATCAGTCACGGCTTCACTTTGCACCCTGAAATTAAAGTCGATACAAGCAGATTTGAAAGGTGTATCAGAAGTAGGGCCGCACTTTGTAGTGTAGAGAGAACAGAAGCAGTGCAGAGCCTGGAGGAGCTGCAGAGTGAATTGGGCCCCTAACCCTACTCGTATTATTGCCTCACTCCTCATTTAAATACAGAAAAGCACTTGCCTATCCATTTTTCATATTACAATACTTTCAACACAAGTCCACTTGGGGATTCTTATTCCTGGATCCTGTGATTCTGTGAATGGTTATTACTCTCAGGGGTGCAAACAAAAAAAAAAAGAAGAGGAATCTCACGTAATCGCATGTTCCCTTTTTACCCGATTTATCTCCAGTCCCCATTGGTGGAAACTGAAGTGGTCGCAGGAGACTCGGCGTTTGGCAGATACTCAAGTGGACCCAAGAGGGAAGAGCAAATACAAATGTAGGACACGGGAGCAAGGTTCCTTCCTTGACAGGCAGTGTTTATGTAGGTCTATCCTGCTTGCATCCTCCCTCAGCTGGGACTCACTGTTCCTCCAATAGCATTCTGGGTCTTTGAGTTTATATAACTTGCAGCCTTAAAGGTCAGTGTACCAGAGGGTCTGGTTGTTTGGACAACCTTGGACATGAGTGTGGAAACAGTTTTAACCTATATACTCTGAAAAGTTATTTCAGGACCATGATTTGAGTAAGAAAACATTCTGCGGTGCGCAAAGTTGATTTAGTATACAGAATAATTCATAGTATTTAGACTGTGTGAGTAGTATTGCATTTCTTAACACGCAGTTTTCAATTGTTATATTACTTGGTTCACATATTTTGGTGGTGATTGTCTAAATCACCATTAAATTATCGTCTGACCACTTGGGTTTCTCGCCCTGTCAGCATAGGTGTAGTACTGCCAGATCACAGCAGAACGACAGACAGAATATTTGCAGTTCCCATTATCAAAGCAACTAAAGCGTATGTCATGCAACATTGACAATAAAACAAATGGAAAGGTCAAAGTTGTCATATTGACATATAAGATGTGTTGAGTGATTCACATTTTCAACATATGCACTGAGTATCACGCAAGAAAACAGTCCGTCAAACAAGTTGCTGGCAGCTGCTTTGAGTGGCACCAAGGACGTGTCACATATTAAACAGGGAGACAGGGGTCCTTCACCAGAAAATTTTGAACCTCAACACTTCATTTCCTGCATTGTGGTGAATTTTTTGCACCAATTTATGGTGTAAATGTCTTTAATTTTATCAAACTGCACATGTTTTTAAACATTGAGGGGGACATGTCTCCTGTGTGGCCCCCTAAATCTACATCTATGAGCGGCACAGTGATTTTTTTCCTGTCTATAGCTAACCGTATATGAAACATGCATCACTCTTCTGATGGTTTCTTTATTTGTGATACATTTGCAAAGAGACATTACAAAGCCAGTCTTATAAACTCGGCCACCTCGTGCTGCATCCACAGTGCCTGCAGGAAATAAAAGCTTGCTTAGCTACTTTTTTTATAATCCAGCCTATTAGATGAGCCTGATCTTTGCCTGCCCTGCAGCTCCTCCTCAGAATAGATCTCTGAAATACAGCTTCTTTTGCTGTATTGCACAAGTAAGTAAATGAAATCATTCGAAACACAAACTATTTCTTTTCAATCACCTATACTTCACTGTTGAATGCCACACTAACTGTAACCTATGGCCTACTACAGTTCAGCTAGATGCTTAAATAGGCTTATATTTTCAACATGATGAAACTATGAAAGTCCAACTAGCACTGTGTGGTCACTAACAGGTGACTAATGTATGTAAAAGTGCTTTCCCTACATAACCTCAACCCTTAACCGTTCACAAGCACACATGCGCGCATCATAGGTGTGCTCTGGTATAAATTACATCACACCGCTGCCTGTCAGACATCTTTTTAGCAATGTTACTGTGCAGATATCTCACTCTCTTCTCCTCTTTATTCATCAATCAGTGCACACACATGTGGACAATATGGACGTGCTAACAAATACAAAAAAGCCAGCAAAAGATGTACCGATGTTACTGATTTACAACAAATAAGAGGACACAGATAAGTATCAGGGGACAGCAGTGAAGAAGGAAAAAAATAGAAATTAAATAATTTTAAATTTAAAAGAAAAAAAAATCTAAAAGTAAAAAAGAGTTGATGATTTTTTCCCCTCTACATTTTCATTTAAGTATAGTGTTTTTGTGCATAGTCAGGGTCACAAGTAGGGGTATTGTAATTTGTATCAAACACATGTCAAGTTGGTGATAATGGAATACTACAGCCAAGGAACAGGGATAATATGGTGGCTACTTCTTCCCAGAAATGTGGTGTTGGTGGACAGAGCCAGAATTCGTGGAGGCAGTCGTCACTTGTGCCGAGTGTTTGTTGAGTGTCTGATCCAGCAAATCCCATTATGTGCATCTTGTGTGGTGCTATGTGTGTTCTGTGAATGATTATTTCAGATCCTATTTCTTGCTGTGCAGATCTCATCCGTTAACTTGGTGAGTCCAGTGGCAAAATTCTGCACATAAATGTCAGGATGTTTGACACCCGATTTCCCTTAAAATCAAGCAGGAGAGGAATTACCACATAATTTTCTTAGTTATCACCCCTGCTGCCCTTGTACCTCCTAAAATATGTAAAAAAAGTATTCACTGCTGATTATTTTTCATAGCAGAAAGTAACAAGGTTGTGCGTGCCATTGATCCAACAGCTCCACAACAAACCTGTGGAAACCTGGCTAAACTACAATTGAATTTAAATTGGCTGCTCTCCATGAGGCGATTCATCACATTCAGCCGAGTGTGTAGAAAACAGCAGAGCAATTGCAGCTCTGCTTCTGCTCTAGTTAAAGCTTTTAGCTGATGCTGCTGTCCAACACAAGCAGCTACAACAAGGACACTTCAGCAGTTACATAATGAAACCACAGACCGCTACACACCTGTCTTGAAGACCTCGTAGCGAACAGAGAATCCCGCCCCGTGTGTCTCGTAGTCAGAGACGAACTTGATGAGGAGCTGGCTGCCGCTGGAGATGATCGGAGACGGTGCGATCTTCCCGCAAAACTTTCCCAGCATGGGCGAAAGCTCATCCCCGCCGTTGTAAACCTCCACGTAGTCATACCTAGAGGAGAGAGGAGACACAGGTTTAGGGTGCTGCAAAAAATACAGTAGTAAATACAGATGGGATGATCTTTGCATGAATCTGAGCTCATAATTATTTTTCTCTTTTCAACATTAGCCTGCAGCAGGTGATTACAGGGCATTGGTGTTTGTTCCTCCAAAGTGTTTTATGTGTCTTTGCTTGAATGCACACAGCTGCTGAACATATGCATGAGTAATTGTTGTGTCTGAGCCTAATTTATCCGTCGAAAAACTCGCAATTTATAGAGTCATTACACTGGTTTAACATGAGAAAGTCCATTAAAGCCAGTGTTACAAACTGGAGACATGGAGGGTCTATAAAATACTTTAAAGTTGCATTATGGGAAGTGTAGGATCAAACATTTTGACTCACTGTCATGTATGAACATGTACTGTGAATACACACTTTGTTACAGGCTGCTAATGAAGCCTAGACGACACACCCAAACTGTGAAACTGTCTGCTTTTCTCAGACATGTTTTGGACAATGAGTGCTTCCGGATTTGGACTGATTTGAGGCGTTCCTCCAGATACCAGTCTGGTCAGCTGATTGGCTTTGTTTGCAATGTTTTGTCTTCTCGTCCATAAAGCTGATGCTGCTCTGGGACTCTAAATCAGCACAGCTGTCTCGATGATGTGAATTATGGACGATTTCCATGATGCAGCAGCAATGTGAGCATTTCACAGAGAGGGAAATTGTCAGACACAGCAGCTGTATGGTGAATTATTCAATGTATGTTGGGGGAAGGGAAACATCTGCTCATCTTCCTTATTTTGCGTGGTGAAAAGATCGATATTTATGGTCACATACAGGTCATGAGACACCTTGACGCCAGGTACATTTAATCTGAAAGAACAAGATCCATAGATCAGAGTGTGAGGAACATGTGAGTGTGACTCCAGATTGTGTGCACAAGTAAGATATCTGACCACATAAGTGTAACATATATCCACTGGTCCACATCTGAAGTGAAAAATGACCTTGCATGCATTTTTTTTTTTATTACTGTTTATGCGAGGAAATATAAAAAACATACATCAGGTTTAGGAAAGTGCAGTGTGAATAGAGATCGGACAGAAGTGATTCCTCCTAGTGACTGAGAAAGGGACAGTCAGGGAGAGAGAGCGAGGCAGCGAACAGAAATATGAACATGGCAGAATGAAGCACGGGGAGGCTCCCAGGATCCCACTGAGCGCACTGAGAGACTTCATCAGTCTCTGCTGTCTGTATGGACCTCCCACCTCCGCTGCAGCACCTCATCCTTTACCAGCCGACACCCCTCTGTCCACCCACTGTCCGCTTCACAACATCTCAAGTGTGTACTCTGAAAGTAACTTGCACCTTACAGTATGTGGCACATGTGGCGTACTTGATGTGCTTGTGATATGTATGTAAGGGTGTGGGTTTTGCTTCAACAGTGTGAGGGACATAGGAAACTGGGGGCTTTGAGGTTCTCCCCCAGGGAATTTTAAGCATCAAACACTTAATTTAATCCATTCTGGGGAGTTTTTATGCACCAATTTGTGCCTTTGCTGCACCAGTTTATTTATGGTGGAAATCTCCTTAACAAATATGACTCCTCTGCTACTTTTCATGTTATTATTAGTGGAGAACAAAGCATATTTTCAAAATAGAGTCCCCTCCAAATTCTATGCCTCTGTATGTATGCACTGTATATATGTTCTGCAAATTAATAACATTAGTCTAAGTGCATTTTTACGTCCACGAGTAACTCAAAAGTGTGTGTTTGTGTTTGTATGAGTAATGTATGTAAGTGTGTGCCTTAATAAACACCTCCCGTCCTCTCTCTGTGCTGCACTGTAGCTGATTGAATCACAGAGCCTTTGGAGGATTCATATACTAAGTTGCAAGGTGAGTCCACGACTAAATGGCTGGTTATACAGGGTCCAGACTGCAACATGAAACATGACCGGGCCCTGGCAAACAGAGGGGTATAAAACCTGACAAACTGTTGTGTTTCAGTTAGAAAATTTACTCTAAATCAATGTTCAACCTTTTGGCTCATTACCCTTTAAATGCCTGGATATTCTTCTAGCAAACAGTGCTGTTCCCTTTTTCAGATTATTTAATTCTTGGCCTTGGGAACAGCCATTGACTTTAGTTTGGGAACCATTGCACTAGAAGGAAAAATAATAATGGATGTTAACTTTCTAGGTGCGTTTTACTGTTTGCTTTGGTATTTTCCCTCAACCCTCAGAGGGACAAAAGTGTAAATCAAAGGTAAGTGTCAGTCCCACTGTCACACATACAGTATTTATGTTCAACAATCATACAAGGTCAGATTCACTACTGAGGAAACAGAGACCCATTTGAGCTCTGACAGTAGCCTCAATAGACCAAGATGCAATGCAGCCACAAAAACATGCTGTTTTGGGTCCATCAAAAACATTTTTCTCAAGTAGAACAACCTTGCACAGGTAAGTGCCGCAAGTTCAGGGTTCATCTTTAAGTCATTCTGGGAAATGCAGGAAAATTAGGGCCTGCTCTGATATGACAAGCTGAGGGATATTACTGAAAAATGCACTTGAATAATAACGATTTGTGCCATAAAGGAGAATTTTAGAGTTTTATAAACAGACTTTCCTGTAATGATAACTGCAGCAAGCTGTAAAATCACTGCTGTCAGGACTTCTCCTATGGAAAACTCATTTCTCTGTATACTTCCTGTTTGTCTGTTATCCCCATACACACTTTACAACCTGTTCATGACTTTGCATACCAGGATACACGTGACATATCTGACATGTTTGATATTATCAGGACGGCTAAGATTAGACTGGAAAGATTCCTAACAGATCTGTGCGGACATACAGTCCCGACCCAGCCTCAGATTCCCCCTCTGACTCTCAGGATGGGAAAACCCAGTGGAAACAATGTAGTCTGCGATGCCTCAGACATTAAGGCTCTGGAGCGTCTTATGTGGAACATAAGGATTTACAGCACATCACTTCTAAAACTATTTGTAGCCCTCACATCGCTGGTTTTAAGTGTTTTATTGGCATTCTTTCACCGAGATCTTCACATTTGACATTCTCCTTGTTTATACATTTGTCTTTTATTATTGCCAAACTGTCTGAAGCCACTTTGTGACTGTTTTGATAAGTGCTATACAAATAAAGCATATTATTCAGAACATGTTATGCAATATAACAAGTGTCTTCCTCTCGCAGCCAGCTGTGGAAACAACTTTGCCTGGCGAGTATCTAGAGCTGAAAAGGGTAAAGCAGTACAATGGAGAAGCAGGACCTCTTGAGTGCCCATATCAGCTGTGGTGTCCTTGAGCGAGACAGAAAATCCATACCAGCTTTGGGATCTCTGTGTTGAAACTGACCTTTGACCTTTCTGACAAGAGAACTGAGAGTTTTCCTAAGGAAGCTGGGTAGAGTATCAAAATATCCCCACAGCATGGCAGCTTGCTGATCAGCAGTAAAAGCTCCCAGGTAAGAATGTGTGGAATGTATGTCTAACCAGAGCCTTCCCTACAGAAACAAAGACTCAACAACAGGCCTCCTGACCGAGCCAGATGAAGAACGTTTGCTGCAGCTGAACCAGAAAAGACAAAAAACACCTATAGCGTTCGTGCACGGTGAGAAACTTCCTCAGCAGGTCTGGGGCAAAGCGCAGACAGTCAGCTTGTCTCAGACTCAAGGAATTCGGCTGCTGATTTTCTTCACAGCTAACAACATTAGCGTGCAGACAGAAAGCTTGTTAGGTGGTGGTTTTCAAAGAGTTTCTTCATGAGTTGGACGTGGGAACTTTGTCTTTTCCTCCTCAAATCTGTCACAGACATCTTGATTTCATGGTGTTTTAGTGTCTTTGTGTGTAACTGCTGGATACATGGGGAGCAGGTAGACAGACGGAGCTACATTATATCACTCAGAACAAAATTGTGTAAGTATTATTTTGAAGTTGAAAACTGAAATGTAGTGATTTTTTTTATGGTTATTTAACTCAAACCTTAAGGTTTCTCATGTTTTGAGCGGGTGGAGGAGGTAGACAGAGTGTTACAACCCTCAGGTTTTGAAATGCTTTGTGAAATCTTTGAGACATTTCCAAAAACTACACATTTAAAAAGCTTTAATCCACACAAGCCCAATGTCTAAACGTGAGAAGAGCTTTCTGTCTTTTGTTTTTATTGCAGTAAAGACGCAGACTGGAAATAGAGAAAGGGAACATGCGACAAATGTCCCCAGCCTGATGCGATCTGAGGACATTGCTGTTATTTGTCTTGGACCACTACAGACCACCAAGCCACCTCTAAATTTACAAAATGTAATTATACGTTAAGTCCTATTTGCACGGGACTACTATTGCCAGGGGACCTCATGTGATTTCAGCCCGTTCTTTTTCCCAGGGCAGCAAATACAGATGCTTTGCAGCCTTTGGCGTGTTTATGAGATGCACCAGGCTTTCAATTAACTCCAATGTAAATCCATGCAGTAATACTTGATGCTGAGAGCAAATGATGTAGGGTAAAGAGCGAGAAAGACTGTGTAGGTTGGACGGGTCAAATAGCAGACCACAGTTCGTGCCTTGTTACACAACTTATATAGGTCGTGGTGCACTGAGGTCACTCGTGATATAATTTTTGCATAATACATATGTATTTTACCCAAATGTGTTGACATTATTCCCCTTGATATGATGCTCACATTCATTTGTAACTCCACTCTACACTAAACAGCACTACTTGCATTGATGTACAGCGTTAACCTCCTTTTTTCCCTTCTTTTTAAAAACAATGTGGGTTAAATGAACTACCAAAACCAGACCTGATCAATACAGCAAAATTTAACCCAACCATACAGGATAAGTTGCAGGTAGCAAACACACAACAATTAAAATTGCATTAAAGCAATCCATACAAATTCATCACCAGCAGCATCAAACCTATAAAGATGAAGACGCATTATAAGCTCAGTTCTGATCACTGCTGCAGCTACATCCTCTGAAAATTTGAAAATCAAATAAGATTAATAAACAACAATAACAATTACATGTACATTTGGTAAATTTCCACACTGTCTAGCGTACAGTCATTCTCAGGCAGGTCTGTTTACACATATTATGTATCAGCAGCGCTGACAGCTCAGGGCATAAACAATGTTTTCGATGTTTAAATCGAGGTATCTGAGCTGGAGGTGAACAAAATCTGTTCTTCCGCTTTCCATCTCTGTCTTTATGTTTTTCTGTCTCTCAGTCTTATTCTCCATGTGTTCGCTGAAAGCTTTACACGCCCGCTGAGAAATGGACTTAAGTGCTCACTTGTAAAGTCTTAGAGCCGACGGTGATGTTTAGGTGATGGCATTTTTATTCATAGCAACAAACCTCCAACTGACTCCCCCTCCTCTTCCATCCCTGCCATGTCTTACGGAGGCTCATAAAATAAGAGCCATAGGGAGAGAGAAATGGTATGTGTGTGTATGTGTGTGTGTTCGTGGCTGCATGCAGATGGCTACACTCACTCACTCAGTCACTGCAGCCAGTCCTGGAGGCAGTCGGTGTTTACCAAGACAGGCCGTTTAATGAAGTGGGTCTGTCTCTTCACACTCTAGTTAAGGAGAGTCTCTCAGTCTGCAGCCCTGCAGCCTCCTCTCATCCCCTCACAGCACTCATTAACAACACCGGCTACTCATGCCCTCCAAATGCAGCTGTCCGTAGCAAATGCCTTGCTCAAGGGCAAAACAATCGCCATTCCATCTGGGGGCCCAACAGCAGATGTTTAAATTAACATTTTATGCCATTACCCGGCACTCTTAGCCACAGTGATGCAAACAACAGTAAGTGCAAGTGGGCTAAATGTCAAACTTAATAAGCAACCAAGAGCAGGATGTGTGAGGGAAGGTCAAGAGATGTATAAAATAATTGCTGTATCTGGAAGAGATGTTGGTTCAACTAGACATCTGGAAGAAAAAATGTGGGTTGAGGAACTCTACACCATGAACTGATATAAAAAAACACCAAATCAATTTAATTTCATGGAAGCTTTGAATTTGCTGTTTTGACTGAGAACAAGCCCCAGTGATGTTCTTTACCCACGGGTGCAATTTACACCAGGGAAGAGAGGATGTGTGACGCTCATTCCAATTACAGTTTTACTTACTCACTAGAATTTCACTTAACAGCATATCTCATGACCCTTTCCCCCACATTAGCTCTGGTTCTTGAACCAGATCTGCTCAGACTTTTGGAACCTTGGTGCTATCTAGCGAAACCAGCCTGTGTTTCCACGGGTGTTGAATGGAACTGTAAACAAGGATGTCATTGACAAAGCACATTATACAACAAGTAATCAGTAGTAGCCAGACAGTGGATCGCAATGATTACAGGAGCTTTTGTTCTGTCATTACAGATATTTATTTTCATTCAAAAAACAGGCACGAACCAACCAATAATGATAAGAAGATGTAGAAGACTGTTGTGTGCAAAACTCTATCCACCCTTTCGAATATCACATACCACAGATGTCGTCACAGCTCACGCTTCAGGTTAAGGAAAACCTACTATGTTTTGGTTCCAGCTGAGAACAAACTTTTCAGGATCTGAACCAATTTATTTTTAGTCAAAATGCTCAACATGGTTCAAAATTAGCTGTGGGAACTGGAGCAGAACCCGTTCCCTGATGGTAGAAAAGGGGTTTTACTGTTCATCCACAATAATCCAGATGAAGAAAGCTCAGAGTTGATAAAAATGAAGATAAGCTCATCAACACACTCAGCTATTATTGTATGGATCTATTTACACTTGGATTTGCCTCTCGGGGCAAATCCAAGTGCTAAAAAGTTGGCTAAAACCAACTGATTGATCAGGGAAACCAAGTCTCCATGCTTCTCAGGTAAAACAAATATAAAACTACTCCAAACTAGATGCTGAACATCAATCAAACAAAAGGTAATAAAGGGCAGCTCTCTTCACAGAAAAAATATTTTGCTGAAGACGCAAATGCAAAACTATATATATAGTCAATTTCAATTTTCAGTAGCATTGGAACATTAATAATAAGGAAACTCTTGCTAGACTGTTATCATTGAATGCACAATGACCAGATTTCAACCTTCTTTTTATTTTATAGCTTGATATAAATGCACAAAAAAACCCCACCTCAACATTTATGAAAACATGCATGAGAAGCCCTAACAGTGTTCACAGTTTAGACATCTCCAGTTACAGACTGTTCTCGCTCCCAACTCATCAAATAGCACCACTTTGTCAGTGATCTCAGCGGCAGATAGCGATGCACAGAGGCACCTTTTGCGGTGGCATGATGCGCACTGAGCAGCAGCAATTGCTGACTCTGGTGGAAACTATGGTAGTAAAGTAAGGGATAATGTCCAACAAGGTGTCCATTATCAGTTTTTAATGGCCAACGGATGCCTTCACATTAGGGAGCTTTTCCACATCAACTGTAAAGGTCCAAGGACAGAGGGATATCATATGCTGTAAAGCCCTCTGAGGCTAGTTGTGATTTGAAATATTGGACTTTATAGAGCAAACTGATATTGACATTGAATTGAAATTACTATCAGTAAAGCCCTTTGAGGCATGCTTTGTGAAAAACTCCAAAACTAATGCAGGAGGCTACCTTGCGCATCATATATGGCGTTTTGGTCCACTGACAAAACGGAGTTGGGATGGGAACAGGTTACCAGTTCCATGATAGCTCCCCAACCATTTTCTCACCCAGACACATTTAGCCTTCTGCTTTGGTTTTCTCCCTGCAAAGCATTGCTAACATTCAACCAAATTGTCGCACCACATCTTACATCTGCTCTTTACATCTGCTGCCAAATGAGATCACGTAAGGTGGTGCATTTATGCTCCCTCTGGTGCGATTATCCTAATAATATCCTGCAGAGTGTGATGCGCCATTATTTTCACATTTTACAGTGTGTGCATGTTGAGATCAGAGAGAACATCTGTGAAGTGTCTTCTTATGCCCCTAATGCAACCCGACTTCAAAACTGGATTTTAAAACTATTGTAGTCTGAGCCTGGCTTAAATAGACCTTGAGCTGAGTTTTTTTTTGTCCATAGCATTTACATACTGTAGAGTTTGCCCCATGTCTGAAACCAGAACTACACGGTTGACTTAATCCTTCAAGCTGCAGTAATATTGCTTTATTTAAAATACTAGGTAGTTGGCATTCACAGCAGTTTCCACAATGGCTGATCAGAAATAAAGAAACACCTACAGAAATTAATTAAAGTGGAAATCTTATAAAAAAAACCCTCTGATACAGTAAGTAAGTGTAAAGCAAGCTGACCAAAGCAGTGACCACTTGGCACCCACAGTGTTACCAAATTTAACACAAATGAGGATGTGGAAGATTATCTCTTTAAATAAATCAGATCCAGACAGAGAAGAGGAATTTTCACACAGCCCTGAATTCCTTGCCACCTCCTTCCCAAGCTACTGGAGTACCGAGCTACACCCTCGCCCTGCTCCACTCGTACACTACGGCTCATTAACATGCTCGCGGTGTTGTGTTGTGTTGTGTTGCGTTGCGTTTTCCCCGCGGCTAACTTCTTGACACACATCTGGAAGGTATCACGGCAGCATTTATGGGGCGAAGTTTTGAGCTGTTGTTACATTCACCTCCTGCAAAGCAAAGCTAAAGCTGGGATGACTCAGTGTTTCTGCAGAGCAGCGTCACACCTCTCTCCCTCTGTCGTTCATTTATTCCATCCACGTCTCTGGATCTGTCTGTGCAAACACTGTCTGCTCTCCAACTTCCTCTCCAGACATTAAAAGATTCTTCCAAAAACTTGCACTTCTCTGTAAACCATGTGGCTTTGAAGGAAACATTCCACTTTGGATACACCCAAACCACATTTTCAGGAGTCAAAGTCTGATCAAGTATCGCAATAAAGTTTTTGGCATGCCCACTTTCCCCCCAGCAGGCCTCATCTACTTCTACTTCATGTAGTCATTTCCTTCATTACCCAGAATGGCTTTCAACAACCTCAGGAAAAAGGTGTTAACTGGTAGCAGTCAGTTGCTGACAGAAAGAGCGACTGTGCCAATAACACAGAGAGAGTGTGTGTTGTTCCATTTCAGGAGAAGGCGGTCATGCCCCTTTTTCAAAGTGCAACAAGTAGTTACAATCCCTGTGCATTGAGGCTAACGTGACTTAAGAAAGGAGCTTTTTGTCTGATTCAGACGGTCTGACACCGAAACAGATTTAGGTTTACTACTGATACTTAAAGTAGCTAAAATGCTGTTGGCTGTCTGCATGCCCTGTTAGCTGTCTTAGAATTTTGTTAATGTGAAGCCACTGAATTTAATTCATGGACAGAAGAAGCTGCCTTGTAAAACAAAGAGGTTCAAAAATGCAGAAAAGAAAAAGAAAACATGCTCATAGCAGTTTCAGGATGACCTCCTCTTCTGGGACTTCCTGTTTCCTGTTATTTGTCATTTTTTGGTGTGAAAGCGCTGTCATGTAGCATTTTCAATATCTAAGCACACACTACACTACATGCTAAAGCACATTTAACGAGTGCGAACAAGAATAATTTGCTAAATTAACATTTCTTAAGTTCTTAGTATCCTACACAGCAGTCTGCCATACCTCCATTTAAATCAGAGTACGTGAACTAATGCAATGCAGCCTTTCTAACCATCATCATCATCACAGATTCTTGTTTCAAGCTCTTTGGTCACTTTTTCACAATCATACTGAGACTTTTTAAAGACTTCTTCTGGTGCTCAGCAATCCCATAAAATTCCATATGAATATGGGAGAGCTTCGCCACACTGCATATTGAAAAAAAGACCTTACTCGGTGTAATGCTGTGCTCTGATTTATCCTCTCTGAAACAAGTGGACACACCCTCACCCTTTTTATATCATGGAGGAAGGCATTATGATGACTTACATTAATTCCCTGGAGACGTATGGTAATTTTTGCCATAACCACTACATGTCTAACCCTACCCTAACCCCAAAATTAAATGGTTTACCTTATTAGGACCATTTTTTTGGTCTCCAATTGGAAGGTAACTCCCAAAATCGTGACTGTGCGAGCAGATTTTTGTCCCCACAATGTGAGTAATAACATCCACACACACTAATACATACACACATGCAGGAGAAGCTGTAGGCAACAATGTTCCGATTTTGTAATACATGAGTGGTTTCTGTGGTTTAGTGCCGATAAACTCAGTCCGACCAGTCGTTCTGTGCTCTGCTGGAAGGCTACAGATGGCACATGTGTGTGTGTGTGTGTGTGTGTGTGTGTGTGTGTGCGCGCAAGCAGAAAACACACTACGACGCCACCTGCCATCACACACACACGCACACCAGTCCATCCCTCCCCGTTTCTCACCTCCCCCGTGTTAACCAAAAAATCTAAATCATCTTCCTCTCACTGTCTCTCTCTCTCTCTCTCTCTCTCTCTCTCTCCCTCTTACACACACACACACACACACACACACACACATGAATACAGCTTGTCATCTCCAATACTCTTAGTCAGTTTCCTGCTTACACAAGTACACACATATTTACGTAACTACTCACATGTATTCATAAAAAATACTTCTCTGCTTCTGGGGGACTATTTTCCTAACAGTGTTAAGACTCACTAAATGCAGTGCAGCCCCTGTTCATTTACTATGAGAATCAATTGAACTTCTTCTTAAAGCATTATGGGACAGCAGTCAGCATGGGATTGAGCTCTGACACAAGAAAAGGGAGCGGTCGAACATTGTGGATGAGGGTGAAATTTACCTGCAAGTTCTGGAGAGATTTGCAAAAAGGTTTTATTTCATGCTAATTTGTTTTCCCAATGGCATTGTGATTATGTTGTAACTGCTTCCTGGACTATATTCCCAACCAACTTTTTTTTAAGTGACAGAAATGTGCTAAATGTTTTGACTTTGACACTGGAGACTAGAGTTGGCATTATGTGTCCTGTGAGTGGTTAGGTTTAGGCAACAAAAGTAGTTTAGTTAGAGAAAGATTGTGGTTCAGCTTTTGGTGTTCAAAACGCCAAGGAAATACATTCAAAAAATCTCAACAGCAACAGCTCTTTCAAGAAATCATGACCTGGTTGCTCAAGATAATTCACAGACCTTGATGTGAGCAGTTTCAAGTAGGAACTACTTTCTCTCTACCAAACTACACCCACAAACCATATCACCACGCAGAAGGTAGCGTGCATCTAATCATGGTTGAAAGGCATTAGCCTAATGGGGTCCTCCTCAGCTGAGCTGTAACATTAGCTAGCTCAGTGATGCTAGGTGAGCTAGCAGTAGCTGCACTCTTCCTTCTGCACGGTGATACGGTTGGTGGGTATAGTTTGGTAGAAAGAAAATAGTTCCTACATAAAACTGCTCATGACAATTTCTGTGGATTATCTTCAGTAACCAGATCATTAATTCTGGAAATACACATTGCTGTTGAGTTTTTCAAATTTATGTTTTTTGGTGATTTGAGCATGGCAAGCTGAGTGCCATCTAGTTCCAATTTATTTGAGAGAAGGCAGACATCTCTATGGCCAATATCTCCAACACTTAGCAACTCACACAAAACAATCTAGACTGAGATATGGCACTACAGGTAAGAGGGAAAATATCTGTTTTTGATTGTGAGGCGAACTGTCCCTTTAACTTAGTGTGAGTGTCTAAACGTAACCATAAAATGTTTATTCATGTTTTAGTTGCTATGAGTGGATTTTGTATTGCTAGAGCAAATGCTGCTGACAAAAAAATACATCATTAGTGAACATTGATATGTCCAGTATCAATATTTGTGACTTCTCATTTATGTTATTGAACAACACTTTCTCATAATGTTGATAAAAACGTGTTCTGGGTGTCATTACATTTCCATTTAAATTTCATTTTCAAGCAGAAGCCAGAATTGGTGTCCTGAATTCTGTACTCCCAGTGGGGCTTCACCATGATCCACTTCTCATCTTAACCTAAACCTAAATCTAACCCAAAAACCAAGTTATAATCCTTAATAGCTCTTTGAATAAGTGCGTCTGAACATCAAAAAAAATGGTCCTCACAAAGATACAAGTACAAGAGCAAACACAAACACACACTCATTAATGTTTGCAGAACCACTCATTAGAGCCATGAGCACTCATTAGATGCCATGTTCTCACACACACACACACACACACACACACATAAAGTACGCACACCAACAACGCAGTCATACACAAAAATAATCACTTTTACTCATGCCACCCACACACACTTAATTTTACGACCATGACTGTTTATCAGAAGCAATAAACACACATTTCACAACAAACAAAACATCCAAACCTTTAACAATAAATTATTTGGTAAAATCAGTATTTACAGTAAGACGATGAAAAAGGCTTCCAAAAAAAGGAAGTAAAATGTTTTCATGCAAATCCTATTAAACGAGTTAGATCATACACACACACACAGCCGCACAGGCTCCCTCCCCTGCCCAAAAATAAATTGGGCCAAGCAGCCAAAGTATGAATATCCTCATCCTTCACCTCGGCCGTGCAGATACAAAGCCACGGCTGCACAATCCTGCTGGGAAATTAAAACGGAGACGAGGAGGAGGTGGAATTTGTTCTCATTTAGGAAGCCTTAATCTGACAGAGGAGGGAAGGAGAACACCATTCTTTACCCCCTCTTTCTTAGACAGACTGTTTAGGGACCCTGAAGGATGAAATGAGATTTGGTTGGAAACTCAGTGGGGTTTAATGTAAAAAAGTTGAGAAGAATGAAAGTCAAAGTTGATGTTTGGGGGAGTAGAGAAGTTTCTTTGAGGGTCAAAGTGTCGCAACTCTGAGCTTTTCGATTAAAAACAAAACAAAAATGAGCAAAAGCTGAATCTGCTATATAAAATTTGTCACTACATCTGGAGTCTGGGTAACTTAAGACTTAAACAAGCACACAAGGGTGTTTCTGAGACTGAATTCAGAGAAAGGCCAAACGTCTCCATCTGTACCTGAGAGATTTGGGAGGAAAAAGGCCCTTTGTCAAGCGACACTCAATCCACACCTCTCTAAAGTGAGTTAGGGGCAAAGCAATAAACACTGTGTCACTTCCACTGCACTTTGACATGCATTAGCCCTCGACAAGTTCATCTGCATTCACAGAGAGGCCTGGCTGAATATACGTCCACCTCTCTTGTTCCCCAAAAACATGTGACATTAATTAGCTGGCTCTATTCAAACACACATATAGAAAGCCCAGCAGGGATTGCTTCGTTTTGGCAGTGAGAGAGTCTGGTTGACAGACAGACAGTGAGGCAGATAGAACGATAAAGAGCAAACAGTTCAACGTTGTGAAATCGCCTTCATTTCTCGAGAGTGATGTTATTAAGCAGAAATGCCTGCTGGTGTTGTCACTTAACAAGTTGCATCTGAGAAATAAACCAAGTTAAAAGAGGATAAACACATTTGCCAAATTAGCTTTTCAGTCATGAAAACACACAAACACCACAATGACTCTTCTGTTTGTTGTGGATCACTGATTTTGGAGCTCCAGGCTAACACTTTAGCATCATTAGCAATAGAAGGAAGCGCTAACAACTAGATATTGCAGCAGTGTCTGAAATATATTTCATTGTCACATTAAAGTTATTTCAATATTGAACAATAATGACATTCTTTTATAGCCAAATAACCTGTTTTACATGGATTTAAGGCGTCTAGTATCGGAGACTGAAGCTAAATACTGTAGCACAGTGAAAGAATGAGGTTGGTCACTTGAAACAGCGCCCAAAAAGTAGACTAAACCTGACTATTTCTGATATATTAAGCTAAAAGTGGAGTTTTAACATTAGTAAATGTACAGGCAAAAAAAATGAAAACATTACATTAGCTACTTTTGTCATGCAGGAAGTTAAAACTCATAAAAGCTATGTTACCATTTTGAGGTGTTTACACTTTACAAGAGCATTTCTATTTTGTGCAACTTTATATTTTCTGACAGCTGTGGTTCCTATAACTTTAAGACTGTACATAGAAAACATAATAAATTCAAAGTTATGATGCATTTTTTTTGACTCAACTATCACACATCATATAGTGTATAGTGGACATGGCCTCACAAGGACCAGCTGAAACATTAAATGCAATTATGAATAACTCCATTAACACTACAAAGGGTGCATTTCACCAACACATTCTCACTCCATACTCGTCAAATACTGCCGCTTGCTCTACACGCCAAATTATGATGCTCTAAGTGCCCCTCAAGCATCAGTTTTAGAAGCTCAGGGATGTAAATTTTGGTTTCCTGCGATAGCAAAGGCATGACCCGCCCTACTTTCCCTCTGACTGGCTCATACTTGTTTCATTCAAGAGGGTTGAGATTGGTTAAGAATGTCAGGGTAAGCCAATCAGAAGCAGAGTAAGGTAGAGCCAGTCACACCTTCACTATTCTAAGAAACTCAAATTGGCCTCAGGGACGGCGTGTCAATTCATGCTTGTTACATGCCTTGGGTGTTTTCAAAATAAACTGCTGTTGTCAGAGGGTTCGGTTTACTTCCTTAAGTTTAGGCAACAAAAGCAAGTGGCTAGGTTTAGACAAAAAACATTATAGTTTGGTTTAAAACAAAGTACATTTGTTTTTTAACCTAATGTAACATACATGACTTAAATCACTAGGATAGTGTGCTACACATATTAGCAGTTGACTTTTGGTATCACATGGGACACAAACAGAGGTCTCTCAGGTGAAAGTCCAGAGTTTGATTTCTCATAAAGACCTTCACTCTTAAAAGATGATTGCCTCTTGCTGTATGCGCTGCTGTTAAACACCACCACCACCACCACCACCACTACCACTACTGCTAATACTACTGGTTAAAGGATACTTGTCTAAATCATTCATCTCAGTGTGCACTATACTAAAGGGCTGGCATATAATAGTGACACGCTAATGACTTTTCTCTCAACACTTGACTAACACACCCATTTCCTGCGTTTCCTTCAGTCAGCAATCTGATCCAAAATAACTCGGAGCTCATGACACAGATTTGGGTCATCAGACTGAATACATTCATGTCTGTTGAGTCCATGCATGTATTTGTTTCATTTTTGTTGTGCATGCATATCTTTGTGTGTGTGTACCTCCCACACATTTTAATCTGTTTATCTTCCGCCCACAAGATATGTGTGTGTGGATCTTCTACCTACACGTCTCAATGGGAGGTCATCCTGGGGCGTTTTTACCCAGACAGATACAACACATTCCTCTACAAGCTGCGGAAGAAAAAGACTTTATTGTCCATGCTGCTTGTGAACAGCCATTTTAGCTCCAATGGGGGTGAGTTTCCCGTTGCGCATATTTAAAAAGGACAAAGCCTCCCAGGCTGCTCATCCTCCGAGGGGAAGGTCAAAACACAGTTTGGTCCCCTGACCGACCTCTGACCCTTGTATCCCGGCGGTGACCTGTCCCAAGCGTGACATTGAGTTTTTACAGGCCTTTTAAGTTCACAGGAAGGCAGATATGCGAACCAGATGAATGGATTCAAGTCACAGTCATCCATATTTGGTAGATTACTAGAATATTTATTGGTGTCTTGTGACTTTGGGGACTCTCAGAAACATGTAGGTCAATTTTTACAGAGAAGGAAGTCTATCTATCTATCTATCTATCTATCTTGTGGGCAAAAACATGTTGAATTCCTATGAAACAAGTAAATTTAGTGACATCTTAATCACACTAAAGTTCATGTGAGGTCATTTTCACACTCAGCCAATTGGACAGGTTTTCCTGGACCTCAAGCTTTTTTTCCGCCAGAGCTTTGCTGAGGTGTGAAAGCTGCTGTAGCTCCAGAAAAACAGTCTGAAGTAGCTTCCCATGGAGTCTACACCAAATGCAAAAGCCAAGTGCTTTGCAAACTTGAAGACGAACAACATCATCATGGTGTCGCATTAGTGTCATGTTTGTCATTGGGTACATAAAAATACAGCAAGTATAAAAACGTATTATCCCAAGAACGCGCTTCACACTGAAAATACACATCTGGTGAATGCCTGCATTGTTAGAAATTCCTCCTTTGAAGGCGCTGCTGCATGATGACACGCCATTCACCACAGCCTTACGGATTTTCCTTGCTTTTATGTGGGATCAGGACTTGTGTTTACCAAAAAAAAAAAAGTGAATTCTTCAGGAATGCGAAGATGGCGCACAGTGCTGCTACCCATGTTCCTAAAGGCTTCTTGCAGTACAGATGAAGCCTGAGCATGAAAACTCCGTAAAACCTGCAGATTTAAAAGTAGCCATGTCCCACCATCATCACATTAAATGAGATGCCTATGCCTCGTTGGATAAATCCTCCAAACGTATTCACCCAACCAATCCAGCAATCCATCCGTTTCCTCATCCCATTTTCATGCTTACTGTACATCCAGCGCTCACAGTGGATTTAAATATGTGGAGCTTTAATGCAAGATAACAGCCGAAAATAGTTCAAAACAAGCTTTATCGTCACTGTAAAATCCAACTGTTTACTCCGATGCCCCCCTATCGCGCATGAGAGTGTGTGTGTTGCTTTTGGGACATCTGGAGTGTATCAGCGAGCGCATCCTGTAAATCCCGGGATTGCAGCTGTGCGTGTGTGTGACGTTGCTAACTGGGTTTCCCCCTCTCCCCCCCTGTCGAACTCTCTCCTCGTTAATCTGCTCGTTAAGGATCTAATCTGACATGTGTTTTCATTTGTGTGTAAAAGTGTGAATGTGTGTGTGTGTGTGTGTGTGTGTAAGCGTGTGTGTACGTGCGACTCACTGATGAACAGGGAATCCACAATAGGTCACGTACAGTAATTTGTCGGTTTTGTTGTGTTGGTGTGTGTGTGCACTTTAGTCTGCAATTTCTTTGTTTGTATATGCATGTATATAGAATATGTTCCAGTGTGTGTTATTTATTTTGCCTCTGTATGCATGCATGTGTGTGTTCCATATGTGAGCCAGTTGGGACGCAGAGTGTGTGGCTATAATTGTTTAGAAAAGCAAATCCAAACAATGTAGAGTTGCATAAGAGAAACAATAGCAGGATTCAGAGTTCACCCTTCCTTCCATTACACAAATATTTGCTGCTGAGAGACAAGAGTCAGCTGGTGAAAGTCAGCCAATGTTTGCACTCTATTCTAATCTAATAATGGTGGAAACCAGAAATTAAATTAATTTGTAGTCAAATTCTGAACTTTGTAAATCTGATTTTCGGCATCAAGATATATTACATGTTCAGTGATAATTGGAAAGGCATCATAAAACTTTCAAACTGCTTTGATGTGTAGTTTACCTGAAACAGTTCATCATTTATCAGAAGTATTTTTAGTTTTTTGTGTCATCGATACTTCCCCAGCTGGCACCAGACATCAATATGACTTTGACATTGGAGTCTTAAATCAGATGTTACATTCTGGTTGAAATGAAAACCAGGTTGTTTATATTTTAAATATCTAACATTGTTTACATAGTGACATTTTGTTTTGGGTTTTGTACTCCATACGTCAAGACGACACAGATAGCATAATTTAAAACCGACAAAATTTCAACATCATCTGTCGTCAGTATTTCACATCAAACTGACATTGGCATTAGACGTTGTCCTGACGTAGAATTTTGGTCACCCAACGCTACAACCTGAATTCAACTAAAGCTGGATCAATCGGACTACAACCTCGTAAAATTCATCAAAAGTAACTGTTACTAGTTTTGCATAAATAACTGACAGTTAAACCAAACCTGGATGACAGTCTTCCTCCATCCATCCATCCATCCATCTAGTTGTAGCTTAACTTTGCTAGCTAGAGATTGCTAATTTTACATCAAGAACACTTCAGGCCTCACATTTTTGGTTCAGGCTCTGTTCAACATTCAGATGAAGCCAGCAGCTATCTTCTTCAACCAAAAAGTTCTGAAAATCCACATTATGCTACCAAAAACAGACAAAGTTAGTGACTATCTGGTGCACACAGTGGAGCATCTAACAGCTAAAGATGCATTTAGTTTCCTCAGAAGTTGATAGAGACCAATACAGAGTCAGCCTAAAGGAGAGCAGCCTTGATATTGGACTTCCATTCAGTAGAAGTTGCCATAAAACCCAACTTGATATGAATGCTAAGCTTCAGTTACTACTTTACCTTTACTAAGTAGCTTTAGTAGCTTTTCTCAAGTGAATTCTTACATCAGTAATGTTTCAAACAGTCTTTGCTGATAATGTGGTTCAAATATAAACCACTGAAACAGCAGCTGCAGATACAATTTGTTCAGCCATCATTTTCTGTGTAGTTTTTATTAAACACAGCCGAGAGTTGAGGTTGAACGAAGCGAAAAGTTCACCATTATTAATCCAAATGGAGGAGAGGGAGAGGGCGAGCGGAGGGGAAAAATGAGACGAAAACATGACGAGTGCACACGGAGTTCAGAGCAAGAGAGAGGAGAGTGTGAGGACAGAGAGGGAGAGAAAGTGATGGTGCAGGAGGTGACGGGATGAAAAAAGCGACAGAACAGCCTGAGGGTGCAGGAGGAAGAGAGACAGCGAGAGGTCTGTCACTGAGGTCAGGATGAGACTGACCATGCCAACCAGCCTGCAGCCCTCTATCTCTGAGTCTGTCTGTACCCTTCTCCTCCCTCTCCACCCCTCTCTTTCCTCTTCATCTTCCAGCTTTTGTTTTTTGTTCTCTCGTTCCTTTAATATTTCAAGCTCTGTGTGGATCACACAGAACAACCAGGAGGGGTTTAATGATTAAACCGATGTCCTCTGTTTGAGTACTTTAAGCTCAGCAGGAGGGACTCCCAGACTGAGACCCAATTGCAGCGTGGGGAATGTAGTAATTTTGGAAAGCAAAGATGGCATGATGAAAGGGATATTGATCTGTAGATCTGTTGGTCTGTGTTCTTTTATCTATTTAAACCCTGTGAATATTTTCATCTCTCCAGCACAAATTGGCAATACCTCTATTTTTAATTTTTAAATCACTGTGGAACCAAAAAGAACTAAAAGGCTAATCATGTTTTTGTGAATATTTTCTGTACAATACAGATGGAAAAAATGGGAATGATATTACATAAGACAGGACAATTGCTTATTCAGACTACAAACAAGAAAATAAAAAAAATATCCATCTGTCATTGACCTAATTCTCACGGCTGTTTTCTACTTCAAAGTGACAAATACAAGGAACACATCGCTGCAAAACACAGAACAAACAACTAAATTATTTTTAAAGGCTCACGCCTTAAGTTTCTTTGGGAGCGAGCCACAGGCTAACCGATCTGTGACAGCAGCACATTTAGTCTCCTGTTTTGTGTGGCGGCTGTGGAACTGAAAAATACAACCATCTGGGAGGGACGCTTTTATTTTCTTTGAATCTGGCAAAGTCAGACTAAATGCTGAGCAAAGGACCGCTGGTGGAATAATGCCTCAGTGTAAAGCCACATAAAGGCTGAGATTCATCAGAATATTTGTGCTGCAGTATAAACACAAGACTAAACAACTGACGGCAGAGTTGCTTGCATGCACTTTCACAAGAAGAGGTCATCAAGAATGTTGTGGGAATTAAAGTTTATCCAATTGTACGTCCATTCATTCTATTCCTATCCTTCCAGCCATCTGATGATTCATACATCTGTCCTGCTACTCCTCCATCTATCACTCAACAACACATCCATTCCTCATTTGTTCGCCCATCAGTCTCTTTGAGTCCGCCCTCTATTCGGCCATCATTCTACCCATCATCCAAAAATTCACCCAATCATTCATCCATTATCATGCAACAATTCGCTCATTGCGCAGTCCTTCCAGCCATCTCTTGATTCATTTATATGTCCCACCATAGCTCCATTAATCATCTAGCAATCCATCCATCCTGGGGTTCATCCATTCATCATCCATCCAATTTATTCATCTATTGCCCAGCAATAAAATTCATTCAGCGATATATCCATTCACCCCAAAATCTTTCCATCCATGATCCAATTATCGATTTCATCCTTCGTCCAGCAATTCATCCAGTCATCCATCTGTTTGTCGTTTCATCAGTTCATCCATCCATCCATCTATTCCACCATCCTTCTAGGCATCTGTTGATTCATTCATCTGTCCTGCCATTCTTCCATCTATCATCCACAATAAGTCCTGCCTTCCATCCACCTACCTGTCTTTGTATTCATCCATCCACCTGTTATCGTCCAACAATCTATTCATCCATCATTTTACCATACCGTAACTGAAGTGCTGCATATTTCAAATACTTCAACAATGCTTGATTTGTTCATGATCAGCCAAGTGAGATCAACTCTGAAGAAGTAATTGAAAAAGAAAATTCACGACTGACTTTGTAAACGACACACACATACACACACAGACCCACGCAAATGCCTTCCAAGTATGTGTTTCCATTCATGTGACAACTCCAGGCTGTTGGATGTCGGTCCTGTGACTGCGACTTTGCTTGAGGACACCTTTTTTTCTGACTAATTGTGGACTTTGACCCTCTAACCAGGACATGTACTAAGGAACAACTGTGCCTTTCATTGCAATGTATAGTCTCCCTCTATTTCTCTGAGGGTCAGGGTGCAGCAAATATAAAATGTGCTTCTGGGAGGAGAGGGCCTAAAGACAAAATGCTCCCTAAGAAACTCCTTTTACGCAGGATTTAGCGTCATGGGATGGTTAAGACATTGCAGTTCTTCTGTGATGAAGTGTTGTAATGTCTTTGCTGTACCCACTTATATATCATAGTGGTGCAGTTGGATTGAGATCTGGTGACTGTAAAGGCCATAACATATGATTCACATCATTTTCATACACATGAAAACATTCAGTAACCCCCTGGACCAGTATGAACCCACAAATCCAAGATGCAACATCAAAGGCCGCCACGTACAAAGTGTAAGTGACAGAAAGTTAGGTCGTTTTGTGTGTGTGTTATGTGTGTGTGGTGTATGTGTGAGGTGAGGACTGTGCCAGTACAGCCTCATGTAGGAGGAAACAGTTCAGCCAACTCCTAAAAAGATGTCCCAAATTATCTCGCCACCGACGCATGTTCCTTACCCATGCCTCTGCTCTATTTTACCGCACTCCACAGGGATTCACTTTGTCGGCCACGCTATTTCAGACGTGGACGGGAGACAAGACTTGTTCTGGTGCCGCTCCAGATTGGCTACGGAGGCAGAGCCGATGAGATCTTGGTGTGTCTGAACAAAAGTGTTACTGGTTCTCGTCTAAACCAACGTCTGTTCACTGAGCGCAGATTGTGTCACTTGAGAGTTTGTGGAAGTAAAAGGTCGGCGTTGGAACTATCACCCAGACTGTCTGTTTTACAGAAGCTTCTGAGGGCCTTGTGAACCGAAAACGAATCCATTTAACCTCAAAGTTCATCCTCAAAGATGCTAACAGTATTTTTTTTAAAATTTCAGCAAATTTATGATCCAGCACATTTGTGTTATTTCTCTATCTTTTAAATATTGTTATTTTTTATGATATGGTGACAACTGCTGAATCATCTAATTTTAGTACAAACGTTTCCTCCTTCATAATCACACTTGTAGTAAACATTTCCCGGCTGAAAAATATGTATTTTTAAAAACACTGTAATTAGGGATCATAATTACAAACCCTGGGTCATGAGGGTGCACGGGGGAGATATTTTGTCACACAGATGTCGGAAATGCAGCCTGTCTTTGGTTGTGGACGCCAGTGCCATGGCTTCTTTGTTTGGCTGGTTACTGCAGACATGTTTCACAGCACTGGAACGTGTTTGTTCCATTTTGGTCCAGTAATTTAATTATGAGACTGGGAGAAATGGGCAAGCAGTGACAGGCTATCTGATGAGGGAGGAGGGGGGAGTGTCATTCCAACAATAAATTTCAAACAGGGGAGGATATTCTTTCATTAAAGCTGTAGGATAGTAGAGTACTATTGAAACTGTCCAGTAAGTTAAGGGCCGCTGGCTTGATTTCCCTAAAGACATTGAAGCCCGACAAGCTCATTTACTTTGAGGGTTAATGGATGAGAGCAAAGCTAAACTCAGTACATATTTAGATTATATCGATTCATATATTAATATCGATCTAGAGCTGAAACAATTAGCTGGTTAATTTACAAGTATTCAACACAAATTTTGAAGAGTCATTCATGTTATTGGGCAAAAAAGGGAAAATATACCAAGCATTCACTGGTTCTTCTCAAATATGTGGATTTGCTGCTTTTATTCTGATTGTAAATTAAATGTGTTTGGGTTTTGGCTGTTGGTTGTAAAAAAAAATAGCGATCTGAAGATGTCACCTTGTGCTGTGGAAAATTGTGATGGTCATTTTTCACTTTATTCTGACATTTATATCTAATCCTACATGTTTCACCACTGTGCAAAATAACCTAAAGTTTTCTTGTTGATAAGACCTTAAAATTTGGTTTGTGAGCTTTACTTAAACCTACTGAACCTCACACAATACATAACAGGCTGCAACCAGTGACTATTATCAATCAGTGTCACGAGTCTTTGTGTGTGTCTTTGTGGCAAAATATAGTCCTGGTGACACCAATCAAAGAGGCCATTTTGAGTATTTTACTAGGTGTTTACATGTCTGTGGACAGGTTTTGTCAACATGGTAACGACACAACTGTGCAACATCGAGTCAGAAAGGTTTGCAGTTGAGATTAAAATAAAGGTTGAGTTTGTAGATGGATGTGGTCCAAGCAAGAGGGTCCGAAGTAGGGGAGTAGGAAATAGGGAAAAGGCCATAGCCCCTGCTCCCAAAATGTTTTTACGGTCCTGGCTTGCATTCATTTTAAGTCAGGAATGGCTGTATCATCATCAGTTTTCATTACTGATTAATATATCGATTACTTTCTCAATTATTTGAAGAATAGTTTGGCTTGGCTTGTGTCAAAGGAAATCTCAGAATAGATATCAACATCTTACAAAGTGACATCTTCAAAGGTCTTGTTTTGTCCAAGCAGCAGTACAAAACCCCAAAACATTCAGGTTACAATGATATAAAACAGAGAAACACACACAAAAAACTCACACTGGAGAAGCTAGAACCAGATATTTTTTTGACATGTTGGCTTAACAAACAATTAATTGACTAATTGAAGATTAATTTTCTTTTGACTGACTAATCAATTCATTGAGGAGTAGTAGTTCCAGCTCTACTGTAGACCTGAAGAACAAATTCCCAGTTCTGTTACTCCTCTGAGCAGAAATATTAGAGGTCAAGGGTCAGATCTGGAGGGATTCAGAATCTTCAGTGTCTCCGTATTGAGGGCCAGTCTACCAGCAGATGTCAATTTACAACCTCTGAGACTTCAGTGTCATGGTAAAACATCATATTCTGTTCCTGATTCCAATCATGCCTTCACTGACTGGAGTATCACATTTCAGAGTTGAGCACAGTAACATCAAACACAGAAATAAAACTCTTAAATATCATCTCAAGAAATGTTAAAGTGGGACTGCGGTCTCGCCAAAGGCTTAAGGCCCCCCCACCCTCAATGGGCATATTTCGAACACTTGACTCGTTCCCAAAAACAACACTGCTCCTGCCAAGTCAGAGAGCTATGAGCTGCACCCCATCATCATCCAACATAAACTCACACAGCAAATAATGAAACCAGTCGAGCAAAACGGAGGCCCCTAAGAAAACAGCCAAATGACATGTTAAGGTGGCTGCAGGGTGGCCGGGCTGTTGAACGGTCACCGGTTTGAATCCTGTTGCAGTCAAGACGTGTCAGTCTTAATGTGGAAATGTGTCTCTTGACCGCACGCTTAGCAAGAAGTGGAATCAGGCGCGTGCAGCCAGAGTCAACAGTCCTATCAGATAGAGAAAGAGTATTCTGACAAAGAGCCTCTTCAGATGCGTAAAGAGATCAATTTACACGTGCTATGCCTCCTGTCAGATGTAAAAAGCCTATCTGCTCTCCCACTGAATATGAACATATCACTAAAATGTTTAAGCACATGTTAAACCCTGATTAAACTGTAATATTTAACTTTACAGCTGCCGTATTCCAGCACATTAACCTAAGGAAAAATAATTTAAACAGACAATAATACTCTGTTGGTGGTGAACTACACTGCCAACCACTTGCTAAAATTTTACTACCAAGATTTATTGCATTTCATTAAGTAGTTAAACTGCATTATTACATACTTATACTGCTCCCTGGGTAACCACACAAAATAAGGTCACTGCTCAGTGAGGTTTTCCTGAGGAAAGCTTTCCTGAACTTACAACGCCGCGGAAGGTGTGTAATCCCCTGCAAAACACACAATATCCACTATCTGTTCAGAGTGGTTCTAATGTCCTCGTGGTTTATTAGTCCCTCGGTGGTGAAACATGATCCAATAGTACTGGAGGACCCCATCTGTGAGACGGCGCTGGACAGCCGGCCATGATTTACACAGGAGCCGTTTATGGAGCTTTTAAAAAAGACAGAGGAGTCGACATAAAAACTGGCTTATTTATGGAAGAGAGCAACACATGGGCTGTTGTGTGGACGCACACAATCGAGTGTGTGTCTCTGGGTCACAGAGACGACATAAAGGGTGTGTGTGTGTGTGTGCTTGTTTACAGGTTTGGTAGAGTAATGCTCAGGAAAGCACAATCAGATGTGTGCAGGAATGATTTGTGATGCATGTTGGAGTGTCTGTGTGGAAAACACATATTGTGTAAGAAAGTTTTTAACCAAAGCTACGCGTTGTCTGGCCAGTGCAGAGCCGTATGAGCCAGTGATGGGAAACAGGACTACATCAAGGTTTGCTTTCATTATCGATTCTTGTGACAATTCTTTTCTCAATCAATTAATAAATAATTTCTCTATAAAATGTGAACAAAAATGTTGTTTACAAAGTTTCCCAAGCCTGATGTGACATCATCAAACCACTTGTTGTGTTTGACCAACAATCTCAAAACCAAAGATAGTAACCTTACTATCACTGGAGTCAAAGAAAAGCTGTAAATCTTAATATCTGACAAGCTGGAACCGGAATAGGTGTAGATTTCTGGGGGTAGCTGAGAACATGTTTGTCATCCACAATAAACACAAGAAATGAGCAGAGGACTTCTGACAAAATTAAAGACATTTACACCATATATTGATGCAGAAAAGAAAATTAAGTGTTGATGCTTAATATTTTCTCGCAGAGGACATATGCGTCCATACTTATGCCCTTAGAAATTGGTGAATGTTTGACATTTTTGCCTCAAAAAATGACAACAAACAATTACCTGATTATGAATATTGTTACAAATTGATTTTCTGGTGATCAATTAATATAATTGTCAGTATAAAGGTGAAAGAACAGGCACAAGGTGAGAAAACATTACTGCAGACAAAACATCAGCTCGTGATTGTGTCTTTCCAACGTCCTCAAACTTCCAAAAACCTGACAGCAGCACTTCCAACAATTTGTAAAATTAAATTAGATCCTCGATGTTCTCTTCCTGCAAACAAAAGAGCCCTGCAAACTCTATTCCTCCTCCAAATACAAACAGGTAGACTCTGCCACCAAATGAAAAGTAAACACCATTTCTCTTTTCCTGCATTGAGCAAACTGAACTCCATCAATAAAAAGCCGCTGCACACAGAGTTTCATTGGGTTTACTCTCCTCTAAGTTCCTGCCAAAAACCCACGCAGAGACAAAAGCCATAAGACATCCTCCCTCCTTATCAAGTATGAATTACTAAACCCATCAAACACTATTTCCCCTTAAGTAATTTCCAGTAGCCTCAGTGCCATATCTCATCCTTGTACCTCCAGCTCCCTGAGAGCAGATTTAACTCCTTGGCCAATAGGTGGCAGAGTTTCACACTGTATCCAGGCAGGATTGAGGAGAGAGCAAAAAGAGGGTGTGAGAAGAGAGGGAGAGTGAGGAGTGAAATCTTACTTGCACTCTCTGTCCTCCAGATCAAAATGCGGATTGAAGTTGATGAGGATCTTCTGGCCGGGCTCGGGGGCTGTTATCACCCACACGCACTGCTGGGAGGGCGGGTAGGCTCCGGGATAGCCCGGGGAGGTCAGGTAGTCCGCCGTGTGTATCTCTATATTCCCCCCGCATTTATCTGCGCCGCAAGAGAAGGCAGAAAGTTGTTTAGACAGTGGAGAGAAATGGACTTTTTGGGCACTGAGCACTCAGATGTTGACTGATGGCACATTTTAGTGTAAAGAATTAAAGTGCAGCAGTGAGGATGCTAAGACCTCCAGCTGGGGACCATCATAAATCCTAATATCCACCAGTAGATTAAAAAAAATGTTGACTGGAAAGCACAGATTTCTGCGCCTCCATACATCGTGACTATAAATTCACATCCTTACATCAGCCTCAGAGAGGTGATAAACTCCCCGCTTACACTGTGTCATAAAAGGTGTGGTATAAAGTCAGGTGCCTGCCATAAGGTGTGATTACGCACATGAAGGTGAGGTGGGCTGGCTGGCTGCTGCTTCTCTCGCAAACAGGCAGCCTGATTAAATTTAATTTTCTCAATGAATGATTTATGAAATTGCTTGTAGCCTGTGTCAAGCTTCAGTGGCAACGCGCGCAAAAGCTCCAAAAATGCGTCTTTGGCTGGCTGAAGCGCGAACAGACCTTCACATGAAATGCGTAATATTCCCATTATAATAAGGAAATCTTAACATTAGGACTACTTGTGTGTCTGTGATAGTAAATTGTCAGGTAGTTGTAATTGTGAGTAGTTTGTGCATCTTTTGGTATTGAGAAAAACTCCAGTCAAAATCCGGTTTTGGTGTATTTTGCATATTAATGTCATCTATCAGGGTAATTACAGTACACACGGTATTAGCATGGCATTAACTGAACTCCTGCTGACGTGCTCTCGCAGGGATACCCGAGGCATAACAGGTGAGAGGCAACAATGGTGCAAAAATGATGCAAAATGGATCAATGTTCAGCCAAGCTGCCTGTTGTCAAGCCACATGTATTCATACAAGCAGTCAACACCTACCAGTCTGAGTCAACGAAGCAACCAAGATGACTTGGGTGAAAAGGAACAATAGCAATCCACTAGGCATCCTCAGATTGTACAACACAGACATACTGTGAAATAAAATAAAGACAAACGGAAGGCAGGGGGGAAGGTCCAGGTGGGGGGTTACGTCCAAAAGAGAAAATTAAGCGAAGATTGTCTCAAAGTAAGAGATCTGGTTGTTGTAGGGTCCCCAGCATCCTGCGAGCCTCAGCACCAGATCCCCGCGTCTGTCGGGGAACAAGTTGCCATCTCCTGGAAAAAGGAAAAAATAATCCAAAAGCAGAAAACAAGACGAGGAATCAAGAGGAAAAATCCGCTCGCCAGAAGTGGCAGCTGTGCGCCCTCGATTCTGTATCAAACCTCTCACTTGTGATACCAAACAGGATCGATACACGTACTTCCAAGAGGAAAAAATTCAAAAAAAAGGAGAAATCAGTAGTTAGGGTATTCAGTGAAAACCAACCGCGGGGAACATCGGAGCGCTGCTCTCCAGATCTTTACTCCTTATTTCAGTTCAGCTCTTCTTTATCCGCCTCTCTCCGCTCGCAGCGACTGACTGACCGTCACAGCAGAAATGTCAGGAATACGAGGCGAGCCGTGAAAGTAACAGCGGAATTTCCACTCCCCAAATTCCTGCTGCCAGACGCCACTGCGCGCAACCCAGCAGCGACCAACCGACCGCTACAAGGGGGCTGGAGCAAAACTGACACCGGTGCGCCCTCTGTGCGCTCCCGACGCATGCGAGCAAGAGAACTGCGCACGCAAACTGCTGCCGGCGTGTGAGTCTGGTACAAGGTGTGGGCAGTGTCCACCGAGCAGGCGAGTCCACATCGGAGCTTTGTCAAAACGATGAGGGAAGGATGCAGGAAAGGATGCGTTCGTTCCTTCTTGGCTGATCATTTGATAGTTTGTCCCACTGACCGAATATGTTCATCAGTCGGATCACACATCGGGTTTTGGTTGGTTTGATGATGCAATGACCAAAATATTCCGGTTTGAAAGTGCATGCTGGATATTTTTTTTTATGTAAAACATGCAATTGAATTTCCTTTGTTTCGTTTTACCAATTAATCACGAGATTAATTTGCCAAAAATAAAACTTACAACAAAACAGATTTAACTTTAGGGTTATATAACTGAACTCTCATTGATTAGACCTTGTTTAATGTAGAGATACAGAAGATGAACTCTTTTTTTTTTTTTTTTTTTTTTAATTTTTATATACTTTATTAATCCCCGAGGGGAAATTCAATTTTTCACTGTCAATTACACACAGGTCCGAACACACACATGCACAAACTGGACCTATACATGCACTAAGTGGAGAGATGTCAGAGTGGGCTGCCCATGACAGGCGCTCTGAACTCAAATATTATTCCATGTTTCAACAAGTCATAAAGGCTTCTTTGCAAAGTCTGAATAAAAAAGGATTGAATTTTTATTTATTCACTTAAGATGAACTATTGTATATTGCATGAGTTAGCTTAAGATAACTTTCATCTTTAGTGCCTGGGCCAGAAGTTATTGGAAAGAAAAAACATAAGGAGTCAAAAGAAGGAAAATAAATTACCACTGTGTCAATACACTAGCCTACAGCTACAAAATACAGCAGTTTCTACTGTGTATAGTTCAGGTTTTCCTCCACTTAAATACTCACTCCACTTGCACTATGTCTATAGTGATCAGCCCAAAATATATATAAAGTGTCCTTAAATCTGACACATCATATGATATGATATGATATGATATGATATGATGATATGTTTTAAATGTCCCACAGTGGATTTTGTCCCCTTATCCATTTTTACCTAAAGAATCAATAGGCCTCTCTGCCATGCTGATGAAGTATGATAGCAGAGCATTAGGTTTTATTTAGATTCACATGATGGGATGATATTACATACTGAGAAATGCTGAACATGGCCAGAGAGGTAACTGCTGACCGCACAAGAAGAAAAATCACCTTTAACACAATAAAGAACTGTTTATGCATTTATCAAGTTTTATTCCATTGATTAGGTACTGTGTTGCCTTTACACTGTAAACTGAAGATATGCAGCATTAGCACACCTTCCAACACCCACCCACACACACACACACACACACACACACACAAAAGGAAAGAAACGTTACCAACAAGCAATGATAACAACTATCAAACAATACACAATACACTCCACATACACACACTTCACTCTAGATGTTCAAATTTTTTTTCCACCAACCCCAATGCCCCCTCTGGATGGCACCCTAGGGGGCCCGTATAGAAAGATCTGCCACTGTTCAGAAGCTTGGAGGAGCCAAGACAGTCTGGTTCAGGACAACAGATGGGTGATACCAAAGTTTTTTTAATTCATCCATCCATCCATCCATTTTCATCCACTTATCCAGGGCCAGGTCGCAGGGCAGCAGGCTGAGCAAAGCACCCCAAACGCCCTTCTCCCCAGCAACACTTTCCAGCCCCTCCTGGAGGACCGCAAGGTGTTCCCAGGCCAGACGAGATATGTAATCCCTCCAGCGTGTTCTGGGTCTACCCTGGGGCCTCCTACCAGTGGGACATGCCCGGGACACCTCCAGTGGGAGGCGCCCAGGAGGCATTCTAGTCAGATGCCCAAACCACCTAAGCCTGAGCTCAGCCACCCCATGGAGGAAACTCATTTCGGCCACTTGTATCCGCAATCTCATTCTTTCGGTCACTACCAGAGCTCATGACCATAGGTGAGGGTTGGGACGTAGATGGACCAGTAAATCGAAAGCTTCGCCTTCCGGCTCAGCTGCCTCTTCACCATGATGGGCACCCACATCAATACAGAAGCCGCACCAGCTTAATTCAGTTGTTCCCAACTGGTCCAGCCACAGGGTCCAGATTTCTCCTTAGTCATTCCTTCAAGGTCTACACAGTTAAATATATGAAGTGTCATACTTGTGTTTGGCGATGTCGTAGAGCTACTTTGCTGTCTCTATCAAGTAGCTGTTCATTATTTGCGCACTCTGCAGCAGGAAACGACACTGTAACATAAAAGCTCTGTGCCTGAAATTCACTGTGCTTCAAAATAAAGTGTGCTTTTTACAAACTTAACGTGTTTGCAAGTTACTTGCCGTCCATTTAAAGTGGACGCGCAACCCACTTTTGGACCATGGTCCACCAGTTGGGAACCACTGTAAGGTGTAAGGTGTAACATTTGATGTGATACTAATACTTTTTATTGCAGTTTTAATGTTACCGTTACCGATCATTTCCTAAATGGGTATGTGATATGTAAGATAACAGACATTTTTAGAAAAAAAAGCTCAACATGCTTAAAGGAAGATCACATGACACATACCGACAATAATATCAAATTTATACGAATTTATTATGGGCATCATCTTGTTTTTGTTCAACCTCCTTATAACTTTTTAGGGTGCGTTCATTTTTTTCAAATGTTTGAAGAGGTTACTTGTGTCGCTGCTGTGTGCCACAGTATTGTAACAAATCGAGCATCATGTATTTTCATACAGGTGAAAAGTGGCTCCACATCATGCCACCCTTCCTTTCTGCCATTCTCTCACATGTCTGATGTGCTCTAGGTTCTGATGTCATTAAGGTTTCCACAGCCATGTGACACGGGCAGCTAAATATGTCAGGGTTGTTTTGGCACAGTGATGCAGCCACCCACTTTTGTATTGACAGAATTTTCCATTAATATTTTTCTACAGTAGTCAACATCAAATGAATAGATTGTGAGTATTTAAGTATTGATTCCGCAGTTCCCATCCCCTTTAAAGGCAGTAGGTGATCTCGAGTGTAGCAGAAGTTTAGCTTTAAACTTTAAAACAACATTTAGATCAGTGGTTCCCAACTGGTCCAGCCACAGGGTCCAGATCTCTCCATAGTCATTATATGTAGTTCAAGGTACACACAGTTTAATATGTTAAGTGTCATACTTGTGTTTGGCCATGTTGTCGAGCTAGTTTGCTGTATCTGTCAAGTAGCTGCCCATTAGTCAGTCACTCTATAGCAGGAAACGGCACTTCAACATAAAAGCTCTGTGCCAAAAATTCACTGTTCTTCAAAATGAAATGTGTTTTTTGTTTTGTTTTTTACAAACTTGACTTTCTTAGGCAGGCGAGGACACACAGGTGGAGGTTAGACTCATCATCTCAGTGTTTCTAAAATCCTGTAAACAGCAGAGCACTGCACCGTATCTCCCAGGAGTCACTGTATGTTATTAATTAGAGCTCGCTTGTTCAGCACACCTTTCCTGGCTAAATAAAGATAAAAACGTGATTATCAGACGCTTTTAAGAGCTGCTAAAGACTCACCGCACTGCATTAATGCAGTGTCATTCATTATAACCGCAGGCTTTAAGAAAACTGTTGTTGTGTTCTTAAACACAAACAGGAGCTGTTCAGTCTCCCTGAATGTCGGCGTTCACATCCTCACTGAGGATCTGCTGTCTGCAGTTTATAATCACTTCAGCAGTTGTTCAGATTAAGGCCGCTGTCTCAGGAGGAGATTTAAACGAGAGAATAACAATAGTGGTAAATTGTATTTCAAATTAGGCCAAATACAGGTTGATTAAACTAAAACATCTTGGCAGAAATATGCAGTTTTGCTATCCAATGAAAGCCACACATCTCCAAATTTGGTGATTTTTAATTTTGGAGATAAACTGACGGTTTAAGTGTTCCTTGATGGGCTGAGAAAATACTTACTCTTTAAAACAAACCATTTAAACACTCTAATGGGTGGTTTTATTAACTCATGAAAAGCTGATGTTTGGTGGGATATACCATAGTTTCATAGCACAGGGACAGCAGAGGGGAGCAGAGTGTGCATCTGTGGTACTTGTGACATGCAACAATTTATAAACACTGAGTAAACAAAGCATAAATAAAGCACAAAGACTATTTTCTATGACATTTATGCCCCAAATCAAAGACTTATGTAGCCCACTCATAATGATCATAAGAATGAATTCATTTGGGTGTTTAAATTCAGTTTTAGCAGTGAGTTGAACTTTACTTTACAGTGCCAAATCTTTCAAATCACACTTGAAAAATGGGCTGGAAAGTGTTTTTGTCACTATAGCCCCTTTTACACTGCCAGATTTTCTGCGAATGTTGTGAGCGTTTAGACACACAGAGCCGGATTGGCGAATTGATCCGAGGTGCCCAATTTTCCGCCTCGTAGGGTAGTCATATTGGCGGAACCCTTTTAGTTTAAAAAGACAGAGGTGGCCTTCCGCAACGGGAGGGGCTGTTGAAGACTTGTGGGAGGAGCTGTTGATGACGCCACACGTGTAAGCCACTAGCGGTGGATAAACAGCAAACAGCTGATAGCAAGAATTAGCAAGCAGCTAGTAGCAAGAGGGAAACGCAAACCTGACAGACACTGTAAAGATGAGCAACTGGGGAGACAAGGAATTGTGCGCCCTCCTTGCCCTTGAAAAAGGCGCATTCTGTATAAACAAAAGTAGGTAGGCGGATTTTGCTGCACTCCCTGATTTTGCTTTTATACTACCAATGCTGAAAGAAGACTGATTGGGCTTTCCTGCAAATTTGCACAATTCCTATCTAAAAAGGGCTTATGACAACCAGCACTTAAGAGCAGTCATGTGACCCATCTTCGTTATGGTATAACTACATATTTACCAGGGTTTTTAAGGTGCTGATTCCAGTGTTTATTGCTCATTTGTGTTGGAACATGTTACATAAAAAGGTATCCAAAGTAAGTAAGTAAGTGTTACCTCATTTTTATGATGAAACATAGTTAGTCTAAATAAATGGAAATAGACAAAGCTTAGGCACCCTTGGTTCATCCTTAAGGGACCAAGGGTGCCTTGATAGCCATATTGGAAACCAGTGGTGTAAAAAACAAAAAAAGTGCTTTTTGATGCTTTCAAAATGTCTGAACAGACCTTCTTTTTGAGCATAAACCATCTTAAAGTTCGTCTAAGCAATGAAGAAGTCCAGAGAACAGTTTGTATGATCCGAATCAATGACACAACCTTCCTGCTCAGGGACACAGCCACAGTAGAATGACAGTCACGAGAACAAAGTGTTGGCATTGTAAATTCCTGCAAACCGCATATGTTTCATACATATCATATCAACCTTTCTGAAGTGACATAGTATATGAGGTGACTTTGTCATCAGGAGGTGGATGGCGTGACACAGCTGCGGACCACTGCATACCACTGTTCAAGACCAATACCATAAAATCGATTGCATTTTAGTGCCACATTGGCTCTCTAGGTGCCAAATGTGTTTTCGTTTTTGGTCTGTCTTTTCCAGTAATGTTTTAGGCACCAAACATGGGTGTTTTTTAGCCACCCATTAGTGTATTTCCATTGGGGATAGTGCCACAGAAAGTGGGTATTCTTGGCCAAAACCCAATCTCTTCCTAATCATAACCAAGTGATTTTTGTGCCTTAACCTTACCATATGTTCACCACAGTGTTGTTGAAATACAAAGAAGTGTAATATCTCAGTGTATCTGCTACATTAAAACGTACAAATGTAATGTATCCATGGTTTGCAGGAACGTACAATGCCAACATTGTTTTTGGTAATTGGATTGACATTTCAACAAGCTAGCAAAATGTTTACAAAAGCATTATGAATTATGAAGAGATGTGAAATGATGGGGGAATCAATGAAAACAGCAGCAACAGGCACAGTTGCTAACTGACAGGCCAGCAGCTGGTCCATAAAAGTTAACACCACTGGAATTTCAGACAGACATCAACAAGAAGCTACTGAGACTCCTACAATACATGGAGTTACTAATCTGTTGACTCCTTTGTGAGTATTTCTATCAACTACTATATGTTTGGCTGTGCTAAATCAAGGACTGACAAATAGCTGTAAACTGTCAGATGTTGTAACACACTGAAAATGCTCCTAATATGGTTCCTGCAGTTATAGATATGAACTTCATCTGCTCCAACATAATCAGATGAAGAAAATGCTCTGTCATGCTTGAAAGAAAGACAAATACAATGTGTGTGAAAATATGAGTGTAAACAGAGAGGATGATGATGATGTGAATGAGTGAGAAGAGTGAGAGCAAGCAGAGGGAGTGACTGAGAGACATAAAAGTACTGTAAGAGATCAGCAAATGAGCAGCTGAGTGGGGCTGGCAGAGAGCGAGAAGACACGCGGCTCACTTCTCAGAAACAGTTTGTATTAGAATCCAAAGATCACAACAGACTTCAAAGTTTCCAGTCAGAATTCGAACATGATCCTCATTGAGATTCCAGATTTGGTCTTTCTGCACTGGTATGTGTCGGAGTGGAGACAATAAAAGATCTTTGGCAGCACAACGCGCTTATAACACTGCCAAGCATGACTGAAATAGCATCAGAGGCAAAGTACATGTTAGTGACGCAAACTCCAAAGCGAGAACAGAACTTGGTGTGTGTTTGTGTTATGAATAACAGATCAGGGCTTTTGAAGACTGATGACAACACTTTCTTTTTGTATTGATGCTGCTGATTGCTGATATTTTGTTCAAATATTCAGCTTGATATTTTTCCATTTTTATGCAAAGTACTTCCAAGTACTCAGAGCCATTAATCAGGATTTAATAAAAGGCCAATAACAGCCCAATAAATCACTCTAATGCTCGTCCATGTTCATTAATTATAGGGAGTGTGTTTGCGTTGAGGCGAATTTGAGCATGTGAGTGAGTGTGAAAGAACGGGGAGTGAGATATAGAGAGTGTGGAGGTATGTGTTGAGTGGGCTTTTAAATCTGCAGCCATATGTTTTCATGGCAATGGGAATGAATGCTAATCAAAGGATATTTTTGTATATCCTCGTTATATCCAAACCTGTTAACTGGTGTTTTCTTGAAACAGAGATTTTTTTTTAAACTGCATCTGTTTTCCTTTATTTTGATCTTTTATCATCTGTTAATCATGTCAAGGGGTCCAGAAGCAAAAGTCCTGTTTAGTTCCTCATAAGGCCCGTTTCCACTGAAGAAGTTCCTGGTACTATTTGGGGGGCAGGAACTACTACAGGAACGTCCTCTCGCTCGGCCCTCTCAACCGCCGTGTCTCCACTGAGAGCGGAGTCGGAGGAAGGTTCCTGTAAAGTTACGGGCTCTGGATGTGAAGTAATCGTTGCGCGACCATTTTGACCGGGGCGACGTAGGGACGCCGTTAGCCGTTAGCTGTTAGCCGATAGCGGTGTCTGTAATAACTCACTAAATGGCCCGTGAAAAAAATATTTTTTCCAGCGGATGTCTTAGTTACAACATGATTGAGCTAACTGGAGTAGTTTCATGTCATATCCGACAACGGGAGGCTTTTAACAGATCACGTCCTGATGTTAGCTGTCCCTGTCAGTTGCAGCCACTGATACTTTCTAGACATCGTGATTTCCCAAAACTGAATAAATACCACACATATCAACACAAAACTGCTTTGCTAGCTCAATCATGTTGTAACTAAGATATCCGCTGGAAAAAATATTTTTTTCACGGGCCATTTAGTGAGTTTTTTTACATGGCGGCAGAAGTTATATGACCAAGCTAACCCTCGTCTGCTGAGTTTTAAAAATGCCGGCTATTTTGTTGCTTTATGTTGTCGTCACATCCCTCCTTGAGTATATCCAATCAGCACCAAGTAATCCCCAAGCCCCAGCCAGGAGTCTTTCGGGGCCGTTCTGAGTACCTACTCCGAGGCAGGGACTTGTTTAGCCCCTGTAAAAGTTCCGGAACTCTGTTCTTCGGGGGTGGTTCCTGCGGTGGAGACACGCACCGACGGCCCCGGCCCCGTAAAATTACCCCAAAGTTCCTGCGGTGGAAACGGGCCTATAGACAATATGAGGTCAGCTGGAGTATCTCCAAAGCTTGGATGAATAAAAAAGCTCCCCTGGCTGAGTCATCGGCACAAAAGGTGAGAAACTGTGTTAGAAAATATCTCGTTCTTTGACAAACACTCCAAAACAAAAGCTTGTGTGTATGAAAAAGCAAGGAGAGAAGTCAAACTGTGATGCCAAATCAATTTGCTAGTAATCCCTAAAATCCAATTAGTGTCTGCTGCTAACATAAAGATATACTATGCAGGTTTTACCTAAAAAGCAATGTATATGTAGACTCACACAAAAGTAATCCCTCCCAATCAACTAGACGTGTGTGGCAGTGTATGTTTTTGCAGAGCCTCTACCCAGAGACACTATGGCTAATCCTGCAGGACTACCCATAATTCTCCATAGTATACCTTTAAGTAAAAGCTAAAGATTAAAGGGAAATTTCGGTTTATTTCAACCTGTCTCCTATCGTCCTAAATTTGTTACTAGTGACTAGTGACATAAAAATAATAGTTATCATGTTAGCCGTTAGCCTAGATACAGCCGGGGCGTATAGTAGCGTCAGACCTGTTAAAACGTAAAGTGAACGGGCATACTTCAAGTGCAAAGTTAGTCCACTAAACAAGCTTTTTTTCCACAAAGTCCACCTCATATCGTTAGGATAAATGTCAGAGAACATATAGAAAACGACATGTAAACGTGTTGTCTTACCTTACCGGTGTGGTGCCATGTTTGTTTACCATCTAGCTCTGCTTTCCAAACCGTGGCCGAAATATCGTGAGAACAAGCAGCAATCTCATACCGTGCCTGAAATCTCGCAAGCTCTAGATAAAGCCCAGCTGGATACTACTCCAGGTGGAGGTGTCTCGTCCTCGGTCACATCCAGACCTTGAAAATAAGGCTGCAACCGGTCCCATTCCTTGCAACAGAGGCATTCCTCTTCTGTGGGCACTGGGGCACAGCATTCACAGGTACACCACCAATCTCCAGAGCTACGCAGCCTTGCAGCAGCCATTCCTCCTCTCTCATCCTCTACCTGTTGCGCCTCTCTCTCTCTCCTCCTCCGTTCTTCAATTTCAGAAAGCTCTTCCTCAGTGTATTCTGGCTCAAATAAATAAGGGTGGCCATCAAACTCTGCAAAATCAAATTGCTCTTCCACAAAGTCGAAGTCTGGCAAAAAAATCAGCCATTATTCTATAAATCTTTCATAAAATAAATGAATGAACTTTTCAGGGTACTGTCCGGTTCTGCCTTCCAGCTGTTGCTGCTTGTTCTCGCGAGGTTTCAGGCACGGTATGAGATTGCTGCTTGTTCTCACGATATTTCGGCAGCGCTTTGGAAAGCAGAGCTAAATAGTAAAGAAACATGGCGGCACACCGGTAAGGTGTAACCGACACCTGTGACAAGTTCTTCTCTTGACTGAGGATCATGGGTAGGGATGGGAATTGATAGGATTTTATTGATATCAATCATGGGTGTCATAGTATTTAGAACTGTCTGCCTTAAAGTCATTATGGGGGAAATAATTAAATTCTCAGAGATCAAGCTAAAATAATTAAACTAATGGCCATAAGATAAACCTGCAGTTGTCAAGTTATTCAGGAGACAACCCTGTTTTCATATCAAGCAGCACTGGGGATATCATACTAATAAAATTCACAGTGGGGGAAACACTTGAAGAACCAGTTGCTATTTGTTTTTTCCTTGATTGCCTTTAATCAGGTTACATTTATATATAGGGATTTAGGGATTGTACATTTATTTTATTAGTATCCACTTAGCCATTAGTACACTTTCATATATATTTATGGAATGCTAACAAAGCTATTATGAGTCTGTCCTTTTTTAAAATAAGGAGGTGATCAAATCATGTGGCATAGTTTACACAACTGACGAGTGATGCTACAAGTTGACAGAAACTACATTCCCCTCTAACTTAAAGGAACACTTCATCCCCAAAACAGTTAATTATATATCAGATATTCACCTCGTGTTGAGCTGAATTTGGGAAGAAAACTTTGATTTTCTTGGATACATCCATGATGAACAAAGGGTCAAATAATGGAGAAAATTCTTGATGACTTTGAATAAAGGGGGGCTGCGTTTCACAACAGCACAACTATATCAAAACACCTGTTACTCAGACACAACTCGTCAAGTCTCATTTATCCAGTTGTATGCTCAGTACTTCCTAAACATATGCATTCTCTCTGAAACCATGCTATTTTAAACATGGATGAACAGCGAGCCTGGGCAAGCACGTGTGTTTGAACTCTGCCTCACCTGGGGCATGCGAGAAAAACAAAATTTCTCCAGAAATTTATCGTAACATGGGATGAGTAACTGATACACAATGATCATTTTGTTGGTGAAGCATTCCCTTAAGGAGAGCAAAGCTATTTTCAAAATCACCTAGGCCTTATGATTCCATTCAATCCAGTCTCACTCTGAAGCAGTTGAAATCCGGCGCTTCGGCAGTGACTTGAAGCATCAGACACAGACAAAAACAAAAAAAAGGTTCTTAAACGTGGGCATGATATGTGGCAGGTTGCTGTTATAGTTTGACTTAGCGGGCGTAGCGGGACAACAATGAAAGTTAAGGCAGCGAAAGTCCGAGGGGAGCAGTTGGAATGGGTGGTGGATGGGTCCAAAAAACACCGACCTTCACCCTGGAGAGCGGTGTTCGCATCCCATAAGAGTATAAGCCAAACCCCATGAAAACAGTTCATTTCCTCTGAAAACGGAAGTATATTTTGAAAGATGACAATGCATGTAGCAGGCAGAACTTGACATGGCGTCCCATAACGTCAGCAACCAACGCACCCAGGGTACCTTGCACGTTGTATGTGGATGTAGAACGTCCATGACCAAACGTTGATATGAGACAAGGTTGGAGTGAGAATGTTTAATTCCATTAACTTGACAATTTTTTGTGCTAGTACATTATTTTCACCTACAGTAAAAAAAAAAAAAAAATAAGCAGTTGCAGCTGCAGTTTCAATGTAGCTTTCTCAACACATACAGTACAAAGTATATAAGCATAAACATCCTATTACATGGACATAAAATTCCCCAAATGGTTTTACTTTCCAGAAGGACTGATAAAACAACCCCTTTGATAAAACCTGTTGAGTTAAAGAAGCCAGTGGAACAGATGTTAGCATGACAAGGGGTGTGTCTTCTGCTCTCTATACATACCCAACATATTTCCACAGCCTAATGTGCAGCTCCAAAAAAAAAGAATCTATTAAGAATGATAACTACCTTTACATTGTAATGCCTGGCAAAAACATGTGCCGTTACACATGAACACGCTCAGTTTAATGTCTATGTATGTGCTCAAGCAGAAGCACCCACACACACGCACACACATGCACACACACGTGTCTAATGGCTATGGAATGATTGAGGAGGGGTGGTATTTCTATAATGACACAGTCATATCTCAGTAATTACAGGAGACACTGACAGTGATCCATTAGCCTGCTGTGGTGGGCTGAGAGCAACAGCAGCTACATGCTGGCTAACACTGGGCCTCAAAGCTACAGAGTATTGTGTTTATATGTATCCTGTTATTATGCACTTACACATGCACATGTACTAAAACATATACATTCTTTACATGCTACATTCACAAATGCACGCATTTATTAAAGGGTACACATATATAAAGCAGTCCCTCAATTCAGTGCTGTTATTTCCGTTTTGTTTCGTCTGTCTTTTTATCATATATGCGTGCTGTGTGCTGCATGGGTTAAAAAGAATGAGCTGTATGAATGGGTATTCATACAGCTCATTCTTTTTAACCCATTCATACTCCGTCTCTTTATGGTTGTAATTTGTAACATGTAGCATAGCACCACTGATGTACCTCTCTCTACAGTTTATTCATAGTAATATTGTAACATAAATACATACAAATGCACACTTTTTACCTCGCGTAAGGATATTTTAATGTGTTTATGCGTTGCTACTACATGATTGATCATACCCTGTTGTTACAGTTGTTAGTATATGCGTGTGCAGTTATGTGATGCACCCTGCATTGCACACAGACACGGCAGATCAGACTGGATGGACACAAAGTCTGAACAACCCATTACTTGGTGGTGGCCACGAAATGTGTTAAAATGATGTGCTGGCAACACAGAAACAATGCTAATGCAAAGTCAACAAAGACCTTTGTCGTGGTGGATACACAAATTAAGTAGAAAGAGTGAGACAGTCTGTAAAGGTTGGGTGGGAGTGATGGTGGAAGGGTCAAACTAACATGGACTTTTGAACAGGAGACTGCTGTTTGTGTCCTGTGTGAAACCAAAAGTTAAAGTAGTTACGTGACTTTGCGGACATTGCGTAACTATGCAAATTACATTACATAAGTACTTTAAATAACAACGCAACTACATAAGTTTACATCACTTATGTCTTGTACGTTGTTATTTTTCCTGAAACCACGATCTTTTCGTAAACCTAACCAAACTGCAACCTTTTCACAATAAAACTGCAACTGTTTGTGGTAGACTTTGCATTGGAATTGTTTTCATGTTGCCAGCATAATTCTAACACATTTTATGCCCATCACCACATAATGTGTTGTTAAGAGGTCGTGTCCATGTCATGCATTTCTGTTAGACTGTGTTGGGCAGAGCCATCTGTGTGTGTCATGTGTGCATCTGCCGTCAGTTTGCACAGTCACTGTGATCCAATCACGAGGCATAATTCAAATACCATGACAAGGAGTTGTTACAATTAGTAAATGATATGCTAACGTTATCGCTAATACTAAAGATAATATTCTCAAAAAAAAAAACAGAAATGCCCTATACATATATATATATATATATATATATATATATACATATATATATATATGTACCAACATTTACACACACACAAACATAAAACCAAGATGACAACCATTGAAATGCCAAACTCGTGGCTTCAACATGGGAGTCCACAAACCAATGGGTGACATCACAGTAGCTCTGTCCATTATTCTTACAGTCTATGGTAAGAGCGCACACAAACAATAGAAACAAAAGACCAGTGTGTATATAAAGAGATACACACGTGGAATGACATGTATACATGCATGTGTGAATGCATACAGGGTCACTTAAACATTTATAAATGTGCACAGGTACAGATGCATATCACAGTCACAAACATCTTCAGCCCTACTCCGCTCAGAGCTCCCCTTATAAAATAATCCACCAAAATGAAACAGTCTTAGCTCTAAACCACATTTATCAACACCCCGTTATTCAACACACACACACACACGCACACACACACACACACACACACACGCACAGATACACACACAAAAATACACACATTCTGAAAAGATATTTCAACACAACAAGAGGTCATGGCACCGCCGATAAGATCTCACCGTTTGGCATTGTTCCAGACGGCCTTCTCTGGTTCACGCTGTGGGACCTTGACCAAGCTTTTGTGTTCTCTTTCTCCCTCTCTTTCTCTCCCTCTCTTACACACACACACACACACACACACACTTACAGAGTCTGGCAGTGGCCTTGCCAGTTACACCTCCCAAAGGACCTAATGATGAGGCTCCGGATTGAGGAGTGAAATGGACGATGCTGGCCAAAAAACGCCTTGTTTAAGGATTCAGATTGTGATAATTACTGTCATTACCAAGGAGGCGATTTGTAAAAGGACGTCGTAACCATAGTCCAGCTGTAGTGGTAAATAAATTGTGGGTAAACCATAGCTCATCTCAGACACTACATCATGGTCTTGGCCAATGGCTCTTTTTTATTGCTGGAAATAACAATAATCTAGATCATGAGTACTCTTGTGAAACCACAAGTTGCCACATACACAGGGGGGCTGTTGTCTGTCATACACTTAGAAGCTAAGTCCTCCAAAAGTGGAAGATTTATTGGACAAATATTTCCTTGGCATAGATCACTGATCACTCATCCGTACACTATGTACATATGAAACACTACATGTTTTTGAACTTGAACACGAAGAACCATGAGAGTGCTCAGTACGTGCCTTATCTGTGAGATTACACATCTCCTGGCAGCCATGTTGGATTTTTTCCAGCTCTAAGGCAACTACAATTGATTAAATGGCCATTTTAACACAGTAGAACAGAAACACTTAATATAGCCCACAGTATGTACTGTTACTGCCTGGGAACTTTATTATTTTTGTCAATGTAAACTTTATAGAAAACTAACAACAAGCAAAAGTAATCATTTGAAAAGAATAAGTTTATTCATTGAGGAAATATAATGCAAATTCCTGTAGAAGATACTTGACAAAACAATGTTATAGTACCAAATATACATTGTACTTCTAAAAATGCACCATCTGGAAAGACAATAATAATGCTTGGGAAGTCAAGTAAAGATAACTTGCTAAAAAATGAAAAAGTGGGGGACCTCAACTCAAGCCCTGTGGAATTCCACAGAAAATTTACTGGTCAAGGACACATTTCTTTCAAATCAATGACTGCTTGTGTACAAATATTACTTAAGCCACGATATTTCAATACCTCTTAAACCATAATTTTTTTTTTAATGGCACAGTATCATGGTTGACAGTATAAAATGATGATGATGATGATGATGATGATGATGATGATGATGATGAGTTCTTCATTATCTGTTGTTTTAGTTATGTAATGGAAACGTTGTCCCAGGGCAACTGAAATTAAAGGTGAGGTGTGTAAGATTTATGGAAGATTAGTGGCGTCGAGCAGTGAATTGCAGATTAATACCAGCTAAAACATCTCCCAGCTAGGATTCCTTCAATGTTTATTGTTCAGGAGGTTTTTACAAGAGGTCGTTTCCTCTCCAGAACAAACAGACCAGGTGATTTAAACCAGTAAAAACACTATATAAAGCAGTTTCATCATGTTACAAATCATTGTATCTCTGATGCTGTTTGACGTCTTGGAGACAGGCAGCTCACCGGACACATGCTATTGTGTGCTTATCCTATTTTCATTGCTAACTTAATGTGCGCTCACATTCTGATGCAGGTGTTCCAGAGGTTTTTACCATAAACCAAATTATCTGCAGACTTCTCCTGCTTTCCTAAACAAATGGAAACAATGATTTAAACCTTTAAAAACACTGAATAAAGCAGTTTCGTGTTACAGATTGGTGTTTCTCTGATGCAGTTCGGCTTGTCAGAGATGGACTGCTAGCCCAGCACCTATTAATGTCTGTCTTTTTCTCTGATAACTTAAGATCCAGACATTCAGTTTTTTTTTTTTTTTTTTTTTTTTTTTACCAGATACTGGATTACCTCCAGAGGTCTCTTCTCCTCCAAAACAAACAGACCCAGTAATTGAAACTGGTACAAACTCTGAATAAAGTAGTTTTATGTTACAAAATCAGTGTAATCAGTGTTCCCTATGTAGTTATAAATGGCTCATTATAATGTAATGAAAACACAACAATTCTTATTTTCAGGTGATTATACACTAAATAATACTTATATTCCATTTCTGCCAATATGTCCCCTAAGATCCTGCACACTGGACCTTTAAAGGTTTATTTCTGAAACCAAACTAATAACTAGAGAATATTATAATTCATGAGCTCAAAAAGAAAAAACATAATTATAGCTGCTGCGCAGTGATGGGTCGGGTCCGGGCATTTTTAGGCAATTCTGAGCAACAAGCAGAAGAATTGGAAGACATTTAGGAATTTAGCAACACAATCTGCCTTTTGCTTCAGCTGAGGCTTGAACTCACAACCTCTGAGACTAAGAATCAAT